>NC_140217.1:20133156-20245656 GCF_951802725.1 Rutilus rutilus | reverse complement strand
TCACTCATGGGCGCGTAATGTAAGAAACTGAATGTGATTCAAGGCCCTGATATACTCACTGTGAAGTTCTTTTTCATTCTTTGCTTAGAGTAAAAAGAAGTTTGAAATACTTTGGCAGCGATATACTGTTGACAAATATGTGCTGCGTGTTTTCCTCTCAATAACAAAAGAAACACACAACAAAAATTACAGCGTGAGAAAGTGGCACTTAAGAAAGCATCTGATCAAGTAAAAGTCCTGGCGAAAGCGATGCATTTTTTATAATTGTTTCTGAAGTGTTGACAACTTAGTGTTAACTAGGGATGTCCCGATACCACTTTTTCACTTCCGATACGATACCGATGCCACAGCTTTGTAGGGCTGCACGATTATGACAAAAATCATAATTGTCGATTATTCCCTTGAAATTGTAATTGCGATTATTAATTACGATTATCACAATTTACATTGAATGATGTTTTGAATAGTTTGGCCATGGGACCCACATTTCCCCATAGCCATCAAGCCGTGACCCACCTTCTTAGGAATTATATAGGCCTATTATAATACATTTGTTTACACAAAAATTGTTGACACACAAGTTCTGTCCCCCTTTACTTAACATACAAAAAAATTTGAATATGACAAATACTGATAAATAAACAGTAGGCACTTCGAGGTTAAGCTATTAAATAGCATTCCCAAACTAGTTTTTGTTAATACAATCTTGGTATGAGCCACCACAGTCATATAAAAATATACAAAATAACCAGTAAGTGGCATTTTGTTATGGAAACAAACAACAGTTAGCCTACCATGGTGATACACAATACTTACAAGAACTGGTAAAGAAACATGGAGGAAACTGCTCCTGATAAATAGCAAATAACGTAATTTATTGGTATTTTACTTTTATTTCGTAACTTACTAATTTACGACATTGCATGCTCGTATTTCTTTTGCGCTTTAGTGAAGTGATACAGTGCGCGCCGGCGCATTTGCGCGTGCAATTAAAGAGTGCACGCTACGAGCACAGTATAACAATGACAGGACATGAAATTTCGTTTTTCTGAGGTGAGAGACTTTATTTCGTTACAAGTCATGGAAATAACGATAGAATAATGACACTGACATATAGCCTGACAACATCATCTGACCGCAGACACTGAATCTGGACAACACGTTTTTTTTTCTAATTTAAAACATAACGACGTTGCATGCTTGTAGTAGTTTATTTTGCGCTTTATATATAGTGAAGCGATATAGGCCTACAGCGCGCTCCACCGCATTTGCGCGTGCAATTAAAGAGTGCGCGCTACTGCAGTATAGCAGCTGAGAGGACAGGAAAGTCCGTTTTTCTGAGGTGAGAGACTTTTTATTTCAGCATACATTACGTCTCTGGTAGTTCCTATTGTAGTCGTGATTCGCCTCTCACAACGTAACATGCTGTAAACACACCACGCAGAATAATGTAAGCGGCTTTTTTTTCTTTTTTGTAATCGCGGCTTTGAACGATTACGTAATCGTGGCATCTGTAATCGTTATCGCGATTAGAAATTCGATTAATTGTGCAGCCCTACAGCTTTGGCTATTTGCCGATACCGATATCAATCCGATATTTTTATTTTATTCTTGAACTAATACTACTAATAATAAAATATAATGGAAGCACTTTGCTCAATTAGCCACATAAAAACATCTCACTCAAATGGAGAACAAATACTTCTCCAGTGTATAGTCCACAACAACAGTTGATAATGAAAGACTGCCACCCTTTATTCAAAAGACCTTGAGATATGTTTGGTAATTGTACCTGAATGAATTTAAAATTAATTAGCTATATTTCAAATCAATATATTTGTTTCCTTAAATTTTTTATTAACTTTAACGTTATTCTCATCTGAATTATAAATAATTTATTTCTGTATAAAATAATACTACCATTAAAAACACATTTGATTTTCTTTTTTAATCAATGTAGAATGTGTAACTTCAAAATAAACAGATTAGTGCTCTGTTTTAGGACAAGAAATGAAAACCAATGTAATATGATGAATGTCCAAAAGATGAGATAATTTTTGCTTTTAAACAGCGTGTGTGTGTGTGATTTTGGTTGGGTGACAGTTGTAGGTTACAGTTTGACAAGAGGTTACAGTTTGACAAAAGCACAATGTTGTGTTTTACACAAATATAAGTAGGCTAAACACTTTTTGCAGTTTTAATGATGTCCTGTATGAACAAAATGACGAGTATGTTTTTATGTTTCCACTGTTCGATCGCGCCCGTGCCTCTCTCTCTCTCTCTCTGACACACACACACACACACACATATTCCAGCATTGCAATCTTGACATCACAGCCTGTTCATTTTGCTGCGTTCACACCAAACGCGAATAGAGTGTCAAATTCGCGTCTAGTTCAATGCTTGAACAGTTTGAATCCATTCGCGCGTATAATGATAAAGCGAGCGTTTGAAGCGAAATAGACTCGCGTTCAGAGCTAAGGCGGGGCTACAGATTAGGTGTCCCTAAAGAACCCGCATATGTTTATGCGCGTATCTAACAGTAGTTCCGCATTACATTAATTAATGTGCACGCAAGTTTTATTTATTTTTATACCGTGCACCGAACCGTGACGCACGTACCGAACGTACGTTCAATACAAATACACGTACCGTTCCACCCCTAATAGGTATCGGATCATAGGTATCGGATATTTTTTTTTCTCCCCTCCGATATCCGATCTAGCGTTCTGGGCCAGTATCGGCACGATACCGATGCCGTGGATCGGATCAGGACATCCCTAGTGTTAACTAATAATTGTTGCAAACTGGTACTACCAACAAAATATTAGTGCATTCCTGGAACTGGGCGTCGTTACTACATCCTTATGCATCGCTTTCTGCCAGGACATTTACGGGCTTTTCCCAAATCACGGAAGTGACGTCAAAGTAGCATAAGCCATCAGGCAAGTGTTATTTAAATAAACTCCTGATGTACTTACAAACTTTCCAATGCCTCGTTGTATGAGTACAGAACCTTACGAGATACAAACTTGGATACATTAGCGCCTACACTAAGCCATTCGGCTGATATCGCTAAATAAGCTCTAACTTTAATAATGTTCGACCCAAGGGAAAAAAAGCTTCTGGGGAGGTGTTTGGCTCGAGGTCATGGTGCAAAGGACCCTAGGTCCCTTTAAAGGGATACTCCACTTTTTTCAGAAATATGCTCATTTTACATCTCCCCCAGAGTTAAACAGTTGAGTTTTACCGTTTTAGAATCCATTCAGCCGAAATCCGGGTCTGACGGTACCACTTTTAGCATAGCTTAGCACAGATCATTGATTCTGATGAGTCCAGTAGCATTTCTTTCAAAATGACCAAAGAGTTTCAATATTTTTCCTATTTAAAACTTGACTCTTCTGTAGTTAAACCGTGTACTAAGATCGACGGAAAATGAAAAGTTGCGATTTTCTAAGCCTATATGACTAGGAACTACTCTCATTCCGGCGTAATAATCAAGGAACTGTGCGGCTGTACCATGAGTGCAGCAGGCGTAATGATATGACGCAGCGCCGACTTACTTTCACTTTGATTTGCAATAGTTTGCACGTTGGCTTGATGAATAGATCACTCAGCTGCTCATCTGTGGCTATAACATGCCATATAGCATATAACACGCTCTCACACGTTTATTTTTTAGCATTTTTGGGAGAGATAACATTAACATATGTGGTTTCAACAACCAGATGCATTTACAATTGTCCAGTTTCATCTGGAATGCGCCCCAGACCACCTCCTGAAGTGGTTTGAGCAATCGGATTCAAATCCGTTTCGAATCCGTTTCGGAGGGCATTTACACCTGGTCTTTTCACGATCGGATATGATCAAAGAAAACGCATGAAGTGGCCAGGTGTAAACAGCCCCATACACTCGAGTCAGCATATGATTATCGTGTTTATATTGTTTCACGTTTATGTTGAGAAAAACAATAATGTACATGCTCGAGTGAGAAAACGCGCTGACAGACGTTTCAGAGACACAAAGATAACGGTATTTCTAAGCGAAGTTTCTAACAGCACTTTGCGTTTTCTGTTCTAAAACATGTCTCCCTCAACGAAACTTAAAGGAAGTGTATGTCTCAAAATCATTTTGCTATCTGATAAGTTATCATCTCGGATCACAGTCATACCTGCAGTCGTGAATGCAGTGATGGACAGCTGTCTTTCCTCATTTGACTGCTGTTTGGATTTCATGTGATTTCTCATTGTGGTAATGATATTAGAACTCAGATTCATTAATTTTATCAAAAGTAATTCTATTTTGTAAGATCATTTAAAGGGACAATGTGTAGGTTTTTAGGTATTTGATTATCTAAAATCAATATTTTTATTCATAAATATGTCCTCAACGGTGTACAAATACCTCTGCTAATTATCTGACTTATCCTCATAAACGAAGAATTTATTATCTTTATATACATGGGACGGGTAGGTCCACGGAGGCTTCAATGTAGTTCCGCCATCTTGAAAAACTATAATAGCAGAAAGGGACAAAAAGTACTAGGCCAACGCGTTTCCACAACGCGTTTTCGTTCAGAGCCAGCGTCACGTGACTAAAACCAGCAGAAGCGGAGGAGCAGAGCAGTGAGAGACGCTTGTCACTGCCCCGGCAAGTTTAAAAGGCTGCACTGTACGGTTATTTATAATGGAGGAGTCCATACATATGCTGAGTCACAGGATAAGGAGTCCTCGTAGTCGAAAAAGTCCAACATAGACCGTAAAAGGAAACGTGACCGGAGATTACAAAAAACAAGGGTTAATGTCGGGATTGCTAATGCAGGAGAAAGCTTTCAAAAGAGATGCTGAAGTTGTCTGCTTTCTTCTTGACAGGTAAGTCAATGTTACGGTCTTAATTACAAGCTTTTTTTCATTGCTTGGTTGTGTACTTTATTATATAGACAGTAGAACATTTATAGTTAAAAGTTAAACAGGTTCTTTGATGAATAACAGCTATTGAGTAAAGTAGAGAAGGCCCTAAAAACAAGGTTGTAAGTTTTGTTTGTTAACATTCGTTTTGTTCGTTGTGTCAAGTTTCAGTTTGTTTGAAATAACAAACCAGTTCACCCGAAGGAAAACTCGATGAAGTGCTATTATAAGACATCCTGTCATAGCTTTTTGGTACATAACGGCTACACCCATTTGAAAAAGCGAGGCGCTGGAGAGCATTATTTGTTTGAATGCAAAATACAATTTCACCGCTAGATGGGAGAAATTCCTACACAATGTCCCTTTAATTAATTTTCAAGTAATTCCAAACTTTGCGAGGCAGACGACAACATTATGTGATCAGATACAGACAA
This sequence comes from Rutilus rutilus, assembly GCF_951802725.1. NCBI lineage: Eukaryota > Metazoa > Chordata > Actinopteri > Cypriniformes > Leuciscidae > Rutilus > Rutilus rutilus. Next base: position 20,240,315 of record NC_140217.1, on the reverse strand, counting down.
CTTGTTAAAACGCTCCACAGCGCCACCCAGTGCATTTAATTATAACTGCGAGTTAGCGCTTGGGATTTATCATGGATTCACTGCATTTACGGCCAGCAAAGCAACGTAGTAAAATTCGAATAATATTTTATTTTTCGACTAATAATTCCAGATTGAATATTCGAAAATTCTAATAATCCTTTTTATAGGATTCGAATAATCTCATGACAGATTGACTTCACAGTATAGTATAAGTTTGTTTCATGTGACAGAATGAAAGAGAGGGTCTCAGGATCATGCATAAAACTTTAGATATTCCTGGCAAAAACGTCCCGAATCCTTCACATAAAAATCAGTCTACAGTAGGGCTGTGAATCTTTGGGTAGACAGGGAATCGATTCGATTCACAATTCATAGGTTTTCGATTTGATTGCGATTCAAGAAGATTCACATTAAAATTCGATGCGATTAATTCGATTCTGCATTTTTTTACATATTATTTTGGCCTTGTCCACTCCTGAATTTAATCCCTTTGTTTCTGGTTTTCACTAGGGATGAGTCACGATTTTCGAATATTTGATTAGTTGATTTTATTATAGAATATCAAATAGGTTGTGCGATTATTGTCTTTAAAAAAATCCCCATGGTTTCGGTTCTGATGCGGTGGTGACACGTTCATGTAACCAGAGGGTGACGTTGCCAATAACGCATCTAAAAGCTGTCAATCAACTCTCAGACAACAGTAGAACACCACATTGTCTCATACCAGAGCATGTGAGTGGAGTGCTAATATTTCCTCCAGAGCAGAGAGCGCATTTCTGAAGATTCCGCTCTGTTCGCTCAGTCCACTCAGGGCCGCTCGCTCAACCCAGAATGCCCTTTGTGACATGCTGGTTCGAAAATGTGTGAAATAAGTAGGGCTGCCCGTGCACAACTTAAGTTTTTTTCTAGTCGACTAGTAGTTGTTCATTTAAGCCATTAGTCTAATCGGATATTTATATTAATTTAATTACTTAAATATATATGGAAGAGAATACTAAACCATAAGGAGCGTTTTCGTAATATATTGCCTATTCCGCATCTCAAGCGCACGCATAAAGCTTGCCACAAAGAACCGGCAAAAGTAATGATTATGCATGAGACATTTTAATTGTTTATTAATAAATAGTGTTTTCTGTGTCAGTGTTGGCTGCAAAGATAAAATTCGACGATGCTAACTCGCCATCTTCGCAATAGTGAACGCGCCTATAGAGAGAGAAATGCAAACTTCATACGAATAAGCCTACATAAGCAGAGATTAGCCCATTTCTTTCATTTTGAATTGTTTTTATTTGAATTGTTAAAAATTAGACATTTCAAGCTTTCTATAGATATATTTCTCAGGTCTGTGAGGCAAGTAGCTTATACGCTGAGTTTCAGTTAATTTATGAGATGCGCTCCAGTTCAAGCGCCGGCGCCTCTGTGTCCTGATTATATTGTCTGCTATATTTGCTTCTTATTTATTAAATCGAGGCAATTGGTTGATGAAACATTGATTAAAATGAAGATACAATTAATACAAAACGAAACTCACTTTAAAGAAAGGCTTTCTACAAAACAAAACTTAACCTGTTAACCGTTGCCAGTGCGCCCGCGCACTGAAGCGTTATTTATTTATTTAATTCAAAATTACTATCAGATTTAATGTTATACCTTGACAAACTATACATAATTAAAAAGATATAATACTCAAGTTTCAGTATTTGACCACTATTGTATTCTGAGAAACTCATAGTGACAGTTATGTCTTAATTTGTGTCAGGAGTTATGAAATGAAAAAATGAGTCGATACCTTTAATATGAATTATGCGCGTCAGCCGCTTTCATTCATAAAAAACTCTGTGCTGTCGTCATGACAGCGATACACAAAACAACGTCCCTCAGGGCTTTAGCTCAAAAATGTGCAGATTTGGAGAAATATTGATAGATTCTCATAGATTTACATCATATTTCTATAGACAGGAATAATATTTATTGAATTTATACCCAAATGCGTCGATGTAATCTTTATGAGCGTTTGGTATTCCGATACTGTGTTTTTTAATTCATACCAATAGCCTGAGGGCGCTACATGCACAATAATAGTCCATATATGGAACATGAAGAAGAGCCATGACCATGTGACATTCCAGGACGTCACTGATACACACAAAGCTAACAAGAGATCGCGCTGTAACATGCAGATACAGATGTTTTGAAGACAATAAACATGATTGCACTGATATTTGAGTTACCTGGGGTTTTCAAGCCATGCCAGGTATTTTCATAATAATAGATTATATTTATAATGTAATGCTAATCTATATAGACTATCATTGTGCAGAACACTATCCAATAGTATATTTTCTGTCAGATTTTTTTTATCTGAAGCCAAATTAGATCACAGAAGATTATTTAAAATACTCAACGTGCGTTAAAAAGTAAGTTTAGAGCACAAACATGGTTTTAATCTCATAAATTGTCGTGTATTGATGGTGTGCTAAGCTAACATGCTAGCTAGCCCTATGTGCACCTGCTACCTAGAAGTTATACTTTTATTATTTTTTGAATGCTACCTGAAATGTGTCTTTATTCAAGAAATGCATTTGATACAGTTTAAAATGTGAGGTGAACTTTGAGAAAAGAAATTAGGGACTGAAACCCTATGAATAGCCTGTGAATAGCCAGTCGTTAGTAGCTATAATGCAGACAAAAGAAATGCATATTTCGAGCCATAACCAGGCTGGAGAGGTGTGAATGTGTGCAGGGGGAGACTGAGACTGAATGGGGATCGTCTGCACCACAAAACAATAGAGACAATATACTGGATAGATGGTTAGAAGATGACAATAAACATCAGTAGCATTTTAGCGTCAAATCAAAATAAAGTCATTTGACATGGTCTTGAAAAACATTTAACTAAATACAGAGTTTTGGACTTATTATCTTCAGATTTTAAACATAAAATGTTTAGACATATGGCTTTAGCTGTAGTGCATTTCTAGATTGCTCCAGTGCCAACTTCAATTTTATTTTCATGAGGATGTTTCATAAAAATTAATTTCTAATAATTTTACAAAACTTTGAAGCTATTTATAACAATTTTTGTCATTATGACAATAATTAATTCTACATTTACAATAAACTGCCAGGTGTCAGCTTTCAAATGAGATCATACTTGTGCTTTTAATGCAAAGGGTTCATGAACTGTATCTGTTTCAGTTTGGGTATGTCATTTCTGGGGATTTTTCAAAAGTGGGGTTGCAGCTTAACAGGTTAATGAAGTGGTCAAAATCATGTCTGACCCATTCCAAATGTCTCCCGATATATTGGGCATCTTATGATCCTATCTTACTCATCTCATGCTGTTCCCTTTTCATAAAATCAACATGGATGAAATTAAAAAAATAACATTATATTTTTTACACATAAATATGAAACGTATGTTTATGTTTTTTAAGTTATATACACACCGCTCCGCTCACGTGCTCTGGTGTGTAGCCTATACATGCATGTGTGTGTGCATGTGGGGAAGGGGTGCGATTTTCGAATAATATTTTTGCTTGAAATGCCCATCCCTAGTTTTCACTATATTTTTGTTAATACATTTATATTTGTTGAACATTATCTTTGTGAGTGAGCGCACATTCATTCATGTTACGGCTGGCCCTAGACGGTTGTAATAATATTGAAATGCTTCCCCCAATGTGTCTTAGTCAGGGTGTGAATTACACAGCGGCCTTCGGGGGATCAGAGAGTGGGGATTTAAAAAAAAAAAAAACCTCTTTGTCCATTGTTAATGTTAGTTCATGTTAGTTTTTAATGATGCTATTATTATTACATTTATTTTAATAGCCTATAAAAGTATTGTTAGTTCATGCTAACTATTGTGTAGGATAGTGTTAATGGATACACAACCATATTAAAGTGTTCCTGGTACATTAAACATGCTTCCATGGAGAGACTACCTAAACATATCATGTACTTTCCCAACTAAACCTAAACTATCTTTTTTCAGTGTTATTAATGTTGTAGTTATTTCAGCAGTTTCCTTCGTACATTCAGTTTAACAACATTAAGTTAAATTTACTGTGCATATGCATTTTAGACACCTATTATGTGTTTGCTCTTTCCATGCAATAAATTCACGCCCTTGAAGTGGGGTTTTACTTCAACTGCTCAGGGCGAGTAATGTCAATGGTATGACCCATTTCCGTACAACTTCAGTATTTTATCTTAAAGAAAATAACGGTGATGTTTTGAAGCAATGAAAGTGTTTTATTACTGCCCACGTAATGACTTGGCAGCTTTATCAATGGCTTGAGCAGTTTGACTCAGGACTATTGCTGTCTCAATAGAGAGCTGTCATCTGCTCATGTGAACAGCAGTGGCTGTCCTGAGGAGAGCTCAAACATGGACTTCTCAAAAATGTGTAGATGAGAGCTATAGGGACCGGGCACGAGCGAAATCCAGTGGAAGACAGTAAAGAGTGCAGCGCCTATCTGGGAAGGAGAGCTGTGAGGGCGTGAATGACGCCGCACATTATCTCCATTAATTTGCGCATGTAGTAATTTAATGTTTATATATTTTAAAGCACTGAATCGCTATCAAATCGCAATTAATTCGATTCTTAGCATTTTAAATCGATTATTGACCGAAATAAACGATTCACGATTCAAAAATACTAAATTAAATTAAATACAAAAATATATAAATTAAGTTTTCAAGTTTAAGCTGTTTACAATAAATAAAGAGTACAAAATTTCTACCTGGTAAAAGATGCGTAGTTTCTGTCTGGGTTCACAGGGGGACAGCTCTCTTCTGGTCTGTATGCTGGTGCTCACTGAATCCTTCACCGCTGAGAGAATAAAACATTAAACAACTATATTCACCATTATATTACGTATAAGAAAAGGTAGATCATCCATTATGTTTGATTATTGTAAGAATTTAGAATGTTTTCAGACCAAGCAGGCCATTATTGCTAACAAACTTATACAATACAGGGATCAACGCTAAGGATTTTTTCTTGGTTCAAATTTTGACATGCCCTGCCAAAATGTTCACTGGCCCCACCACAGAAAGTAATATAAAAAAATAAAATAAAAATGAAAAAGTTATTATTGTTGTTTTTTTAACTATAACCTCAATCATGACACCAAAAACTACTAGCCTAAAGCCGGGTTCACACTGTAAGATTTTGGCCACAATTTGGCCGTCTGAGACAAATTTTGCAAATCCTAAAAGATTCCTCAGATCCTAGGCTAAAATCTGAAGTTTATGATCATTAGTTTGACATGTTCACCGATAGCTGATTAATGACCGTTGCGATCAAATCTGACCACTGACGAAATTCTGGCAGTGTCAGAAGAACTGACTTACAGTCCTGCAGTGTGACTTCTCCTACGACGACCGTCAAATTGTCTTCGTTTTCCAAGACAAGCCATGGCCAAAATTTACGTTAGAGATTTCTTTGTAGCCACCATTTCAATCCCGAGTGTAATTCAGCTCACTGTCACTGAACGTGTCATTGATTGATGACGTAAAACTCAGGACAAGTTCTTGTGTGCGTCCATTTTTAATGCGTCTTGACTGTTGTATAATCTGACATTAATGACAACTGAGATCTTACAGTGTGACATGGCTTACAGCGAGGATCATGTTTGTACAGTCTGCAGGGCTTGACAATATTATAAGGACTGCCCGATGGCCAGTGTGAACGATGCTCGGGACAGTTGGCGGAACTGTCACTTGCCCGATCAGGCCAGTGCTGTAGGCGTGTGCGATATAGATCATCTATGATATTGTCGATAATGTCCCTCACTTTACAAAAACCAAACAAAAACTCACCCATTGAGTGCACGCATACACTACATGATGTAGTCTAGTAGATTAGACTAGCGCGTATGCACATTAGAGCGTACGATTATACTGCGTGATTTAGTCTATTAAAATGCATTTAGAATGGCCCCAGATTCAATATAAGGGGCAAAAATGCCCCTGTATCTCTTATATATTTCTATAATTTAATATAGTTAACCAATATTACACGAAGAGTGCTGTTTTTCTTCAAATATCAGCATGATTACACACGTGACATTGATTTTATTCAACGTGCAGTTTAATAAACAAGTTAATATTAAGCGAGTTACATTTTAGACATCAAATCGCCTGTTTCAATCTATTTCGCCAACGAAAATAGTTCCAAACAAAGTCCACAGCAGTGTTTTGCGTCTCTGAGCAACACACAACGATTTATCTTCACTGAATGAATCCGCTTTTTAAACGAATCAGCTGAATCAATGATCAATGACCGTAAAATGCTTCCTTCCCGAATGAATCAGCCTTTTGAATGAATTGGTTGAATCTCTATGACTCTTTTATTAACAGTGACTTGCAGCTACCTCCTGGCGGGTTCAATTTCACATTTAAAGTATCTTTTCATTTTTTTATTAATTTCAAATAACAGTATTTAAACATTATTTATGCATCTTTAACTGCTCTTCACTGATTAACTTTAATAAAGGTTGATCTAGTTATATGGTTATACATTACATTACAATTTCTCTACCTGAAAATCTCCTGTTTAAACCTACATTAAAAACCTGAAAAGCACCATTTATTTCATTTATATGTTTCTACTGTTCCATGTATTTATTATTATTATTAGTAGTATTATTATAACCTTATTTTTTGTGGTTACATGTATAAAAAAATAACAAGAACAATACTAGGCTTATTTTATAGGCCCATTTTCTTTTACTTAATACATTTTTTGTTGTTTAACCACTGGCCTGACCGGGTAGTTCAGTAGAAAACATTCTTAGCGTTGAGCCCTGAGTCTGACAAGCAACTATCGTAAAGGACCATTATAAATCGTACAGTGTGCCACTGACTTTACTCATATAAATTTCAAATATTGTTACAGACAACTAAATGGTCTGTCATTAAATTAGAACAAATAATCAAATTACAAGCAATAGAACAAATAATTACAATAGAACAAATAAACTTTGCTTTTCAGGTTTTTCAGGAATGTCCAACAGTAGTTTTCAGGTAGAGAAACTGAATAATCTAATGTAAAATAACTGTATACTCTTCACTGTATAAATTAAATACATATTCCTTTTTAAAGTTACAAAAGTTATTCAGTCAAGAGCAATGAGGCTTAAAAACAAGTGAAAATGATAAACTTTCATGACGATGCAGCATTGACTAGATCGGGCAAAAGACAGTTCCGTCAACTGTCCTGAGCCTCGGTTACACTGGCCCAGGGCCATCAGGCAGTCGAGCCTTGCAAGATCAGGCAGATCTTTGCTTCCTTACCAACAGGTGCAGGTCGGAGAGTGCTGGGTCTGCTCTCTGTGGTGCTGGTGTCAGAATTGCGGGTGGAGAGAGGTTTGGCCACAGGAGCCGTTGAAGGGTCACTGGGGTCACCTGTCCAACGAAGGGTGAACTGCAAAGTGGGTCCCTGAGAGAAGGTCTCAAATGGGGGCAACCTCTTCAAAATACAAGAATCAACAATTGCAATCTACATCGCCACTGAATGAAATCTATACAGCTGTTAAAATATGGGATTTAAACCAGGAACTAAATTTTAAATAAAATAAAAATAATAATAAAATAATGCATATTTATAATGCTCTGTAACACATTTATGTTTGACTGCCAAATAACTCTACACTTGTTTTGTTCAGAAGTTCAAATGCTTGACAGGAAAGTTAACAGCTTATTTTTAGCAGATATAACCAACCTTTCCATCCAGGATGGTCTCCCATGTGGCCCGCTTCTTGCTGACTGGACAGTCTTCAATCTGTTGCATGGAAACCTCATACTCTCCATCCAGCAGCTGCAACCGTCTGAAGGGCAATTGTGTTATCATGCATGTCACATAGGGAACAGCATCTATTTATTTTTTTTGCCATTTCTAAGTGATATGAAGCTTCCAAAAGCACTGAAATTACTAACCGGTTTTTATCAAAAACAGTCATCTGAGCAACAAATGTTTCTGTGGTCTCTCCGTCACCCCTGTGGGATAAGGATCTCTTCTTTCTGGATGGGAGTTCCTCTTTTACATCTACAGATAAAAGCATTAAGACTGTTTTGTTCCGGCCTTGCATTTGTGAGGCTGAGGCTACAAAAACTGCAGTGGGCAGTGCGCAGTTAAGTGTATTGACTATGTTTGAAAATGTAGGGTGCTATAACTTTAACTGATCTTCGCACCAATTCATGCATCATCATGGACAGATGACAGAAAAGGTTCGATTTCAGTCAGTCACTCACCATCAGATTTTCTGAAAAAAATGATACTTCTTAAATTTTCATCCCTCTCCTTGATTCATGGACAGTAAAGCAAAAGTTCACCCAAAAACAAATTTTTTTCCTCACCCTCATGTCATTCCAAACCTGTCCAAAAGATGTTCTTAATTCTGTGGAACACAATATTTTGAAAAACGGTTTTGTGCATATAATGAAAGTCAATGGCGTCCAAATAGCACTGGACCCCAATGACTGACTTTTTATGGACAAGAAAAGACAACATTTTTCAAAATAAATTATTTTGCATTCCACAGAAGAAAGTCGTATAGGTTTGGAACATGTGAGTAAACGACATCATTTCCATTTTTTTTTGGATGAACTATCCCTTTAACTTACACTCAAGCCATGAAACAGATTAGGATGGTCGCAGAGCTTTTCCATAGCATTCTACACTTTTTTTCCTGCACTGCCACTCACCGATATTCTCATCCACCTCACAGTTGATGAAGCCATTGGGGTCTCTTTTGCCTGTGCGAGACACCCTGAAGAGAAGAGAATAGGATTTGACCATGTGACTGTTACTGGGCTCAAACTCATTGCTGGACACCAGCAGGGAAGGGAAGGCACCAGGCTTGGTTTGACTGAGATCCGGGTTCAAAAGCACCTGCTTTTTCCCGGTAGGCACTTGCTTTATAGGGCAGCTGACATCCTGAGGGAGAAAAAGACAATCATAACAAAAAAAGGTTATGATCTTAAAATTGGCATACTTTTTTAACTACTGTTTTCATCACCTGTATATTTTAATGTAATAACACATTTAAGTAAAGAGAAGCTCACCTTGCGCTTTTTATGACAGACTTTGACAAGTAGCACCTCAAGTGAAACTGAGTTTTGATCATTTTCTGAGTTTTGACATGGCTTATCTGGTAAAACAAAAATAATTATAATAGAACCCTAAAATGGTAATTGTACATTAAGATGATAATTCAGACACATTGGTACACTTTGACAGATTTAGACTAACCATTCTTGTGAAAAAATCCAGTGAATGTCAGTTGCAGATGTGAAGTCACACTGAAATCATAAATAAAACAACAAAAAAATTACCATTTGGAACCAAATGATCCTATAACGTTTTCCTCAAACAGTTTTCCATGAAAACTATTTAGCCGCTCTAAAAGCACAGTCATTCTGAAAACAACAAGTAGTTGTATTTATAAAGCACCATTCCAAAGCTCAACTGCTGTCTCTATCTTTCATCATAACTTTTGCACAGATTTTTGTCCCAAGTCAACGCTATTAGCTTAAAGGGATAGCCTAGTTCACCCAAAAATTAAAATTCTGTCAATCCTCACCCTCATGTCGTTCCAAACCTGTAATACCTTCGTTTTTTCTTCGAAACATAAATTAAGATATTTTTTATGAAATCCGATGGCTCGGGGGGCTCCATTGACAGCTATTTAATTAACACTTTGAAGGCCCAGAAAGCTAGGAAAGACATTGTTAAAATAGTCCATTTGACTACAGTGGTTCAACCTTAATTTTATGAAGTGACAAGAATACTTTTTTTGTGCCAAAAAAACTAAAAGACTTCATTCAACAATTTCTTCTCTTCCGTATCAGTCTTCGACGCGTGTTCACGAGAGCACTACGACGCATGCGCGTGGAAAGCCGGGATCCTTTGTTATACAGCAAGATACAAGTGTCGTCTCATTGTCTGAATTATCCAAACTTTCAAGATGTGGCATAGGGGTGTGCGATATCACGATTTTTGATCGTGGACGATTAAAATCTCCCCACGATCTGCTTTTGAAGAAATATCGTAGTGTCGTGTTACAGTGCATTCTATCAGTAGCAGTTCTGGCGCCTCCGTCTCAACATACAACATCGACGTACATACACATCACACGTTAATGCTGAAGTTCATTATTTGCATGTGCTTTAAAGCAACCCTCTACAATGCGAGTAAATCACTCGCATATGCGAGTATATTTCACACTGGGCGACTAAATAATGTCTATCATTAGTAATTGGCTAATAAATACTTAGATTTTACTTGCCAGTGTGTGTGTTAGATGCCAAGTATAAGTTTAGCATAGATATATTTTCACTCGCTGAACACTGACTGAGCGCTTGAGAGTTTCGCTCTTCGTCAAGCGATCTGTACTAGTTTTTCAAATTCAGCTCAGCGTGTCTGTATTTGACGTACCGTAAACTCTAGTGTGAAGGTGCACGACTCGCCATCGCATTTCTCTCACACACGCAAAGAGAGAGAGAGAGCGAGAGTCTAACATACCACACAAAATTAACGCGCTACATGTAAACGATATTCTTGTTTGTATTTTCCTTCAGTTCAATCTGGAAAAATTCAGCTTTTAAGAACAAGGAGAAGATATGCCGGTTTCTCTGGTAGTGGGTGGAACTAATGCGCAAACGGCAATCTCATTGGATGGCACTCATCCCTGCTTTAATTTCAGCAAATCAGTTCAAGCGAATGCTGACAACGTGATTAACATTAATGAACCCAGCAGCTCATGTGTTGTATATTGTCATTATTATTAGTAGAATTAGTAGTAGGATTATTATCTTTTAATAATAATAATTACTATTATCAATTACAATTTTTTTTTTTTTTTTACAGAAACACTGAATAACCAACAATATCTTAAGCACCACCACCAGTCCTAAGTTCAGTTAAAATGACAAATATGCATTCACGCATGATTATCAAGTTTTAGTTCTAATTACAAAAGTTCTATCATTAAATAATGCTTGATTATCATCATATCATAATATAATGCTTGATTGACTGATTTTAAGAGTGTACATTTAGAAATTTAAAAAGCTGTGCCATTTTACAAAGATAAGCTGATTTGGTGGAATTATATTTTATATATATATATATATATATATGGCGATTCTATTGCCAAGGTGTGCGTAGAGAGTTGTAAAGCCTTGCCGATTAAACATTTCATTCGTGTGCTGATGCGCTGTTCTAACGTGCGCTTTTCTGAGCGCTATACACCCGAAGTGCAAGAACAACAGCCAGTCAAACAGCACCTGATTACTGAGTTATCTTTAGAGTCTCATTGTGCTAATACTGTCACATACACACTAGGTTTACATAAACAGAATTGGTTATGTATAAAGTGACAAAAATTTGAGAGAAAATCTGGTGCGTGTGTTATATGCGCGTATAATAAATGCATCACGTGCAGTCTTAAAGTGACAGTAGCCTAATAGTAAACATGCTGCCGCTTCTCCTTAAAGGGATAGTTCACCAAAAAAAAGAAAATTCTGTCATTATTTACTCACTCTAATGTTGTTCCAAACCTGTATTAATTTCTTGTGCTGAACACAAAAGATATTTTGAAGAATGTGCGTAACCAAACAGTTGCTGGTCCCCACTGACTTCCATAGGAGAAAAAAAACTATACACTTGAAGAATGAGAAGAACTGTTTTGTTACCCACATTCTTCTAAATAACTTTTATTTTCAACAGAAGAAAGAAACTTATTCGGGTTTAAAACAACTTGAGAGAGTAAATTACGACAATTTTCATTTTAGGGGGAAATATCCCTTTAATGTTAATAAAACAACAAAACACAGAGAAAATCACTCACTGACTGAAAACTTGAACAGTAGCTTTAATAAGAATCAATGTATAATTTATAATGTGAAGTGTATGTAGTGTTTTAATTTCATATTTGTTCATTTAATTTCTTTCTTCAATGCTACTGCTAAATACACTTAGATCACACCTGACGCGTTTTTTGCAGTGAGAGGTGCCTTTTTTCAATTGGTTTCCTATGGCAGTGAGCGTTCTGCACGCTGTTTATGCGCCTGGCGTTTTACCGCCTGCTGCGCCTCGCATTTTTGCAGTTGAAAAAAAAAAAGCAACTCCGAGCGGAAAAAGCGCCCGACATCATCGCATTTTTTTCCCACTGTCCAATCGAATGAATGGAGAGGCGGGCCTTCCTTTTTAGTGATGAAAGTTACAGTTGCTTGAACGCCCGGAGAGTGCGATGATGGAGGATAAACTTGTGGTGCTCTTGCGGGTTACCAGGAGCTTAACGACTTCACGAACCGTAACTACCACAATGTTAACAGAAAGTAAATAAAGTTAATAAAAGGCTGATTTGACGTTTACTTGACTGATAGGACAGCTGTTTCAGTGGTTGCCTAGCAACTAAAAAACGCAGCGCGCTGCTCGTTCTGTGTGATCGGGGCAGTGCTGTGCACCTCGCGTTTTCAAACCTGAAAAACACGTTAGGTGTGATCGGGGCCTTACTGTATCTGAAAAAATAAAGCACTGTTTATTTCATTTGTATATTAAGTTGTGTAATGTGTATCTTTTTTATAACAAAGAAAATAATGACAAAGACTTTTTACCTTCGCCACTTTGGCCTAAATGTCTGCCATTCTTTTTTATTTTATATTTTGTTTAGGCCTGTGAAACGATTAATCGCGATTAATCGCATCCAAAATAAAAGTTTGTGTTCACATAATATGTGTGTGTGTATGTAAATATTTAAGAAAAATGTGTTATTTATATATAAAATATGTATATTTATTTATAATACAAATTATATATAATATATATACACAGTATATTTAAGCAAATATTTCTTAAATATATACATGCAAGTGTGTGTATTTATATATACAAAATAATTATGCACAGCACACACACATATATTATGTGAACACAAACTTTTATTTTGGATGCGATAAATCTTTTCACAGCCCTAATTTTGTTACCTAAGGCTTTGTTTTTAAAATGGGGACATTAGTTTGGATGTAATGCTCAGTCACTTGCAAAATAGTAAAACCAACTTGAAAAAGAACAGTGATAAAAAATCGTGATATATTTTTGCCATATCGCCCACCCCAATGTGGCATGACAATATCACAATGGATGCAGCACACACACTCCTGTTCAGTAGGCATCGCTTGGCACTGATGACATCTACACCACTAGCTCTCCATTGCTCTCTATCTTTCAGAGGCTTGTGGCTATGGTTGTGTTGCAGCCTCTTTTATCTCTTTTAGTTCGTTCTCTGTATATTCTGGTTCGAATAAGTAAGGTTATGCAAAAAAAATGCAATTCATCCTCTCTGTCGAAATCTGCAGACATAGTTATGAACTGTTTTATGTAGAGCATGTGTCTTCCTCTGCTAGTAAACACAGCCTTGCATTTCCTGGTCATATGTCAGAATTGCCAGCTTCTGTGTCGTCACACACACGCACGCGTCGTGGTGCTCTCGTGGCCACGGAGACTGATACGGAAGAGAAGAAATTGTTGAATAAAGTCGTTATTTTGGTGCACAAAAAGTATTCTCGTCGATTCATAAAATTGAGGTTGAACCACTGTAGTCACATGGACTATTTTAAAGGGGTCATATAATGCCATTTATGTACAAGCTAATATGATTCTTTAGGGTCTAAATTAAAAGTTTGTAATATACTTTAATTAAAAATTCTCATTAGTATTGTAAGAAAACACTCATTTTACCTGGTCAAAAACAGCTGTTTTCAGCACGCTGTTTAAGTGCATGTGTCTTTAAATGATAATTTAAAGCCCCTCTGTTCTGTGCGTACACCGTTTGTAATAATAACACAATAACCATAACGCGTTGTTCATTATAAACGTGCGATTATGAATTATATTGAGAACGTCGTACATAGAAAACATGCCGTAATGTACTCTGAGTGTAAATAGCCGCATTCATCGTGAAGCGTGCAGCAAGCGATTTGCAAAGATTAATATAAATATTAATATAAAGGTTAATAAAACGTTACACTCACTTCAGTTCTTCTGGAGGTGCAGCAGGAACACGAATAGTTGGTACCGATCCTTTTTTCAGGAGCAGCTTTTAGCAAAACCAGCTTTATACTGACCTCGTTTGTAAAGCAGTCTGGTGAAATGATTCGCGCAAACATGAAAGCATTGACGTTGATCGTGGGGAATATTCCCTTAGAAAACAAACTCAGCCACTGCGTCTTCAGTTGTACGGATTTAGGAACATCAAAATGACTGCTGTGTTCCTTATTACACCCAAGAACAGAACACCACAATCGCTTAGACGCCATTCTGCTCATAGACAGTGCTCCAGCGAGCGTATCAACAATGACGCGCGGACTATGATTGACAGCTCACTCACGAGCGAGGGCAGGTCTGTGTTGAAACGCTGCTGTCAATCAACCATCGTGGGAGGGGCGTCCGACCGTGTGACATCACTAGGGCGAACGGCTTGATTTGAGAGATTGGAAAACATATAAGGAGATAAAAAAAAAAAAACACTGGATAGATTTTTATTATTTTATGATGGTTGTGTACAGGCACTGCCAACACACATTTCAGTACAATCAACTTGTAAAAGTGCATGTACCATTATATGACCCCTTTAACAATGTCCTTCCAACCTTTCTGGGCCTTAAAAGTGTTAATTAAATAGCTGTCAAAGGAGCCCCCCCTTAGCCATCGGATTTCATCAAAAATATCTTAATTTGTGTTCCGAAGATGAAAGGTTTGGAACAACATGAGGGTGAGTAATTAATGACAGAATTGTCATTTTTGGGTGAACTACCCCTTTAAAGTCAGAACCAGTCGGCAAATTTGGGCAGTTGGTGTTGACAGATTTAGCAGAAAATTGCTAAATGTATCATGGGTATTCTTTAATATATTCAGACTATAGCTGCTTTTACAGCTGTCGGGCCGAATGGTTCTAAGAACGGTAAGGAACGGTTCAAGTTGTGTTTCCACTTGAGCCTAGTACGGCACGATTACAAACCATTCTCAGCCTGAAATTCTCGGCAGGGTTGGCTAACCGTGCTGGTAGAATCTGTGAAGTGACATCGCAACTCAGAATTGGTCACTTGTCTGTTGCCTGGCTACCAGTTTCTCTGTAGCTGGCTAAGCGCTCTATTTGAGCGACGTAAACAAATGAATAATAAAATTAAAAGAAATACCTGATAACGCTGTTGCTATTTACATCTCATATAGTAAACTCTTGCGTTACCAAGGTAATGACTGACGCTTTTGTATTACATTCCAAAGAGCGGCCGTTATCAGCCCCACAGTGGAAAATGAAACCGTAACAGTACCGGCTGGCCCAGATCGGCATGGAATGGAACAGTTGCGCAATGAGAACTGTTCGGCCCGAGGGTGGAAAAGCGGCTTATGATTCCATCCAGTCAGAGGAAATCAAACATGTTTGATATTTTGAGCCAGTTTTGAAAAACATATTGTTTACATTTGTCATGTGTCTTGTAGCAATGAGGCACATGTTTCCGCATTACTTTGTTGTGTTCGGAACGACTGGTAGTGTGTGATCCTCAGTTGTTTAGTGAAGGAAAAAAAAAAAAAAAACTCTCTCCAGTTTTTCTCTGTAACCATTTACAAAGTTTTACAAGTTGTGTAGTGTATTCCAGCCTTTAGTATTTCTTACACTTTTGTAGACAGCTTGCAAAACATCAGTAGAAAACCAATACCTCTGAGACTCTGGTTCCCCTTTCATTCTCTCCACACTGGACAGCAAGTCATCCACTTTAAATGCTTTCCTGAAGAAAAAAAGTTAATTCAATAAACACACTTTAAAGGAGAACTCCGGTCAATTTTAACATTGAGGTCATTTTTTGGTACATTTGGAGTGCTGTCAGTACAGAGAACAACGACAAAAATCGGTGTTGCCTACACCGAGTTATCCTCGTTTTAAAATTTGCACCCTGTTGACTTCAATGGGGCAAGTTTTAAACCTGCTTTTAGCCTCTTAACATCCTTGATGTGTCATTACAAGTGCACAGGTCATGTGAGTGATTCCTTCTGAGTGAACGCGGGTGAATCTGACTGCAGTAGATGTGAAAGAAATATATACAATCCTGTAAATATATTTACATCCTGTTTTCGGTCGAAGTCCACAGTAGTCGATTGTCGAGTTCACGCGCGTGATCATAGGTACTAAACCTATGCGCGTGAACTCGACAATCGATTACTGTGGACTTCGACCGAAAACAGGATGTAAATACAGGTATGTGCGCTGGCTGAATAAACATAATTTTTTATATATTTCTTTCACATCTACTGCAGTCAGATTCACCCGCGTTCACTCAGAAGGAATCACTCACATGACCTGTGCACTTGTAATGACACATCAAGGATGTTAAGAGGCTAAAAGCAGGTTTAAAACTTGCCCCATTGAAGTCAACAGGGTGCAAATTTTAAAACGAGGATAACTCGGTGTAGGCAACACCGATTTTTGTCGTTGTTCTCTGTACTGACAGCACTCCAAATGTACCAAAAAATGACCTCAATGTTAAAATTGACCGGAGTTCTCCTTTAAGAGAGCTAAGCAAAGCAGATATTTGGGTAACCATTATTAAAACATTGAGAGGACCCACCTTTTGGCATTTGTTCGTGAGTTTCTATGAGACATAAAGGAAAGGGTCCTGTGAAGTAATATCGGCTGTGAAAGAGCAAGAAAAAAATAAATAAAAACAAGTACAACCAGAATCAACTTAACTGTTAATGTAAATTCAGTGTTAAGGCTTTTGATTAACTTATAAAGGTATACTTACAGCTATTAAGTTCCTTGTTCGAAGGAATCTGTAAATTTGAGTAGGCTCTGAAGGGAAAATGCGAAAGTATTAACAATTATTTAAATTGCTTTATTTTAAAGTTTATTCTGTAAAGTGACATATTGTGTCTGTCGTTTTTCCAACCTTCATCTACAATAAACTGGAGGGGTTTAAGTAGCTGCTATCAAAATCAGTTATTACTTGTTATTATTGATAGTTATAAAATGTTTCCTCATGTACAAACCCTTAAGACATCACAAAGATGTGAACCTAAGGGCTCATCCACGTATCTAATAACAGAGCAATTTGTCATGATCAAGTGTTAGCATCTGATCAAGTGTTGACAGATGCGAGTCTGTTAATGCATTTTCTCAGAGGCCTTCATGAATAGCTAATAGTTGAACTTTGTGTGCTAAATGAGACGGACGTGGACTCACTCTCAAAGGCCTGCAGGAAGAGCTCATGGTCGGCCTGCAGTTGCTCCATCTTGGGCTTCTTGAGTGAGCTCACGCCAGAGGACGTGTATACAGCACCATTGGCTTTACAGTTCATCACCTGAGCCGAGTATTTCTGAGGAGCCATCAAAAACTAACAACTAACCGGAACTTTACACAAAAACAGCACCAGGCGAAATTAATATCTGCACATTAATGACAGACAGCCGCCCTAGCTCCTTTAACCAGCTATCTACCATCACCTAAACATCAGATACCGGTGGTTACCAGTCTCTCTGACTACTACGTATTTTATTATGACTCATATGAGTAAAACATATGACTTGTAAATATGTTATTGATGTGCGTCCTCAGTCTGGTCACTGATCCTCAACAGATGAAAATTAGCACGTTAGCTTGCGGTCCTTCACGGCGACAAAAACACAGTTAAATAACACCAGGTTATCCAGCCATATAGACAGCCGTTCACTTTCCGTTTTAGATAAACGTTAAGGTTTATTAAATATTTGTTATTTACGACCGAAATTGCATTTATTTTGGATGTGAAAATCCTACCAGCTGATGGACATCGGTACTACTGTATCGCCCGAGCCCTTGAGGAAAGAGCCGCGAGAACCAGCCTACTGCAATGTGGCAGCCAATCAGAGACGTTGGCTGGTGAATTCGAGGTTTTCTATTGGGCTGACTGATCTTGACAGACGCGGGATTAAGATTGGTAGAGGAGACAAATTGCCGCCAAGAATGTTTTGGTTTTGCGAAGAGACACGACTCGGGGCAGAATCAAACATATCGAGAGCTTTAGTTAATAATATATTGTACATTATCATTTCAAATAAAAATAACAAAAATATGTACCAACATAATGATTGTGTGCAACATTTGAATCAAATGATAGAGTGAAAAACTATTGACAGCTTTTGTCCCTCGCCACTCCACGAACCTGCGCAAAGACGGAAAATAGATCTAATTATTAACGCTCTAAATTATAATGTTTCCCTAAAACGCCGCGCTTTTAAAAAATAAAACGGAGGATCCATCATTCGTATGCAGAATTCTCGTCGGAGTTTTTTTTCTGATGAGCAACCGGATGTAGCGCATATAACTTCCCGTCCACACATGTGTCGTGATGTGATGTGAAGTTGGTCAGTTTTCGTTATATCCTACTAAAACTCTTACTATCTTACACATTTTGTGTAGATTTCCCTCAGAAATGGCTGACATTGTACAACAACGATTAGAGGACAAAATACCTGCGCTTGAACAGCTGGAGAGAGTCGGTTTGTTCACGAATAAAGAAGTCAAGTGAGTATCACAGTAAACACACTAACAGAAAAAAGTGGTTCTTCTCTGAAACAAACAGTTTCCTCAAACAAGACCTTTGTTTCAGGTCTATGTTGAAAAGATCTACTGCTCTTGAATACAAGCTGCACCGGGCAGTTCAGAGTAAAGATGACTTTATTACATACATACAGGTCTGTATTATCAAAAAGCTGTTTGATTTATTTTGTGAATCTCACAAATAATCAGTATACATAATTAGTTATCTACATCAGGGTGGGTTGCACTTTGCAAATAACCATTCTAAGCAGCAGCAGGGTCCAAATAACTTGATACATGACAATGACTTGTAATTGGCTGGTTTGATTTTTGTTCTTCATCAGTATGAAATAAACGTCCTAGAGCTCATCAAGAAGAGGCGGGCGGTGAGTAGAGCTTTGGTATCCATTAATTGTAAAAAAAAAAAAAAACAATTGTCCTCGTGGTCCACTTTCCTGTAGATTTTAGCTCCAACCCTAATCAAACACATCTGATCAAGCTTATCAAGATCTTCAGGATTAGTAGAACGTTACAGGTAGATGAGTTTGATCAAGGTTGGAGCTAAACTCTACAGGAAAGTGGACCTCAAGGGCCAAAGTTCATAACCCCTGTCCTACACAGTACTTTAACTGAACTGTACCGTTGTGTTTACAGAGAATTGGTTACCAATTTAAACGTGAAGAAATTGAGTATCCCATCATTCATCGCATAAACAATGTTTTCAGAAGGGCTACCACAAAATGGCAGGTTGGACAATTAAAAAACGATAACCTCACTTTAGGTGCTGTAAAGTGATTTTCAATTTTTTATTGAATAAATGCTTTTCCTGTAGGAAGACGTGCAGCTCTGGCTTTCTCAGGTTGCTTTTAATAAGAAATGGGTATGTGATTTTATTAAACTAAAAAAAAAAAAAAAAATCTATGTTAATGGGGTATGATGATGTTATATTATGTTTGTCATTAGGTTTAAAAAAAAATCATAATCTTGCTCCTCATCTTTCAAACAGGGCACAAAGACTCAGCTCAGCAAGGTTTTGTCATCTATGTTAGCTATCCATCCAGACAAACCAGGTAAACCTTTAGTGGATTTATTTTCATTGCTATAGAAAATTATATTACTCCGCCTGCTCTATGGAACCATACTCGTATGTATTTTTATGTGGGGCTGTCTGTGTGTCAAGTATTCATTAGGGCTGTGCAACGATGAATCGCATCCAAAATAGAAGTTTGTGTTTACATAATATATGTGTGTACTGTGTATAATTATTTTGTACATATTAAATTCACACACATGCATGTGTGTTATTAAAATGTGTTATTTATATATAAAATATTTATATAATTATATACATGCAAATATTTCTTAAATATTTACATGCGTGTGTGTATTTATATATACAAAATGATTATGCACAGTACACACATATATTATGTAAACTCAAACTTTTATTTTAGATGCGATTAATCCCGATTAATCGTTGCATAGCCCTGATATTCATTTACTTTAGAGGTGTATACAATTTCAAACAGATGGCCAGGAATAATGTAATTTCATAATTATTGCAGCTCTGTGGATAATGGCTGCTAAGTGTGAGATGGAGGACAGGAACTCTTCAGAGAGCGCTCGACATCTCTTCCTCCGTGCCCTGCGCTTTCATCCAGAGAATAAGAAAGTCTATCAGGAGGTGAGGAGACACTAGCATTTCTCTTTGAATTAGCCTGGGTAAACTAATAAAACATTGAGTTATAAAAGGTCCACACTATAAGCTGTTCATGCAATAAGCAGTATTAATGTGTGTGTGTGCAGTATTTTCGGATGGAGCTCATGCATGCTGAGAAATTGAGGAAACAGCAGCAGGAGTTGGAACAAGCTAAAATAGATGTGGTGGGTTAATAGGTGAAGATCTGAGCCTTTGGGTAAAATGCAGTTTAAAAAAATAAATAACAAAACCTTTATTTTCTCAATTTAGGGGGAATATAAATTTTCTCCGGAAATCTTGAGTGGAAAACTGGCTGAGGTGGTATACAGAGATTCTACACAAAAAATTAAAGGTCAGATGAATTTCCACTGAGCTGTTCAACTCAGCTGTTGTATTAGTTGAGTGCTGTAAGGTTATCTGTCTTGTCTCATCAGGGGCTGAATTCATCTTGTCCCTGCTACAGATCGCTGCCATCTTTGACTTCACAAAGGAGCTACATGACACCATCCTGCAAGAGTAGAGTCTATTCACTTTTTTTCTGCTATTTTACGTAGATTCATTTCTTACTTTTTTTCTCTTTCATGTCTTAGTTTTTACGTGATCATCTTAATTAGAGGTTCACTAATTTATCGTTTTTGCTGATTAATCCGCAATTAACGCTATAGGAACTGTTGTAAATCCAGAAACATTTACTCTGAAACCAGTATTGGCAAAATCCATTTACAGTAAGTTCAAGTCAGAAAAGGTGATGTTTGAATACTCTTTGATTTCAGTCTACAGAGTAAGTATAATGATGACTGCCTGATGTGGGATTTCATGGCTAAGCGTGAGCTGCATGCTGCTGGAGCCCCGGAGCTCCAGTCTGCGAAAGGAAGAGCTTCCGATACAGACCGCAGAGAAGATCGCTGCTGTGCCGTTTATGAGGAGGCTCTGAAGAGCCTTAATACAGGTATCTTGATGTAACACTTACTTCAGACACATGTTCAGTGTTTGCGTCTAAAAATATTAAGTTAGAATTAATTGGTGGAAATGAGTGGATTCTCATGGTTCTAGCTGTACATAATTTGCCTACTGATGTGCAATTTCTTTTTGTAGAGGCCATGTGGACATGCTATGTCAAGTTCTGTCTTGAGAGATATAAGAGGAAGACAAATGTCACTGAACTCAAGGAAAAGGTAATGATCCTGGTGTTTTACTGGGGTGTCGCAGTGTGAGATATATATATATAATGTTGATTAGAATAGCATGGATTTTCTTGATTTGGGCTGTTTGATTGAAGTTTGATGTTGGTTACACTTTATTTTAAGGTGTCCGTGATACAGTGTAATTATACAATTAAGTACTGAGTAATAATAATTAACTACATGTACTTAGGGGTTGGATTAGCGTCAGTTGCATGTAATTATGCATAATTTATAGTTATTTCTACAGTAACTACATGTAATGTGTAACAAGGACACTGTGAAATAAAGTGACATTTACAATGTGAATATGAAGTTATTCCTCCTTTACAGGTTCACATTGAGAACTTTAACAATTGGGTATATCAGGCTAAACAATAACCAATACTATAAATTCTTACCCATCATTCTTGAAATTTGTGCATTCCTGTGTCTCAGGAAAATGGCTAAAACCTTTACAGGGGTTCTGATGATTAGCTCAGTTTGAGGTGAATGAATATGAATATTCTTTGGCCCTGTTTACACCTGGTATCAAAATGCGTTTTGGTCGATCGGATCACAAGTAGACAAGGGAGACATACCCATTTACATCTGGTACAGTACAGGCCAAAAGTTTGGAAACATTACTATTTTTTATGTTTTTGAAAGAAGTTTATTCTGCTCATCAAGCCTGCAATTATTTGATCATAAATACAGAAAAAAAATGTAATATTGTGATATATTATTACAATTTAAAATAATTGGTTTTCAATTTATTATACTTTAAATTATCATTTATTTCTGTGATGCAAAGCTGAATTTTCAGGATCATTACTCCAGTCTATCACATGATCCTTTAGAAATCATTCTAATATGATGATTCATTATCAAAGTTGGAAACAGTTCTGCTGCTTAATATTTTTTCATAACCTGCGATACTTTTTTTAGGATACTTTGATGAATAAAAAGTAAAAAAATAAAAAAATAAAAAAGAAGCAAATGTTTTAAAAATAGAAATCTTTTGTAACAACAATATACACTACTGGTCAGTAATTTTGGGGTCAGTAATTTTTTTTCTTTCTTTTTTTTGAAATAAATCAATACTTTTATTCAGCAAGGATGTTAAATTGATAAAAAGTGATAGTAAAGAAGATTTATATTATTAGAAAATATTTTTTTATTTTGAATAAATGCAGTTCTTTTTAACCTTTTATTCATCAAATATATTAGGCAGCAGAACTGTTTCCAACACTCATAATAAATCAGAATATTAGACTGATTTCTAAAGGATCATGTGATAGACTGGATGTCACATGTGACACTGAAGACTGGAGTAATGATCCTGAAAATTCAGCTTTGCATTACAGAAATAAATGATAATTTAAAGTATAATAAATTGAAAAGCAATTATTTAAAATTGTAATAATATATCACAATATTAAAAAAAAATTTTCTGTATTTTTGATCAAATAAATGTAGGCTTGATGACTTGACAACAGTGGTCTTGGTATTTGTTGATTTATTGTTTTCTGGTTAAGTGCCTTACTCAATTGTGTGACTTCAACTTTTCAGAGAAAGGAACGATTACTCCAAGTCTTACAGAGTGCTCATGATGCCAAGCTTTTGCAAGAGACTTACTACAAGAACTGGGTAATGTACACTTAACATTGGCATCTCACTGAAACACCTTCACCTTACATGCCTTACTTGGCATGCAGCAGTTTGTTCAAATGGTGCTGCTGTATTAATATAGGCCACTTCCATCCCCTCAAAAAACAGCTACAGGTCCTGCTGTCATCAGGGAATACAGTATCTGCTACCCAGATCGCCATCACAGCCACTCAGCGCTTCAGCCAATCAGTAGAGATGTGGAGCTTCAGCCTCCAGACATTGGTCCATCTGGAGAGCGCAGAGGCGGGACATCTATTCCAGGAAGCCCTGAAACACGTGAATCCCAAGGTAGCAGTTGTGCCACAGCTGCCTCTAAGTGGGACATCTTCCTGCAACAGCAGATTTGCCCTAATTAGTCCACTTTAATAAGTGAACTTAGTGATTTTTCTTTAAAATATTTGTATTATAATTGGATAACAGTACTAGTTACATTTATCCATTGGGATTTTATTCAGAGTGACTTAAATTGCATTTAATGCATGCATTTGATCAGTTAATGCATTCCCTGGGAATTGAACTCTTAAACTTGGTGTGGACTAGCACCATTCTGTTTGAGCTACAGGAATGCCTATATATAACTTCAGTCAAGTGATGAGAGTCATCCTCTGCTAGGATAACTCGGGTTTGCACATTCATTTGTCCTCGGCGCTCTTTCGTCAACCAGCTAGTGAGAAGTAGCCGTGTGTGCAGGATTATGAAGCCTTTAGTTACATAACCCCACAAAGAGGCCGTTATCCAACCACATGGGAACATGAGGCTATAGAGTAATATCAGCATGCACAATTACCCGGTTTTATTTCTCATTCCTTCATGTCTTGGTGTTTGTTTTGTCCAAACAAAATGGTTTTATCAGTTTCTTGCAGAATTAGTGGTTTTAAGGTTGAGAGTAGTGAGGGAAGTCATCACTATTGTGTAATGTAATATAATACGGTGGGGGTCCAAAAGACTTGTAGCAGTAGTGCAAATGCTTTTATTTGCATGAATTATATTATCAGCATTGTACATTGGAACATTGAGGAAACTGAATTTTTGTACAAATGGGTCAGTGTCACAAAATTTCTTATTTATTAATAGTCAAATCCCTTGCAATATTCTGCCTCTTCTGTAAGCAGAAGACTTTGTTTATTGTTAGTGGTACTTGTGTTATTGCCTCCTTAAGATGAATTTCTTGGTGTCTCATTTGTAAGTCACTTTGGATAAAATTGTCTGCTAAATAAGTAATTGTAAATTTGTATTTGACTAAAATCATTTTATGCCTTTTTTCAAAATCTTAAAATGTTCAATGTTTTTCATTTAAACCTACAAATATTTTAATTGTGTACCCAATGATATCTCTTATATTTAATGATTGTATAATGTGTTCTACAGGAAAGTCTGGCATTATGGCAGCTGCAGGCAGATTGGAGCATGACCTCACAGATACCAGAGGAAACTGAGACCTTTTTTCAGGTGGGACATAAAAAAATAAGTTAACACTAAAACTCACCCAAGATTGGTCGATGATAGTGAATATAAAGGCATTCTGATCATGTCTGAATTTTTTTTTTTTTTTTTGATTACATGTTGAATGAAAGTTCTAATGCAGTCCACAGTGTTAATATATCAAATGTAATTAAATTGCTCCTGATTCTATACTTGCAGAAAGGCCTACTGTCCCCAGTGCCTGCAGTGTCAGCTGCTATGAAGGAAAAATACCTTGATTGGTCATACAAAACTGGTAGTTACAAAAGGGCTAGAAAAACATTCACAAGGTACACATCAAATGTGCTCTGTTTTTCCTTTCTGTATATACAGTGGGACACTAAAGGCTTAGGCCATAAGTAAAAATGCTTATACTTTACATTGTTTTAATGGAATTTTAAATTCAATCGAATTATTTTCATCTGCATTTTACATATTTCTATTTTCTATTGACATGCCATATTCCCTTTATTGCTTTTACTCCTTTGTTTTAAATTAATTTAGCAGATACCATACCTCTATATAAAAAAAGCAACTTAGAAATGAGGAAAAGAATAATCAAATCCTGAAACATTATTTTCAGTATGGTTTTAGGCTTTTGGAACCCACTGTTTATCTACAAATGAGAAATAAGCCATTTGAAAACAACCCCTTCTTTTACTTCTTGGGTTTCAGTTTACATGAACACAGACCATTCACTAAGGCATTCTTCCTGATGATGATTCAGATCGAGAAAGAGCAGGTAAAAGTGATGTAGCACCCGGTGACGGGTGTCGAAAATCCGTATTAACCAGTAGACTTGTATTTAATGCTGATCTGTATTAATTCTCTCAGGTGACACCAAAGATGAGTAATCTGAGAGATTACTATGAGCGAGCACTTCGTGAGTTCGGCTCCTCTGATGAAGGTGAGTGTGATTCAGTGCTTTTTATCCTTTAAAAGGCAACTCTCTTTCATACTTTAATATATTACACTGAGCAACAACAACTATTTGATGTTTTAGATCTGTGGATGGACTACATCAAGGAAGAGTTAGCTAGGCATGGAAACCCAGAGAACTGTGGGAAGCTCCACTGGAGGGCTGTTAAAACCCTGGAGGGTGAAAGTGTTGAGCGTTTTACCACAAAATACACACTGCTGCAGACCGGGAACATTTAAAACCAGCATGAATCTTTAACGTGTCTGTGTTGATCATATTTGGAGCACACATTGACTGATAGCCTCAGGAGTTTCCCTTTGAAAAGCCTAATTGTTGAAAACATTGAAGTTCCATTTATCTTTTTGATTTTTTTTTTTAAACATGCTGCATTTGATCTTTCCATATTGTTCCAGAAATAAACATTTTATTATGACACTGTTATTGTCTTTAAACGTTAAATAAATTCTTTGTTGTATTTTGCCAAACCCTAACTTACACCAGCACACCAAATAAAACAAAAGTTCTATACAAAAAACATAACTGGTGAAATGTTGTAGCCTGCAAGTAGCATCAATTCAGAATACTCGTGACATTTTTTGCATTATAAAGCTAGACATTCATTTTGCTATTACAGAGCAAGTGTAACAAGTATCTCTTAAGAAAAAAAAAGTGAAATCTATAAAACACAATGGCGTAGCATTAACTGATTTCACATCTAAAATAAAATAACTCCTTAAGCACGACAAGTAGTAGTAGTTAATACACTGATAAAATTGTCAAGTTAACTACATCAACCTTTCTTTAGTGATTAAGGACACTTCAAGTTGTGAAATCGAGAGTTTAATCGATGTCACTGATTTTTACTAATAAATTACCATGGAGTTGAGAAATAAACTGTATGAGATATTATAGGTTAACAGTTATAATTTGCCGATGGCAAAAGTTGAATGCGTTTAAAAGTAAGCTAGACACAAAAGCTGACTCCATTGAAGATGGCAGCAAACAGGTTGAAAAGCCTGCTAATCCACTGGTGGTTGTGTTTGTTCAGCTTTCACCAAGCTTGTGTAGAGAAACCATGGTCAGGTAGCATCTCTGAATCCTTTCCTTTGTGGTAGCCATGAACAACCTTTAAAATCCATAATGGGAATCCATGGTGGAAGCCTATTTTTTTTATCAAGAAACACGCCTGGTTTGGTTTACCATATTACTCGGAATCACATCAACTGATAATAAGCTGCAAAATTTTAATGAGTTAGGAGTAACTAAAGTTTAGTAGGTTATCAACTGGGTAGACATGTTAAAATCCCTTTAAGGTGAGCAGACATAGCTCGACACCAACATTCACTGCTGTAGTGTCTCTGGCTTGATTAGTCCTGTGTCAGTTCTTCCTTAGCAGAATGTAGGTGAAGAGAGCCACAAGTGCAGCCGACAGAAGGCCGATGACACACTGGTGGATGGTTATAACACTCTCCAGTGAGTGAATGCGCTCTTCCATGGCACTGGTGTGGATGTAGTCATAGATTGAGGCCCCGATGCTCCACACCGCCCAAACTGCATCCACCAACGCCTTCATTGTGGGAGACACCATTGAGTGTGTGACTGCCCCTCAGTTTGGGAATCCTCACAGCAGCCCTGACTCACCCCGCCCTCCCCCCCCCTGAGGGATAGAGAGAGACAAGAATTGGTACAGCATGCCAAAGCCTGAAGAGCAAAGAGTATTTACACAAGACAGTATGCTTGACCACTTTTTTATTATTATTATTTTGGAAAAACACCTGGGTGCATGGTAAAATGAAAACATATACTCAAACTAAAGTAGCTATGTGTACACTGTGTATAATGTATATACTGTACACATTTAATGTTGTATGTAGCCTCTATTGTAATACTCCTTATTGCAATATCTTGTGTGGCTGTGAAACAAGACATTGCAATAAGGAGTATTACAATAGAGGCTGCATACAACATTAAATGTGTTTGGCTGTTAAAGTGATAGGTCATCAAAATGAAATTGGTCATAATTTACTCACCTACAAGTCATTCCAAACCATTTTCTTTCATCTGTAGAACATAAATAAGCCATTTTAGAAAGGTTTTTTTTTTTTTTTTTTTATACAGTGGAAGACAATGGTCACCATTGATAATGGTTTGGTTAACAACATTGATCAAAATATCTTCTTTTGTGTTCCACAAAAGAAAGTCATACAGGTTTGGAACAATGACAGAATTTTCGTTTAGGTGAACTTGAACTATTCCTTAAACTTCAATCACATTGAGCATGTGACCAAAAAACTTTAAATAAAGTTCTGGTTGTTGTACACGTATGTATCCACAAATGAACAAAACTTCTCCACACCAAACTAAAGCACTTTAAAACCTATCTATGTACACTTTCATTTGGTCTCTCTGGAACGAGACCCCTTTGTAAAACACCATTAAAGGGCAACTGCCAACAACAAGATGCTGTTTCACTCTTATTTTCTGTGAATTTGCATATGCCATATGCAGTTGCTATTATTATGCTATTATTATGAAACAGAACAAGTGTGCAGGTGTCTTCACTCACCCCTGGTGCATACAGTAATACCTTTACTATTCAATGGAAAATAATCAAAACAATGCACTTTCATTCAAATTCAATGAAATGACGTTTCATTATTATGTGTTTGCTTGTAATAGTGAAATCACTTGCTACTGTATTGTCCAGTCCAGTCTGTCCACTGACTGAATGAGCCCAGATACATCTCACAGACCCTCATGTTTATGCAATATAAGCATGGCATGACATCCTTCACAACAATAGCAACAGTGTAACACAAGTTTGAGCCCAATTCAAAAAGCTAGTACCTCTGCCGACTCAATCATCAATTTAAAAAGCTACGAGGAACTGTATCTAACTTGCACTGATGTAACGCTACAGGCCATTATTGCTCAACTCACTAGGCCGATCATATATCTCCCTATGGGCAAAATAATCATCCCTGCTGAATAAAAAGCACTATGTGTGGTTTAGTGTCAGAGTTTCTGAAGCATCCAGATAAAAGACTTTAGGAAATGATGAGAGGCGATGAAAACATGATCATCAGCTGACATCCCTGCTCTGACAAACAGCGAGATGAACAATGATAAAGACTCACCGATGGATCGCCGAAGTTAGCTGAATAACAAATGCAATCTGAATGATCATTCGTACAGTTGAATATTTTGTGAAAATATCACGGGCCGTATCGTATGACGCTCTCGATACCGCGAGCCCGAAGCGGCTCCCGTGATGACGACATACGTGAAGGGCGTGTCTTCTATTGAGGATTGTTCAATGTATCAAATCAACTGTTGAGGACAAAACCATGTCTCTTTAAATATTATGTGGGGGGAAAAAATACGTCAACTACAGAAAGATCGAAAAAAAAAATCTTACAAGCAGAATATTGGTATTTTCGCATTTAAAAATATTTTGTACGCATGTAGGCTATGTTCTTTTTACTATACTGTAAACTTATTAAAAATAAGAGGATAAAAACAATGCCCGTTATAATTTCTTACACAACTACAGTCGTTAAAAAGTAGGACAATTCGAATGTTTAGGGTGTATATTAATGTGTCACCACAGGGAGCCGCTCCACACTGCAATAGAGCAATCCAATCTATCCAAATAAACCACAGTCTCTTCATCAACTAAAGAAAAAATCATACATTTAAGTTGATGATATACGGGGTAACTTTTTGAGCATTGTTGCTGGGCAATGTTGCCGTCAACGGGCAAACAGGTGAGACACAGGGGAGGGCCCACCGAAGTATCCCGATTTTGCCCATTCTCAATGGGAAAGTGCCCAAGGCACATTACTTAAAAAAGTTGCCCCGTGTATCATCATCTTTACAGTGTGTTGCCAAATTATAGGATACACAGACATTAAATAAGTCAGTAAATGGAATGTATCAATTGTTCTAATTATTATTTTACCAAAATGATTATGAGCCGGTTTTTAAGAAAAATAATAATTAGAACCATTGATTAACACTTTAGTTTAGGGTCCAATTCTCAACTAGCTCATTAGCATGCAGGATATTGACTGTTTATTAGTAGGTCTACTTATAAAGCACATATTAATGCCTTATTCTGCATAATCAAACCTACATCCCTTAGGCTACCCGATAAACTTAACAACTACCTAATGAGCACTAATTAAATGCAAAAGTCGTAGTTAAAAGTGAGAATTGAGCCATAATTTTTAATGGAACTGGAATGAGAATGAACCGAACAAAAACAATTATCCTGGATAATTTATAATTTTCATTACTATCGCAATGTGTTTTGACGTTGATGCATGCAAGGTTATACAGCAATTTTTTGTGATTTTACTCCTATCAGTCGTTTGATCAACATAAAGGACATAATTTATTATGACAGATCTATTGCATTCATCAACAGTTCCGCACCAGGTTGATGCAGTCACATCAACGATCCAATTCTGGGAGATCCCGGGCGCGGATACACACATCCTACTACGATGAAGTACTGGCTTTTGAATATTAATTAGATTGAGTGACGTTAACCTAGTAGGCCAAAACAGCAGGCGGTTTAACCAAAATACGAGGATTAATTGGGGTACGTCACGTACGTGAATGGACACTCCAGGGGAGTTACTAAGCAACGTCAGCCTGGCTCAATTAATATTCATGAGCTAAGCCTTGACCATAGTAGGACTCGCTGATTCTAGACCCAGACACAATTCATCCCGCATGTTGTCGAAGGAACCAGTCGGTGGCGCTTCAGCGCAACATGTACAAATATGATAGGCTATGTGTGTGCAGCCAGATGGATAATTCATTAATATCGAGCACATGGGGTCGCTCTGGCAGAAACAGCATACATGGAGAATTTCAAAAGGCTTGCGCAGTAAACGAGGCTCACTGTTCCACCGCGTAATATTGACTTTTTCCCTTCGTCCACTTTTGCGCAAAGGGAGAATGTTGTAAGCGGTCCCTGTGGATATACTGTGTCTTCATGAGGAGTTGAGCGCAAATAAGGGGGCGGGTGATGATAATGTGTGAAGAGTGGCAGCAACTTCTCACTGCACGGCAACATTTTTCGTTCTTCTTCAGGCGACATGACCCTTCTTTCTGAAGAAGCTCCGTGGAGGAAGGCTGGTGCTGGACATGGTGAAAATGACAGGTAAAAAAGTGAGACCCTGGTGGTTGGATAGAATCGCTCTTCACTGAACGCGTTCCGTGTCGTTGTTTCTCATGTCATGTGCGATGGGATGATTTACCGATTATCAACTGCAAATGCCATAGATTAACACAGACTAATACACTTTTAACGCATGATCACGCAACCTGCAGCAGAATTCAGCAACAATTGATAGTGTGTCAGAGGCTGGGTCTTTGCGGGCAAGGTGAGTTTTCCTTTTATTCAACTGGCCTACAAAGTCCCAGTTTTCGGCCCATGTGACCATCTCTGTCAATTGACCGTGCTGAATATATATGTGTGTGTAGGCTATATATAGTGGAGTTTATCTCCAGTAGGCTACTGAGTACTGATAATAACAAAGTGCTGAAATATAATAGATTAGTTCAAGTTCTTGTTTAGGTAGTTCTCGTTCGATATTCTGTTCTTTTTTTTTTGTCATTATGGGATCGCTGACGTCATACAAATGTTAAAATTTCTGTTCTTCACTCCAAACCCTTTTCAAACTTTCTTAAACCTTTTATTTACATTTTTTGATTTAAATGTATAATTATTTATAGCCTACATTTAAACATTTAAAATCGGACTATTTAAACATAGAAGTGAAAACGAATATAATTGTAAAATATATATAGTAGAAAAATCAAAAATTATCTTTAGTCATAAGCAGTTTTACAGTAGCCTATCTGTTAACTATCATATAAAGGTACTAGTATGTGTAGTAAAGCGCTTTCGAAACATTTGACAGAAATCAGAAATCACCTCTTACGGAGAACTAAAATATAGCAATATAGGCTACATATATATATATAAAGGATGATTGATACAGAAGATATTTTACTCTGCGGGTTTGTATTTGTGAACTTGTATTATGCATTATGAATGTTAAAATGAAATATTTGATACACTTTTGTTAATAACTAACTTAAGAGTCATATTACGTAATATTGTTTCTTTTGTTATTTTTATCATTTAAAAATGTTTGTGAACATTGAAGTGTTACAAGCTTTACAATCAAAACATTTAGAAAATTTAAAAATACAAACAAATTATTGTCTTCAAAAGTTCTTTGAAGTTGAGCCTTTTTGTTTACTAAAATAAATTATGTACAATCTTTGAAAACACTGAATAAAATTCTGTTTTTTTAACTTTCACATGAAAAAATACTGAGTTCAAGGACAATTAAAATACATCCAAAATCAAAACCATAAACTTCATTAGTTTCTGTGAAGATAAAAGTATGTTAGATTTTACTATAGGGAGTGGCAGAGGCAGGTTAAAAGAAGCTTTGTTAGTGTGTATGAATTCTGCAATAGCTTCCATGCATGTCTGAAATAGGTTGTCATATTTAAGCAGTTCTCAAAGCTACTTGCCAATAGTTTCCCAAAGGATATTGTTCTGGCTCAGTCACACATCTTGACAGTTGCAAAGGCCTGTAATCATTGTAAACTAACCTCTTCCAATGCAGCACATGAAAAGCTACAAGAATAATAATTTATAGAATAGTTTATTGAAAGTTATTTTATTAGATGCGATGAGATTTGTTTCCTATTTAAATACCTTCAAATATCTAATTTGCTCTATTTCAAAAACACCCTTAATGTCATAATATGCAAGTTAAAACATACATTGATTTTACAATCAATTTACATATTTAGTTATTTTCCCATTCACCAATGATTGAAACTTTTTTAGAAAACAAGTCATTACAGCAGTTTCGCAGAAAATTGCCGTTTCACTGAAACACACTGGAGTTTGTATTAAGCAACTGGTTTGAATTCTTACAATCCAGTTTTAAAGCTAGAGCTCTATTTTATTTGCATAATTTAAACAGAACAAGCATGTCACGTGAGGTTCTGTACTGTTAAAAATCTGCCTGAATGATCAAGAGATGTTTGTAATTTGTAAAATAATGTTAGTTGGAAATTGGACACAGTTCGTCATTTGAAATAGTTTGGTCATTTAATGCATTCTAATAATAAGGGTCTTACATTACGGTTGGCCTTCGTTCAGGGAGAGGAGGGATATTATAGTCCAGACTGACCTTTAGTTTGGTTTCCTCAGAGTCTTTAGAACCATGGTATAAACCTTAAATGTTCTTGAACAGCAGGCAGTTCCCGGACAAAAAAACTGTGAATAAGTCAGCAAGAAAAGTGAGGGACTTTTAGGGGCAGCTGTGTTATACTGACCCAGTCATAATGCCCCTAAAAATCCTTATTACTCTTGCAATGCTCAGCGATGAACTGCTCTTAAATCAGTCCTAACAGAACCGCTCCCTCGGGATCTGTAATATAGTCATTAGCCTCAAAATGTGCTTTCCTTATGGACATCATCCTTTAGAGGAGAGTGTTTAGAGAATCTGAGGTTTGTTACTACAATTGGTTATGCTTCAGCTACTAAAAATGTTTCCCATGTGCAATAAAAACCAGATCCCAGTGCTTGAGATCTGTTGTGCATTCAAATCAGCAACTCTTATGTCAAATATATCTGCTTCTCTCATTCACGTCACACTTTGACACCTTGGCATAGGGCCATCCGTTTTCTCCTAGGCAAGCAGTGAGGGGAATTTTTAATGTGAACGGGGAAAACCAGTGGCGTTGCTTAGAA
The DNA here is from genome assembly GCF_951802725.1 of Rutilus rutilus. NCBI lineage: Eukaryota > Metazoa > Chordata > Actinopteri > Cypriniformes > Leuciscidae > Rutilus > Rutilus rutilus. The sequence continues at coordinate 20,207,005 of NC_140217.1, read as the reverse complement.
CGTACGCGCATTTCTAACCGATTGTTCTTCTGCTGTTTGATCCATACAGGAAAAGAGAGAGAGAGAGAGAGAGAGAGAGAGAGTGACGGGTAGAAAGTGGCAGAAGAGTAACTGAAAAATAATTAGTGAGAGAAATAAAGGGTGGGAAAGAGAGAAAAGAGACAGGCAGCATGCTTGGAGCAAGAGAAAGAAAGCTAGCTGATGACTCAGGCTCATACGCTTCGTATGTAGGGAGGAGGGAGGGATGTAGTGGGGGATGAGGAAGGGAGGGAGGGAGAAATGACTCATCAGAGCATGTGGAATCTCATATGGCTATCACAGGATCGAGGTTCTCTCTTTCTCCTCAATGCTGTCTGCCTGTTCATGACTCTGTCTGAGGTAAGTGAAGACTGCCCACTCTGTCTGTCTCCAGCAACAGTCTGTATCCACAGGGAACAGCCAATTGCAATGCACAATCCTTCATAGCTGCTGGCCTTTTGGAGAGTCTGGCAGAAAAAAAACACACCTTAGAATTAGACCATATTGAATGGGCTCAAGTAGATGTTTAGTCATTATAAAACTGCATCTACAAAATGTAGAGCAAGGCCCCCCTAAATACACATACAGTCAGTGGTCCCAAAAATAGTTTGGACACTTCAGAATGTGACGGTAGCTATGTTTCCAAAGTTGCTAATTTAACTTTAACTTAACAAAACTGGAATATCACATAGAACATTTGCGAATAAAGTAGCGTTTCCATCCCGTCTTTTCAAGAGAACCAATTTGTCACTTCCTGGGAAATTGGCACAAAATATCTGTACTAAAAATGGAAGTTGCTGCAATCAGGGAAGCCACTCTGGCTCTTATTTCCTACATCATAAATAAATCATTATACCAAATTATTCTGATGACAGACATTGGCGTAGGCATTTCAGAATGATCAAACCAGCATTTGAGAATCTGTGCAATGACATTGGACCGTTGGTTAGTCCAGTTATCCAATCACATCCAAGTCACATGAGTTTTTTGTCACATTTATTCGGTAAATGTGTTTCCATCGTAGTTTTTGCGCATGCCTTCTTATTGGATAAAATATATATCTGCCTCAATTAAGCACATACGTTTTTTAAGCACATTTTTAGAATTTATGCTCGTCTTGAAGTTTCCATCCATGCAATATCCCAAAATGTGCATAACAACTGGTGGATGGAAACATAGCTAATGAATGAATTTCACTTTTCTGAACCATTTTTGCAATGACTAATAAGCAACTGGTATCAAAGTGATTGACTGCTTCTGAAAGTTTATACAGCTGACTTGTCTCGCTGCCCTATCAGGCAAGGACTTTGCGGTGTTTGCGCATGAAGGTACCTTCCAATTTTAGACAGGTTTCTGAGGCCCTGTTTCCATCTAGTATTAGACTGTGTATTCAATGGTCCGATCACAAGTGGTCAGCCTAAACACATTACAGTTTACACCTGGTCTTAACGTGTGTTTTAAATGCATCTCCTGTGGCCACTTGTGTTTGGTTTTCGTCTAGACCCTCCCCTCTTATTTCATCACACTTTACATCATTTTCACATTAGTGCCAAGTGCGGCACACAAAAATGATTGAATGAATGAAGCCATTACACTGCTTATGAGCAAGCAGTAAAGGAAGCGAATGGAAAGGATACAAATGGTAACACCGATTTCATACGTAATCCATGCGTTTTCCCACAACATAGCGAAGTTTGAATCAGTTGTTTTGATGCACTTTCAAAACGCATCCCATTACATTCTTTTGTGGCTGTTAAAAAATGCATTTGACCACATTAGTATCTACACTAAGAAAGCAGTCTAGTTAAATGCGTTTCCAACTACCTCTAGAAGTGGTGGAAAGTGGACCAGATCAAAGCTTTTTAGACCCCATTTACTTGCATTTACTCTTACAAAAAAAGTTGAAAGGAGCTTTGGTGATAACTAAGCAAATATTTAATTACTATTATAGTGTGTGTGTGTGTGTGTGTGTGTGTGTGTGTGTGTGTGTGTGTGTGTGTGTGTGTGTGTGTGTGTGTGTGTGTGTGTGTGTGTGTGTGTGTGTGTGTGTGTGTGTGTGTGTGTGTGTGTGTGTGTGTGTGTGTGTGTGTGTGTGTGTGTGCAAAAAACTGGGCAAAAAAAAGGGCCAAGCCCAAAATGGCTGAACACTTAGCTTTTAATTGTCTTAACCACAAATTATTGGTCAAGAAATGTAGCATTTAAAGCTGCAGTCCGTAGTTTTTCCTCTTTATGCAATTGCAGTTATTCGCGGAATTATCAACTTTACGTGGGTTGTGCCTCAGCACTGCACAGCGCAGATGAATCCAATGTTTTGAGGAAAATGTGCGGCTGTCAGTCACCGAGCCAGTGTGGATACTGTCATTCGGAATCACAGATTCTACTTTTTGGAAGTATGACCAACATAAGAATTTTCACCGGAAAATGTCATCTGAACAAGTTAGTAACATCCACTTTTGTTCTGACCAACTAAGGGAAAAAAGCATTGCAGTAAATTGCGCTGATTAAATCTAACAATTGCTTATCATATCACATCAAACCGTGCAAATTATACTTTGTTCTCAAATTGTTAATGTCAACAACATCAGCATTGCGTGACTACATTTAATGCCCTTCCGATATATATCCTTGTTTTCGCATGGGCCCGGATGCATTCTCTTTTTTTTCTGTAGCCATTCCGAAGTCCGAAGTCTTTTGCATTTTACAACGGGTGAATCTCCAGTTGTCACTGTTGATTGTCGTTTTAACCTTTCTGGATCCGCTATCAAATTGATAAGTTTAATTATATCAAAGTGCTGCGAGAAAAGGCTATAAATCTCCACCTCCAACATCCTCACTCGCAATATAGCCTACTAGCCGGGACACCTTCTTTATGTGTACAGATGTGACGTAATGACACAAAGACATGCTTGAATTTCCCACAGAAATCCACCAGTACCACTGGAATTAAAAACATTATTACAAGCTTACCGTCTAGAATCGAGCTAAGGCAAGCAGATAGTTTTGAACACTGGCTGGTTATGTACTTGCTCAAATATTTATTTTGGATCATTTTTAACCCAAAAAAGTATTTTAAAAGTAAGACTGCAGCTTTAAGCAAATGGACCACTTAACAAACCATTGATGTTTTAGAAAAAGATCAAAGACAGAATGAAGATTTTGGCAGAATATGGGAAGTTTGATTCAGTGTGAATCAGCAGTGTTGTGTGGAGTAATGAATCACAATTAAACACGAGTTGCATACTGATGATCCAGAGGGTGTCTTCGAAGATCTGGTGAGAAGTGTAATAATAAATGCATCTCTATTCTCTATCACAGCGAAGCATGAAGGGAGAGGTGTCATTGTGTGGGGAGCCTTTTTAGCTGCTGGTATTGGTGAGCTACTTCACTGTAAAAAGTACAGGAAAATATTGCAGAATGGCTTGCTTCCCACATATGAAAAGTTAATGCAAATTGCCCATATTGCAAAGACAACCTAGAAATGAGTTAAGAACAAGTCCATCAGGCTTGGCCAGGTCAGAGTCCAGATTTGAAGACTATAGTGAATATTTGGTCTCACATTAAACTCAAACGAACTGGGAGACATTTTTTCAACTACTCATGAACTGTTTGAAGCCATCAACAATGAGTGGAACAACACTGAGTCTTCTTCCTGTAAAAAGCTGTCCGCAAGTTTACCCAAAAGGCTTAAACATTTACAGAAAACAATGGGCAAGGCTATTCAGTTACCTACAGTATTTGTGCAATTCTTGCTCGTTTTCTGACCAGTGATTTGTGATTAAAATTGTAAAGACCATTAAAAGACCACTAAGTATTTTGCCATTTTCTTTTTTTCACCCAGAAGTGTGCACTTATGGTCAAAAGTTTGGAATAATTTGGAATAAGATTTGTTAATGTTTTTAGAAAAAGTCTGTAATACTTATCAAAGCTGAATTAATGTATACTGCTCCAGGTGTGTGTCCACAGTTTGCAGTGTGTGTGTGTGTGTGTGTGTGTGTGTGTGTGAGAGAGTGTGTATGTTCACTATATACTCCTAATGTGTGCACTAGGTTGGATGGGTTAAATCATACAGAGGACAAATTGCGAGTATGGGTTACCATACTTGGCCTTCACGTCATGTCACTCACTCTGTCACTATTTGTTCAGATATCCAGTGAAAACAGTAATATTATGAATTATAAATATTTATTAGAATTAGAATTTTCAGCAGCTTGTACTCCAGTCATCTGTGTCATATGGCCCTTCAAAAATCATTCTACCGTGCTGTTTTGGTGCTAAAAAAAAAAAAAAGTATTATCAATGTTGAAACCTATTTTTGCTGCCTAATATTTTTCTGTGAAAAACATACATTCCTATTTAAATATTCGGGTTAAAAAGGTTTTTTTTTGTGTGTTTTTTTTTTTTTACGAAAGAAATTGAATGACTTTTGAATACTGAAATGAAAGAATACTTTTTTGCAGCAAGGATGCATTAAATTGATCAAAAGTGACAGAAAAGGCACTTTTAATGTTACAAAAGATTTCTATTTCAAATAAATGCTGTTTTGACCTTTTGATTCATCAAAGAATCTTTAACAAAATGTATCATGGTTTCCACAAAAATATTAATCAGCAAAACAGTTTTCAACATTGAATATACCAGAACCATTATTAATAATTGAGGACCAATAATAACTGATAATAAATTAATGATATCTTAAAATACATTAAACATTTTAAATTGTAGTAATATTTCATAAGATTACTGATACTGTATTTTTTATCAAAATAAATGCAGCCTTGGTGAACATAAGAGACTTCAAAACCATTTAAAAAAAAATCGTAATGATTCCAAACCTTTAACCCGTAGTGTATATTTATACTATGCACTATGCAGTCATCTGTGTCAAAACTCAAAAGATTGCCCTGATTAAAACTGCGTTTCGGTTCTCACGTTTGTAAAGGTAACTGCACACTTTCAGTGCACAGGTGAATCTGAGGGAGTTTGATGAGTCACTACTGGAATAGGACACACCCTATTAACAAGTGTCAACTCCAAACATCTCCTTGGGTTCTGCAGTTATGGGTGTGGGATCCACACAAAATGTATAAAGGCAGCAGCAACCACCCCCACCCCCAACACTCCTCGGTCCCCTCCAGGCTAAACTTACCCGACCTGATTTCTGCAGCCACCTTCCAATATAAAAGTTGAGAAACGCATAGTTGAACACCCTCCAGAGCAAATACTATGTCAATGCTTGTTGTATCCTTGTAATGGGTTGGAAGGTATTAATCTAAGTAATATGTGCATTCTCTTTCATTCTAAACTTGATTTAGTGTCATTGGTGTTTATCCTCTCCAACAGTAAACTTAGCATGAACTAATATGGCTGTGCACTACTATTAGAACAAGTCTTGTGCATTAGCGTTTCTCAGTGTGACTGAATGGAAGGGAGGAGGGAAGGTTAAATAAACAGCTCACCGAAATCCCCGTCTTGGCTCTTGGCAAATACAACTTTTTTGAATTGGCATGATTGTATATTTGATTTATGGTCAGCATGAGGATTATTATATGGGATATGCATAATATTCTCAAAATGAGAGCTCAAATGTTGTCTTCCAAAGCTATTTTTAGCTTTCTTTTTTTTAAGATTGCAATTATCCATTATATGTTGTTAAAGGCAAAGTCAGGTTCTGTTTCCGTCCTTCTTGAGCCTTTGATACTGAGAGAGTGGTAGTAGGTTTTTGGTTGTTTACGCACAGTGATTCATGGTTAATTGCCACGGCTTTTTGCATGATGAAATCAGGATTAACCTGTATCCTGAAAAGCTTATTCCGCAGGAGAGCAATTCACTTATGTGTAATATCACTGATATATAAATGAATTACTTGATAGACACAGGGGTTTCATCCTGAAGCTTGCAGTTGTACTGTGGAGAGGCTGCTAATTAATGTTTCTAATAAATCCACAGACAAGTATTAAATTAATATAATATAATCGAAATTACTAAGTGTCCATATATACACTTTATGTTTATGTGTATACTGTGTAGCATATAGCAACATAACTTTTCATTCCTGTTATTCGGGGGGGAAAAGTGCATACAATTTTTAATTAACATGCCGAAGAACCTCTCAAATTGTGCTATTAAGCACTTGTCCTCTACATCTGTTTTTTAAAGCATTTTTGTTTAGCTAATGAATTGAACATATGAAATTTGCAATATGATATGTCTGTAACACAATAACTGCAGTAATGTATTTCCTCATTGAAGGTTTTTAAGTTATACATTTTATTACACATTTATTTAATTATTTAGGTACGTTGAAGTGTTTATAATAATAATACACGATAATTACATCTCTGCATAAATGGCAGGCCCACACAATTATGTGTTTCATGCTTACCGAAAAAATCGACAATGTTCTGTTGAAGGGCAAGAGAACAGCAACATTGGCTCAGTGTGAATTCTTAAAAGAATCATGAATTAGAGGGAGGCATTTATACTTACAATTATTTAAGTCTATTTAAGAAAACCTATTCAATTGTAGTACCTAATTTCCCAACATTTACCACAAAAATGTGCTCTAAAATGTCTGATATTTTATGTCTAAAAATCAAAAATAATATTTCATAATTAGATATATTGCATACCAAAGAGCATTAATAGACCTCACTCAAGTTGAATGATAACTAATACAACTGTACAACATAATATGAACTTTGCAGAAACAATTTGATGAAAAATTAAGAACTGCACGTTTTTTTATTAGACACTTTTTTTTTTTTTCTTGCCCAACAACATATGTTTTGAGAACAATGTTGTAAGAAGAACTAATAATGGCATTTTCAGAGGGACCTGCGTGACTTTGTATTCTTTTTTTTGTGATCTGTAACCATTATGTTTTTCTGCAGGACAGATGGGGCCCGTGAGCCCCAGGTGAGCCAGAAGGTGTGAGCGTTCTGTGCCAGAGTCACCAACTTGAGAAGCAAAGAGTGAGTTTACCATGGCTGTCCCATGCAGTGAACCTACAAATAGTCAATAGCACTGAAATATGGGCCCCGCCACAAAGCTGTATAATATGGTTATAAAGGTCCCCCTAAAATATGGGGAAACATTTTACTGACGTAAATGAACCAGCCAAACAAGGCAAGTTATACAAACCTTAATTTTCATGCCAAACAAAACAAAATTTTGCTATTTGAATATCTAGGCCTGGTAGGCTTTGTTATAAATTCACAGTCGAAACCATAAAGGTTTGTTGAGATTGGCGTGGGTGAGGATTGATCGTTTCTGGGAGGTGAGTGGAAGATTTCCTGAAAACTAAGAATCCTTGACCCATAACCCTTTCACCCACTCGTTTAGACCAGTCACATGCATATATTCACGCACACACACACACACACACACACACACTAATTTAAAGGAATTTTACAAAAATGCATGCAATGCCTCTCCCCCTCTCTCCTCCGGCACACCCTTATTATGTGTACCAAAGACTACGACACCCAAAGGAGTATCTTAGTACATTTTAAAAAAAAAACAATAAAAAAAACATTTGGAATCTTCCAATAATGAACAAACTAGGGCCTCGTTTGAAAAGTAGACTATGAACTTGTGCAATATATTTGTTGTATACTGTGACTCTAAAGCTGATCAAAAGGAAGTTATTTTCACATCTTTAACATTTTCTTATTTGATGCTGCATAGGCATTCTATCTTGTTTATTCAGTTGTTGATGTTGCTAATGTTCTCACACATTCTTTCTCTCTCTGTCTTCTGTGATAGGTAGGTTTAGGGTTAGGGGATAGAAAATGCAGCTTGTACAGTTTGAAAATCATATTTTAATGGAATGTCTCCATAAAACATGAAAACCCTAAATTTGTGTGTGCGCATGCCTTCTTAACAAATATACAGACATCTTCTATCTTAAAGAGGGCATGCACATGACACGAAGCCTGAGGCGAAATCTCTTATCAGACAGCAGCAATACTCAGATGAACGGACTGTTCATTTCTAAGTTGTATTAACTACCAGTGGCTTTGACCTTTTATATATTAATGAAATACCCAATTTACAGTAGGTCCTATATGCTAATAAAGCAGTATTAGTATCAATATTTGATCTATCTGTAATGTACCAGGGTAAAGATCTGTGTAATGCTGTTCTAGGACTAAACTCTGTAAAGCATGTGAAATTGAATTGAAGACGCATTGACGTCACCTGACATCACAAGATTTTTCAATTCTCAGATATTGCCCCTGGTACTTGACAAACTGCCAAACCAAGCAATTTAAAATCGAGCCTTTCTTTTGAGAGTGCAGAGATAAAATAAAATGGTGTCTGTTGCCTTTTGTACAGTTTGAACTATTTGGGTTGCTAATATTTTCTTTAATGGACTTGAATTATATATAAAGCACAGCTTGTATAGGCCTATTTTCTACATACATGTATTTTGTCATAAAATGTATCCGAAGTTGCTTGTGTTCCTGTAATGTCTGTCAAAATTAAATGAACAATTTAATAAAAACAATACAAAAATATGCATATTTCATTATGTCCTAATGTTTAAAATATGGGTCAAAATCATGGTTGCATAAAAATTCACATAACTGGTCATAAAGTGAAGTAACATTTCCCAAATGATTCTAAACCAACAATACTGATATTCTAAAAGCACAGAACACATGTGCTTGGCTCAGTTGTAGTTCTCTATTCAGTGTGTAAGCATTAGTGTAAAAAAATGTGGACTAGTCTATAGTATTTATAATTGGCTTTATATATGTCATGAAACAGAAGGATTCACACAGGTAAAGTAATCAACAGGTTTATTTGTAGAAGTATGTGATTGCAACGATGGAAGCAGGTGAGTAACTGATGAATATAGTGATCAGGATGGCTATCTGGATGAGTAATGGTCTTCTGTTGCAGGTTCGGAAATGGAGATCGAGGCAGATGACTGAAGACGGATGAAGGAAGCAGATGGCTGAACACAAATCGTTCTGGTAGGTATCGTGCAGGTAAGTGTTCTTTGAGGGAACGACGAGACCAGACAATGGTGAACTGCAGTTGGAAGAGTTATTCACCTTATTCCGGAAGTAGCACTGGGTGGCGCCATCTGCGTAATCTCACTTCCTGGTTTAGCTACTTAGCGCTTTGTTTGCCCTGGTCCAATCTGTTATCTGTCTTGATATAAGTAGATAGACTATAATATTATAGCCAAATGCGTTGGCCTATGGTTATTAACAACTGCTGCAACGTACTTAAGTACATTTCACTTGAAGCTTTTAAAACAATGCCACAATCAAATTATTTAAACCAGCTATATATGTAGCCTTTTTGAAATATGCAGTTTAAATTCAAAATTCATCATGTAATTAGGCCTATTCATTGTGGACGTTGCGTATTTAATAAAAGTGAGAAAAGCGTTTTGTATGCTGTTGTAAGCTGTGTCTTTCTAATAGCTATTACTTAGTTATGAAGATGTGCACAAACACTACTACATGTAAAGTTTGAAACATTATTACACCACAGTTTGTTTGCTTAATCACCAGATACATTTGCAGTGTATAGCCAACAGATGAGAAAAAAATAGCCACGAACTGGTGTAGAAAGAAAGTAGAGCCTCAACTAGATGAACAAGAGGGTAACGTTAGCTTAGCTAACTGCTAGCTGCAATTTCTTATTGTTTGATCTCTAACACAAGTAATGGCTGTAAAATAAATCCAGCGACTGAATTCTAGAGGACCATAGCTTTCAAACAAGGTATAGCATGTGTATGTGTCCTGTAGTGAGACCATTACAACATTAGATGTGTGTGGCTAATGTAGGCTAAACACTACACATCGGCCGGGCTGCGATCAGACAGGCAGACGGGTCATATAAACACCTAAAAGTCGTTTAAAAATTACCCCGAGAAACAGTGCATTGCTGTGCTGTTGGTACACACGTACATAGCACATTTGGCACAAATTAGCTTATCTTATGTGACATTTTATCAGTGAGACTTCTCTGCAGTTCTCCTCGAAATTGAATGAGGGTCCGCTAAACCGGAAGTTGGTTTACAACGGAAGTACTGGACAGAAGTAAAAGTGGGCGGGGCGGAATAAGGTGAATAGTGCTGGGTGATGATCAGTGAAGATTGGTGACAGGTGACGGTGATTAGTAATTAGTACTCTGGTGGCTGGGAACGAGTGGGTGGAGTGTAGAGGTCTGGTGCTGTCGAAGTTGTTGACTCAGTGACAATATATAAATAGAAGTCTATGGTATGTCTCCATTTAGAAACATATGTAAATGGGTATGTGTGTGTGTAAACATGAATTTAACAGCAAAATAAAACATAGTGAAGCACAAATATACAGTAATACAAGTCTGAAATCATACCTGTTTTATAGAATCGTTTTGTAAATGTAAATGTATTTCATATTTCCCCTGTGCATGAGTGCGCCTGTGCAAGTATTTTAATCTACAACGATGTGTGAATGATTTTGAATGTGAGTGTCTGTGTACAAACAGCATCTGTGTGCATTTGTGTGTAGGGTAAGATATGGGGGCAAATGCCCCCCTGAGCAATATTGTGAATTTACTTTTAAATTTTAACACATTTAAATATAAGTTTAGCATGTGCAGGATGATGATGCATTACCTAATGTGTTATTAAGAGAATAAAACTAATTTACTTGTCATAGCACAAATTGTAAAATTAATATGGACCCCTATACCCATGGGGCAAGAATAGGGCTAAACTTTTGCAGGATGTATAAAAGACTTTAGAAATCATTTTTATTCGTTTACATATATGGTGTCATTAAGGCAAAATGTTTAAATAGTGTTTTAACACGTTTTGCCCTAAGTGATGCTTTTTTCAAGCATATAATATGTTTACACTGCATACAATAAGGTACACTGAAAAAAAAAACTTAATTCAAGCGCAATGGAAGATATGGCATGGGACATACATTCATTTCTGTAGCCCCTGTGTTTAATCACACACACTGCACACTGTTCTTGATCAGTGGAGACAAAATTAGATCAATTAACCTAAAAATAGTTTTGACTGACAAAATCTTTCAAATGTTGATATTCAGAAGAATTGTCAAAATTAAGCCTAGCTATTCATCAGGTGTGTTGAGATCCAATTTTGTTCCATCTATGATCAAAAGAAAAAAATGAAGGTGGTGGGGTGTCATCTTACACTGTAAAAAGTGTTAACCTGCAATTGTGACGTTAAAGAGTTATTTCTACCTGATCTTAAATGACTATAGTCACTTAGTTTTGTTGATGTAACCTAATATATTTAGTTTGATTCAGTAATGTTAAACGACATTTTGTATTTGGATAAAATCAATTAATTTAGATGTTACCACACTAAGCACATTTGATTACACTTTATTTTAAGGTGTCCGTGTTACAGTGTAATTATGCATTAAGTACTGTGTAATAATAATTAACTAGCCTACATGTACTTAGGGTTAGAAATGGGGTTTGGTTTAGGTTTATGTAATTATGCATAAATTGTAGTTATTACTACAGTAACAATACGTGTAACAAGGACACTGTAAAATAAAAATGTTACAACACATTTTTTAGGTAAACATTTTTTTCAGTTAACTGTATGGTAACAAAACTGTAAACATAATATGCTTGAAAAGCATACCTTTGAGCAAAACGAGTTAAAGTGTGTAACATTAAAAACACTATTTAAGCAGAGAAATTTTGTACTATAATTTTTTTTTAACATTGTTTTGTTGATGCTGCCTTTTTTATTTTCAAAGACAGATGATGGTGACGAATACTAACGAGCTTAAAAAAATTATAAAAAAAAGAAAAAGAAAGTAGATTTACTTTTATATTACAAGTCTTCTTAGGGCATGTGATAACTTGGTGTAAGGAACAGACTGAAACATCTTTATTCATTGAAAATATTTCCCTGGGCCAATGCTCTCAAAATTCGCTTATATAAATCACGTATTTTAAAATATGCCAGATGCATTGCACCAGGTTTGAAGTCAATGATTCCGAATGCCACTGGCTTCTTTATTTCATGATTGATCGAGTCTTGGCACGTTTGAATATTCAGAAGTGTGAATGAGATTTCAAAGCTATAGGGAAGATGCGCTATAGCTGAGAGGTGTCTGTTTTTCAATTCAATTATATTTATTTGTTTATTTTCAAATAACAACGAACCCCATGTTTTTATGGAATTAGTAAGATATTATGGCTTGGAATGTTGTTGAGTGAAGGTAAAAAAGGTTCCCTAAAAATACTCCCTTAAAATGATAGTGTATACAGATAATTGAAAATGGGTTAGGGTTCGTAATAAAGTAAAAACTCAGTGTCCATCCTCATATTTGATCCATAACTTAATTCAAGCACAATGGAAGTTATGACATGATGGGACATACATTCATCTTTCCAGCCCCTGTATTTAATCACACACTGCAGACTGATCTTGATCAGTGGAGACATGTCTTGAGTTCTCCGAGTCTTACAACGGACAAAGACGATGATGAATGCTAATGAGAGTGTAAATTGCCATAGTTCGGTCTGTGTATGTGTGTGTTCAAGGCTCTTAGATTACTAATCTGTAAAGAATGGAGTTAATATATTTTTAGAAGTATATATTTAAGATTCATTAGATTCATATATATAAAACTATGAATTAAATATTTTAGATATGAAATGATTGCATCTACTATAAAAAAATTTTTTATTGCTTACACACTAAACGTGGTACTTTATGCCCACTCAGGGAAAACATTCACTCATTCCTAATCATCTGACCAAGTCTGCAAAACTACAAGCACATTATTTGCTTTAAACTCATTTTGTGATTGTAAAATATACTTTTTGCAAAACACTAAACACAGTTCTCTACATTAGACACATCGTTCAAAACTAACAGCAATTTGTTTTCATTTGGGAAACACTGCCATTTAAATGGCACATTCATTTACTGATTACCTACACCCAATGATCATGTGTGAAAACACTTTAGAAATCAATTCTCAATGTTTTCAAGAGGAATTACACTTGTACCCCTTGCATTTCTGTTTATAGTGTAAATATAAGTTGATTACTTATAATCACTTAAATCAAAAAACGTTCACCCTTGAATTTCTGTTTATTTTGTAAATATATATACTTATTATGCATTCAAGTCACCTTTATTTCTATTGCGCTTTATACGATACATTTTTTTTTTTCAAAGCAGCTTCACAATAGTATAACAACTTCAAGCTCTAACAAGCCAACAGTGTCATTATTCAGCCCAAGTCAGTTCAATGAGGATTCAGTTCAGTTCAATAATTGTAAAGTTCATCCATTGTGCAACTATTGTGCATTTAATGTATTTGTGCACAAACGTGTGAGTGCTATGACAAACTCCTGTGCACCACTGCAAGCTGAACAAGCAAGAAAGAAGTGTTTTACATTTTCTAACTGTGTGTAGTTTGGTGTGTGTGGCTAATTGTTTGGCTAATCACTTGATGCATTATGTGTAGTGTTATGCAAAAACACAATTTTTAGAAGAGTTAAAATAGTTTTGAATGAAATGTTTGCTTTTGCAAGAGATGTGTGATGTTTTGCATGTGCGTGTTTTGTGTGTAGAGTTTCGAGAAAAAAAGTTTCAGAAATTGTTTTCCATTTTGAAAAATTTTAATAATCAAACTTGGGTTGTCAATCAATTATAAAAAAAAAAAAAAAAAACTTATAGAATTAATTACATGATGTACTAAATAATTACATCTCCAAATCAATCTGGATTTAGACCTAATCACTCTACAACAGCAGCCCTTACAATATTTACCAATGATATTTTTTTCTGCACAAGATAACAACAGGTCTAATGGTGCAATCTTTATTGACCTCACTAAGGCATTTGACATGGTCAATCATTATATTCTTCTTGACAAACTATATGCTATTGGTCTTTCCAAATCAGCTGTTCTCTGGTTTAATTCATTTCTTCATTACAGACATCAAAGTGTGTCTTTTAATGCTGCTCTCTCCCAGCCTAGAATAATGGAAACGGGTGTCCCTCAGGGTTCTTCCTTAGGGCCCCTTTTATTTTCCATTTTTATAAATGATCTCCCACAAATATGCTTAGACCGTCAGATTCATCTATATGCAGATGACACAGTTATGTATACATCTAAACACGATATATCGATTCAAACCTCACTTCAATTTGATTTCAATCTTATTCAAACATGCTTCTCTTCTAATCTGCTTTTATTGAATTAAAAAGAAGTCTTGTAGCATGCTTTTTGCAACCAGATCTGCACTCCGTAAGCAAAATAATTATTTTGAGGTTAAATTCCTGGATGGTACACCTCTAGAAAATGTTGAGGAGTTTAAATATCTGGGTCTTTGGCTCGACTCCCAGCTTACCTTCAGACCTCATATCGAATCTATTGTGAAAAACATAAACTGTAGCTTAAGAATTTTATACCGCTCAATTAATTGTTTTACAAAACAGATTAGATAAAAAATGATTACTCAACTATTATTGCCTATATTGATTATGTGGATATTGTTTATCAGAACACAGCCGTAACCAATCTTAAACCTTTGAATGGGATTTATAATAGTATCTGCAGATTTGTTCTGAGGTGTCCATTTAGAACTCATCACTGTCAAATGTATCAGTCACTGAATCTTCTTTCACTAAATGCTAGACGACAGTTTCACTGATGCAGTTTGTTCACAAATGCATTTTCTCCAACTACCCACCCTATCTGAAACAATACTTGATTCCATATCAACCATCCTACAGCCTAAGAGACACTGACCATCTTTTTTTTTTCTGTACCAAATATATCCAAAGAAAGTGGGAGGAGAGCCTTTAAATATAAAGCCCCTTCTGATTGGAATGGTTTACCTAGGTCTTTTAGATCTATCTCCTCTTTTCACCAGTTTAAGATGTCTCTTCTTAATTATTTGTATACAAGCTGCAACTGTTTTTCTCATGCTTGATTTTTGTTTTTGTTTTTCTTCTCTTTTTTTTTCTTCTCAATTGTGTATATGAATGACCTTAACTGTTTATTGTCTAATATCTAATGGTTGGATTGGGGAAGATATTGGTGGTTTTGGAGTGATGGAGAGCTTTTGTCTTTGTTCTGTTAGTATGTATGTATGTACAGTATGTGAAGTATGGTTTTCTTGAGGTCCCCTCGGAAATGAGATGTCACATCTCAAGGGGTTTTCCTCTTAACAATAAATTTGAAATAATTAATTCAATTAATTGAATATATAAACATTTGCTAATGCAAACCGCCAATAATGAGAAAATCATTGTAAAAAATAATTTTTAAAAGCCTTTAGAAGTCAGTAGATGCTTTATTGAATTGCTCATATTTTTGAATGTGTTCTTTTTATTTATATTTAATTGTACTAAATCAATTAGTTAAACTGGCAGCTCATTCTGTCCAACAATGGTTCATTGTTCTACTGTAGCAACTTATACTTTTTTTATTAATCATTTCTTTTTAGTGCATTTTAGTTTGTCATATTTTAGGACCATTGAAAGAAACAATGAACACACATATCTAAAGCATTTCACTTTACTATTATTTTGTCTGTGTATAATTTACTATACCAGATTGTTATAAGCTTCTTTTTTTGGTAGGAAATGATGACTGTTTTTTGTAATAAAAAGAATGACTATGTTAACTCAAACAGCTGCAGCTGCATTCCCCAGTCAGCACACTCATGATTCTCTTCAGGTTAATGTCTGTGGATTCCTCCGTTTAGATACTGCATTATCAGAGGTGCATTCTCAGCACTTCTGTGTGGAGGAGGGATTTCCTGCTGTGTTCTTAATCAAGAAAATGAATGAAGCTTATTCAAATTTCTCATATAGCTTAAACATGCAACCCTCAATGTTTAAAACACAAAGACATAATGCAGTCTAATTTTTCCAAACAGGGCACTATACAAGATAAAAAAATACTTTTTTAAGGAATATACTTTCTCATAAGGAAAATGTGGTAGTTAATTATTATGGGCAAAAGGGTTAATTATGACACGTACAAATTCGTATTCATAATGGTTTAATATTGAATTTAAACTTCAGAATTTAGACTATGAAATTAACTATTCTTGCTTTTGATATCAAATTATCTGGTCAAACAGTCAAACAAAACAAACATTTCTGTTTCCAGTTTCTGCCAAGTTTAAGGCTTAAAACCATGGGTTATTCTTCTACATCATGCAGTGTTATTCATCTATCATTACCCTCTGATTTTAGGGAAAAGTTGTGGGTTGGGTTAGGTTTAGGGATAGGGTTAGTACTACATTTTCAGACAGAAATGTTGTTCCAGGATCAACAAAATATGTTGATACAGTCAGAAACTTGGCAAAATCACATTGACCAAATTATAGTGACTTATCTTGACGGACAGACATTTTATAATTTTTGTTATCACTACATGACTTTGTTGGTCAAATTATTTTGTTTTTAAGTATATATATATATTTATATATATATATATATATATATATATATATATATATATATATATATATATATATATATATATATATATATATATATATATATATTCTTTTTTCTTTTCTTTCTCCTCAGTTGTATCATCCTGTCATTTTTGCAACAAAATTCTTTTGAGATTAATTTTAATTTAGAAACGAATAACATCCATCAAGGGGTATCTTTCAGTCACTTTATGTATAATTTGCATTTTGAATGTAATTTTAAATAAATTAAAATGATCCACAAGAAAGTGAGCGTCATGTCATTGAACTATGATCAAGTTTCCCATTTCTAACATGGACACGCAATACGTCAAAATTATGTTCTGGCTTAAATAAGTTTTTTTTTATGAAACAAGTTTGCACAAGCACAAATCCAAGGCTATGGGTGTTTGAAGCAGCAAATCCATGGGCCAACTAGGCATTAGTACCAAGAATCCCATATGAGATTCCCTTTCATCAAATGACCAGACTCTTGGAAGCGCACACAAAGAGCATGTCATGATCTACTTTGCAAAACATCTTACAAAAATCTGTTTCATAAGAGCATGAAATTGGCACTATTGCTGTGCTGTTTAGCAGTGTTCCTCCCTGAAGACTCTAGTATGGGTCTTGAGGATCATTCAGCTCCTCTCTACTAGTTAGTTTTTCCGCTGACTAGGAGCACTGAGCAGCCGTTTTTGCCAGTCTCTAATAGTTAGATAGTGTACAACAGTCAGATGGTTTTGAAATGACAAATGCCTGTGGGCCAACACATTAACACTCATCAGACAATCAACATTCAGGAGAGAAGGTCAAGGAAGACTCGGAGAGAGAGAGAGAGAGAGAGAGAGAGAGAGAAAGAACAAGACAGCCAAAGAAGTAAGCGGGGTTGTGTGCGCGGTCATGTATTATTAGCGAAGGGGAAAGAGTGCTTGAGAGAGAAGTGCTTGACTATTCAAACATCGGAAAACACCTGTGCCCTATACTTTAAGATGAGACAAAGGGCTCTTAAGATCTAATAATATAACAAGCGCTGATGAGGAGTATCATATGGATAAGAGAAGTTACAGACTTAATATAGTCTGCTGACTAATGACTAAGTCGAAGAATATTTCCTCCATGTTGAATGCATACTTGGGTAACCTAACCAAAATAACTGAGCCAGGTTTAACAGTGTGCAGATTCCTAATGATTTAACCACATCATCTCCTCCATGAGTCATCCAAGAACAAAAGCTCTTATTCAAATAAATAACTGACTTAGGATCAGTTCCCTTCTCAACAACACAAAGCATATCAATTGCGGGAAACTAATCACGCTTTCCAGCATCGAACCAAAACTGAGTCAATGCTGGGGTCTCTTGCCATCCTGTCTGGGGTTTGAAAACCACAAAAAACCAGAAGACTGCCTATTAAGACCAGATCTCCACCACATCACAGAGCCGTCAGTGGGTCAACGAATCACAGGCTTGTCAGGAACACATACCAAAACTATTACAGATCAAGAGTTGGTCGATTGGATTTTTTTCCCTACGCAGGCCTCCCACGTCTAGTACTCCCAGTGGAGTTACAGTAAGCCAACTGTCCACCTATAACAGCAAACACACCATACAAACATCTCCCTGCAGTCCAGAGTCCAAATCATTCACAAATGTTCTTGACTGTCACAATCATATAAAATAATTATTCATTGTGGGATCTATGCCTTTTTCTTTTTTTTGCTCAAGGTAATTTAGTGGTAAGTTAGTGGTTTGTCAAGATTCTCATCTGCAAAACAAATCCCAACGGTCTCATATCTGATCAATTCATTAGTAAATCTATGTATATTATATATGGAGAAATTAAGTTTTAGTTTGATAATTGATCATAGGTATAATCATTCCAGACTATAACACAACAACAACAACAACAACAAAAATCCACATAACTTTTCACTTAAGAACAAATATGCCTACAACTTGAGTCAATCACAAAGAATTTTGTCATTATAGCGATATGTCATAAATTCCGTGAAGTTGTCATTGAGCAGTTTAATTTTAAAGCTTCTATATATTGTATATTCCTCAATATAATTGTCAGGGTTTTTGGTGGATATTATTTTAGTTTGGGATGCAGATATTTACATGACATCACATCAAGACCCAGTTACATGACATCACATCAAGACCCAGAAAGGACTTTGTGAACAGGTGTTCATCTATGATGCACACAATTTTGAGTTAAAATTATCCCATGGCACCCAGAGACGCTTTCTCTGCAAAGGTATGTGCATATTATACCACTGCAGCTATATAGTGGACTTGCTCTATGCCTGACAAAGGAAAAACATTGACTAAAAATTGTGCTTTTGTGAATTGAAAATAAGTTACCTGATCTACAGTAGGTGTAGCATTCCACAACGGATAAAACAAACACGGATTTGCGCAGTATATGAACCTGAGACGAGGAGTCTGCATGCAAGATATGAGCAAAGACAAGCTTTGATGACTCATCATCTTACAACAAGTCTCCAACATCAAACACGGGCGGCAGTTCAAACTTGTCACAGTGGCGGGATCCTGCAGGCAAGAATGGGATCTACCTCAAAACACCTACATAAACTTGGCAAATCTGTTGGTAGCTTAAAAAAAAAACTTCATTTACTAGTCTAAATTTTAAGATCTGACCAAACTTAAATATTAAATTGAGGTTGAAAAACTGTCTAAAATGGACAAATACATTATCTATTCATTATAAAGCGGTGGCCAAAATTGTACTCAAAACTTTGCCAAAATTATTGGAAAAAAGTGTGGCAATGGTTGGCATGGGTATTTGTAGTTTCCCTGCTATCTACTTGTTTTCCAGTGCTTAAGTTACTCCTTTCCAAACAGTTAAACACATTTTGACCTGTGAATATTATTTAATTATTTATCAGAAACGTTTAATCCATTATATATATATGTATATATATATATATATACACTTTTGATAGGGGGAATTAACTTCTACAAAAGAAGATTCGAGACAGGGGGAAGTTCTCCTGAGTTCAGGAGTCAACCTACCTGGCATTGAAATGCAAACTTTGTGTTACAGATCCTCAACCATTAAACTATTAAACCATTAGGCTGTTTAATGCAGATTTTAGTTGAGACTTAAAAACGTAAAACTTCTTCATTAATATGTAAAACTATTTTTGTATTGGTTAAAGGGTACATATTCATCTATTTTGTGACTTGATACAACACTGCCATCAGCAGTACAACACTGAGAACATGAAATATCAAATCAGAGGATTTTATCATGTGTGAACCTGGACCAAACCAGTCACAAGGGTCAATTATTTGAAATTGAGATTTATACATCATCTGAAAGCTGGATAAATAAACTTTCCATAGATGCATGGTTTGTTAGGATAGGATATTTGGCTGAGATACAACTATTTGACCATCTGGAACCTGAGGGTGCAAAAAAATCGAAACATTGAGAAAATCGCCTTTAAAGTTGTCCATTTATGTTCACGATTGTGCTGCATTCACTCACAAAAATATATATTTTTAATCAATTTACGGTAGTAATTTACAAAATATCTTCATGGAACATGATCTTTACTTAATATCGTACTCGGTTACCTAATGTAACCTCGGTTCTCTCTAGAAGAGGGAACGAGTATTGCGTATGTTGCTTAGGCTACGGGTAAAGTCATCTTTTCTCGAGATATGAAGCCAAAAAATTATCCTTAATTTTTGTATTTATTGTCAACGCAGTGCAGAAGTCTAGAATGGGAGTGGCTTAGCGTATATAAGGAAGGGCTCGGGGGCTGCTACCCTGGTTTTCATCGACTGAAGCGAAATCAGCTCAGGGCGCGAGCATGGCAGGTTACGCAATACTCGTTCCCTCTTCTAGAGAGATCCGAGGTTACATTAGGTAACCGAGTACGTTCTCTTACGAGAGGTTCTCTCGTATTGCGTAAGTTGCTTACGCTACGGGAACCCCTTGTCAACGCCGTGCGCGCCAAGCATCCACTACATGAGTCCCAGGGGAAACCCGAGGAACACAAATAAGTGGGAATCAGGCGGCCAGCAACGCGGGCCAGCACATGTACATAAGCACACCGTAGGGGAATACAGAGCGGCGCTGCCGGTCTATATTAAGAACATCAACCCCTATAGTGCAGCTCAACCAGGAGAGCTAAGTCACGTGAGAGTAGCCTGCGCACGAACACTCTGGGCAGAACATACACACTGCTTAGACTGACAAATGTTTAGCCTGCAAGGCGGGAACTTCCAGGTTGTAAAACCTAACAAATGTAGAGGGGGAGGCCCAGCCTGCCGCCATACAAATGTCGTGAATAGAAATCCCGCTGGACCAAGCCCACGAAGAGGCCATACCTCTAGTGGAATGAGCCCTGATGCCCAGAGGGCACTGCAGGTGTTTTGACGCATAAGCTGCTGCGATAGCGTCCACTATCCATCTGGACAGGCTATGTTTCGAGGCGGCAAGACCCTTGGTGCACCCACCAAACGAAACAAAGAGCTGCTCCGAGCGCCTGAAGGCAGCGGAGCGCGTAATGTAAACTCTCAGCGCCTTGACAGGGCAGAGGAGGTTATTATCGCCCTCGCTACCGGATGCTGGCAGAGCCGATAGAGAGATGACCTGCGTTCTGAAGGGAGTGCCAATCACCTTGGGGACATAGCCATGTCTTGGTTTGAGGATGACTTTAGAGTCATTCGGTCCAAACTCGAGACACGCAGCGCTAACGGACAGCGCGTGTAAATCCCCCACATGTTTGACTGATGACAGGGCTATCAGAAAAACTGTTTTGAGCGAAAGGTATTTTAGATCCACGGAATCTAATGGTTCAAAGGGATGTGTCTTCAGGGCCTCTGGGACCAAAGAAAGATCCCAAATAGGAACCGATGGGGGCCGCGGGGGATTCATCCTCTTGGCTCCTCTGAGGAAGCGGATGATGAGCTCGTTCCGTCCTATTGACTGGCCGCGCGTTGGCACTGCGAACGCTGCCATATCCGCCACATACACTTTGAGCGTGGAGGGGGACCTGCCCTCGTCCAACAGCTCCTGAAAGGAAAAAAGGATGTGTGGAAATGATTATCCCTATGGGACAATAAAGACTCTCTCTTTCTCTCTCTTTCTCTCTCTCTGAAGGAAGCAAAGCACCCACGAGACCCCACAAGGGGATATGGCGCACCATGAGGAGAACACAGACCATTTAGCTCGTAGAAGGAGCTCTAGACTGCGTGATCGTGTTCACGACCCCTTCTGGCAAGGCAACGGGTATCCGTTGATTATCCATGCATGCAGAGACCAGCGCTCTGGATGGGGATGCCAAATTGAGCCGCCGGCTTGAGAGAGAAGATCTCTCCTCACCGGAATCGGCCATGGGGCCACGTGTGACAGCCGCATCAGCTCTGGGAACCAGGTCTGGTTTTCCCATTGCGGGGCTATGAGGAGCACCGAGTGGCACGTTTCCCTGATTCTCTTGATTACCTGTGGTAACAGCGAGATCGGAGGGAAAGCATACAGTGGAAGGCTGGGCCAGGTTTGGGCCAGCACGTCCTCGTTCTTCGAAAAGAACCTTGGGCAATGAGCGTTGTCTTTTGACACGAAAAGGTCGACTTCCGCTTTGCCGAAGAGGCGCCACAGTAGCTGGGCTGTCTGAGGAAGCAGGGACCATTCTCCCGGGGGAATGTTGCCCCTGGACAGTCTGTCTGGGCCGTCGTTCAGGTGGCCCGGCACATGCGCGAATGAGCATCCCCTTACAGTCCCTCCTGCAGGTGGTGAGCCCACGGGAAGGCGGCCCCACGTCGCTCCTTCGGGCTGAGCCCGGCCGGACCGCTAGAGAATAGCAATTTTTTACAGTTTAGGACAGCATGATATGTCAGTTTCCAGAATGTCCTTCAGAGTAGTATACCTGTCTCCAAAAATGATTAACTTCAGGACAATCCCAAAATGTAAGCTTGTATTCCAAATGTCCCGAGCAGAAATTACAATTCGACAATGAGGAAAGCTTCCTTAAATGGGTGGTAAAATGCCCCTTTTCACAAGATGTAAAATAAGTCTCTGATGTCCCCAGAGTGTGTATGTGAAGTTTTAGCTCAAAATACCCCACAAATTATTTTTACGGCATGTTAAAATTTTCACTTTTCGGGGGTGAGCATTTAAATGCAAATGAGTTGCTGCTCCTGGCGCAGAGAGTGGAGCTACAAGAGCTTTTGTGTGTGTGTGTGTGTGTATGTGTGTGTATGTGTGTGTGTGTGTGTGTGTGTGTGTGTGTGTGTGTGTGTGTGTGTGTGTGTGTGTGTGTGTGTGTGTGTGTGTGTGTGTGTGTGTGTGTGTGTCCGATTACCTCAGGCAGACAAGCACTAAAATGTCAGAAACTGTTCTGCCTTTTATGTTTAAACTGGAGTCGGACAATGATGGAGAGACTCAAGAAGAAGTGACAACATGTAGAATGCAACAGGACGTTTCTGAATGGTTAGTTGATGAATGATAATGATAATCTATAAAATCGCTCATGTTGGAATTGTTGTAAGATGCCTACAGAGTGACATTTGTGTTACTGTATTGCATGTGAAAAGACGGATGCGACAGCTGGAGCAGACTCACAAATGTGCTCTACTACAACAACTCATCCTCTTCTCAACATGGACTGCGTGTTCCCGGGGGCAGGGTTTATGTAAATTTTAGGGTTAGTGATGTCACTGATTTCTTAAAAGCAAATATCTTCCTTTGCTTCGAACTTTGAGCGTTGTAACTTTGCAGAACTTTGCAACATTACACACTAACTAAAGTTAGAACACCTTCTACGGCTGAGATACATCATATTAATCATTTTGTAGTGAATTAATTGATGGTTAGGTTTTTTTAAAAACAAATTTGAGATTGGCCCATATTGAATCCCAACAGGCATCATCATTGTTATCTTCTATTTCCGTACCATATACTGTATATCTCTGTTCCAGATGTCCAAAATTGGTCACTGTAAACTTTAGGGAGCTCCTAATTTAAAGAGCATTGAACGCTTAGTGTGTTTATATGATTATGAGGGTAGAATTCATGTCAAGGTCATTTTAACTTCCTATTGTAATATCCTAAAATCCCCCAAAATAGGGTAGTGCATCAGTTTGGTCAGCTATTTTGTAGATTCATCCAGGCAAAGGTTCATTCGACAGTGTCATTTTCAGCACAATGGAACAGACTGTCTTGTGAATGATGTCTAAGAAATGTAGGTGAAAGAGGAAGCGCATATCTGTCATTCCCCACTCAACTCTCAAGTGGCCACTATACTTTAAAGTACTGTCAAAACGTTCTTGCCCAAGACACTTTTAGTGAAACCAGCAGACAAACTGATGAAATTTTAGGGGTCAGGAGAAGGTAAGAGACATCTGTTTACCTATAATCCTTCCTAAGCAAAAGCTTGGTATGATTGGACTTTTAACAATGTTTCACGTGAACACACGATCCCTTCTTTAGGAATATGTTTGCCACTCAACCGTCAAGATGGGCAGGGTAAAATTAGAAGTTACCAACCTGTGACCAAGTGACTATCTATGCAGTTCGGCATCTCTCAATACACATCACATGTCCTGGATCTACAGTTTTGTGGCATTTTTACTGAATACCAGTTTGTTTACAACTGAGGTCCATCGCTCTTTTCCCTTGTTTGTTGCTGCCATTCGTCTCTCTCTCTCTCTCTCTCTCTCTCTCTCTCTCTCTCTCTCTCTCTCTCTCTCTCTCTCTCTCTCTCTCTCTCTCTCTCTCTCTCTCTCCTCTCTCTCTCTCTCTCTCTCTCCCTCTCTCTCTCTCTCTCTGTCCTGTGCTCCTCTCTCTCATGGCTCTGAGCCAGAGGTGACAGATTTAGAGGAGGCACAGGTTCTATTTTCTCCACCTGTATAAATGATACAGAAACTCAAGCCTGGACCACTCTGCTGCTCCGGGTCCCGAGGCATTTCCATGGAAAGCCAGACTCATGACCTGGACACGAGGATCACTTACACCCACTGAACATTAAGTTAAACCAAACTGTGTTTCTCAGGCAATTACTATTCTCTGGAAAAAAACTTTTATATTAAGACGGTAGCAACCATTTAATGGACCCCTGAATAATTTCTCTAGGGCAAAAAACACCTGTCATCAAGTGGGTACAGTAAGTGGGTTAGGTCATCTCTACCATTTGGGTAACATCCTCAAGTTGCAATGTTTGCTCATTTGGATACACAGAGATATGAACTGAGAGCGTCCTTTGTATTTATGTTGGTTTCATATGGTTTTGAAGAACCTTTACTATCGAAATTTACATTTTGATATTGTCCTTACACCTTATTAATCATTATCAAACATGATTAAGAATTATATAAAGTATGGTAACACTTAGAACCAATAAGGTTCATTAGTTAACATTAGTTAATGTATTAACTAACATGAGCAATATATTTGTTACTGTATTAGTTCATCTTTATTCATGTTAATAAAAATACAGATGTTCATTGTTTGTTCATGTTAGTGCACAGTGCATTAATAATCTTAACAAATACAACCTTTGATTTTAATAATGTATTAGTAAAAATTAATATTAACTAAGATTAATAAATGCTGTAGAAGTATTGTTCTGTCAGGACCATTACCGTCAAATACGATTGACAATTAGCATACAGTTTGGATTGGCGGTATGGTTCCGTTCTGGGCGAGAACTCCCTGCGCATCCATGCAGCCTAGCATGGATAAGAGCAGGGAGAGCAGCAATAACCCCCCTTGGGGTAAACAGAACAGAATCAACATGAATGTTTGCAAATCTATTTAATTCAACATTTTAAAGTACAACATAATTCAAGAATTTATTCTGATTCAAGGGGAATCAGAATGCCAAATCCTGACTGGGCGAGAGGAGGAGCTGGGGATGGAGGAGGGTAATTAGCTCCTGAGAAACGCGATAGCTGCTGATAATACTGAAGGAGCTTATATATGTATACGGTGATAGGCGCCGTATTCCTACAGGTAGATGTGGATCTGCTGAGAGTCAGCTGATGTGAGCTTGACTAACGTGACCTGCCAGAACTAATGAGCTTGATTTCATTCTCATGTTAACTAAGGCAGTTTACTAATGTTAACTAATGAACCTTATTGTAAAGTGTTACCTAAAGTATATATTATTTTACAAATATCACAAAGTATTAATTCAAAAATAGGATCTAGGTTGTCACGCCACATGATTATTAGTTTAGTTATTGACATGACAACCACTCATGAGGGTCCTCAGATATAATTTCCTGTTATATATCCCTGCATGTTGGTTGGACCACTTTTTTTGACTTTTTTTTTTTCCTTTCAAATATTGAAATGTTTATTCCCAAACTCATTGATGCTTTTCACCTATGATTGCTTTGTCTTCGAAAAACACCAAAGTATATCACTTAATCTAAAGAAACACATTTACACATGAGCACACTATAGTTTATTTATAGCATATTTAACTTGCCTGAACTAATTTTTTCCAACATCATGACAGACATCGTCCTCCTATCACCTGCAAATGCCTTTATATAAATTATCTTGAAATATTCTCTATAAGACTGAATTCTATTAAAAACTAAAATGGCGGGGATAAATTAGGAACTGTTTTATATATATATATTTAACATTGGTATAAAACTGAAAGGAGCAATTTGATGTTGGTTTCTATCTTTCTTTCTCACAGGTGTGCACACCCACCTCCCTATGCATTTTTCTTTTTCTTTCATTCTAATACATGCACACACCCAAAGATCTCTTTTGTCTTTTGTGAATTTAGAAGGTTGCCCACACCTTTCAGCACTGCATCCAGAGGAGTGACCTTGCAATGAGTTGTCCTGGATTCTGGGTCAAATCCTGTTGCTATGTCTGCTGTGCAAAGCAGGCCAAAAAGTGTGCCAGAGACAGACTATGGACATTTATTGTCGAATCCAGAGAGGAGATGATGTCATGAAGCAATGGAACGGATTCCTGCTTGGAATCATAAAAAGACAGGAACTGATGATGTCAGAAAAAGGGAACTAGAACTACCTGCAAGCAAAAAATGAATTCCACTCTGTCACCGAGATAATATTCCCAGAAGAATTGAATGACATAGTCATTAAAAAAGAAAGAATTGTTAGCCTCAGGACTGACACATCAAGTTAGAAGATTTATGACTGAAGTATATTCTTAAAACAAGAGGGCATTCTCACATACTCACTCTTCTCAAAAAGAACGCAATTACATGTGGGACGAAAGGCCCTTTATCTAAAGTCTAAGTAATCTTGAAAATGAGGATGTTGGTTCATGCCTGCCGATTAAAGTCGGCCTGTAACATCTAGAGTAAGAGCTCTGGACAGCACAACACAGTTGAAATGGAAATTGTCCTTTCTTCCCTTACTGTGATGTATATCAGAGTGAAATGGCTTCTCAAATGAGAAAAAAATTGATCAGGACATGCAGGACTAGATTTTCTCCATCAAGAAATTATTGTATCATTGTCGTTTGGTGAAGGACTATTATCCCGGCTTCGTTTTTGACGAATGTTTTTGATGAAAGATTAATGTGAAATTTCAAATAATAATAATAATAATAATGGTGCGCACATATAAATAATTAATAATAGACAGTGCAAACTTCTATAAAAAAAATTAGAATGGTCAATTTTGATTTCATACCCACTTTAAAATTCTAGCAGATATGATAAGATAACTTTTTTTTCATGTTATAGTCAATAAACCACTCCATTACATTTTTTTTATAAAAAAATGTCTAAAATTAAATAAAAAAACAAAACTCTAAAAACTAAAATAAATCATTTTAAATGCATACAAGTGATCTTAGGCATCACAACATTATAGAGTAAATATGAAAAACTGATTTTCATTTTAAAAATGGCAAAACATTTAACATTTAACAGAGTTCTGTCATGACAACACTCGTGAGATTGGTATGGTAAAAGAGATTGGCATGGTAATGGAGATGGCAATGTTAATGTATTTGGTCTTGTCGGAATAGATCTGCTACGCTGCTGCTGCTGCAGAGCAAGTGCAGAGACTTGCTACTGCCAATACCTTCACAGAAATTGCTGTGAGCATGTAAGACAAGCTGCTGCTGCTGCTGCACATGTAACACACATGAATTAACCCCGTAGCAGATCTACACAGCCACGCTGGGGAGATGGAGGGTTTCTGAAAGCGCGCTGCAGACGTAACAGCAAACATTGCCAAGTATTTGAATGTTTGAGCAGGAAGCTCACTGGCCGCTGATTAGACAGCAACCAATCAGCTTGTGCTATGTAGATAATGACATGATTGCTACCAATAAGTTAAAGACCTATCAGCCTGCACCATTCAGAGTTTCATGCCAGAACTATGTAATTAATAGATTATTATTGAGAAATCATCAGATTATGGCAATATAGACAATATAAACTACAGCTCAAAAGTTTGGAATAATTAGGATGTTTTTGAAAGAAGTCTCTTATGCTTACCAAGGCTGCATTTATTTGATCAAAAATACAGTCAAATCTGTAATATTCTGAAACATTATTTCAATTTAAAATAACTGTTTGTGTTTGCTATATAATTTATTCCATTAAATGTATTCCTTGAATTTATATATTGGTAAATACTTTTGGTAACCGATATGACATCCCTAAATCACAAACAATATGTGCCTCCCAAAACACAACCTGACTCTAATGAAAGTGATATAAATGAAACTAGCACAAAGAATCGGATTGCGTATTCTAAATTCTCTTCCCTTCTATCCCCCTTCAGCATCCTTTTCACACAGTCGGTGTGGGTAGCAGGAATCTATAGCTTGACCCAGACAGCTGCCTGGTGCTGGTCTAGACAGTGATGGAGACAAGCGTCACGGCTCCATGCGCACAAACTCTGCATCTCAACATCTCAGGGACACAGGCATGTAGAACACCACCCTCTGACGGGTCTGCCTGCGAACTGCAGTCAACCTGCCAACAGCTATGATAGTCTACTGATGGCAATGGCAATTTTATTTATATAGCACTATTTACTGCAACCAGAGTTGACCAATGTGCTTTACAAAAAAATGACTCAAAAACACCAATAACACAAGGATAAAAATACAAAGCAGTAAAGCATAACATAACATAACACAATAAACATGCAGTAAACATAAGACAAGAGTAAGAGTGCTTCAACCATTAAAAGCCATGTCGAACAGATTTTTTACTTAGATTTAAAAATGGACACTTTGATCTTTGAGACATGTTCATTTAAGCATCTAAGTCACACATGACTCCTGAAAAAAAGCCATTAAGTACTTCAAACAACCCATTTATAATTGATTCAAATTGCATTTATACTGAAACATGCACCATCGTGACGGTGCAAAAAGTCTGGCCTAGTTGGAAGGCCTGCACTGTTCACAAAAGAACAGAATTGCATCATTTTATAGTTCATTTCTGTTAGGAAATAAACTATTGTACCAATAAACATGCCTTTGCACTTGCCAGGTATTTCTAAACATCACAGGCCTAATGTTTCCAAAATTAAGTCTCTGTTGCACTTTTGCCCAAAAAGCCAGCTGCTCTAAACCCCAGTAGATACTAGAGTATGTTCAAAAACATTGAATAAAATCAAACCATTTGTGTAACTGACTGTGTGCAACATATTTTAAGCATATCAAACTGGTCAAGATTATGAAGTTTGAAGTTTCTTCACTGCCATAACGGATCAAAATTGAGATAATGAGGAGGCTGTTTTCAGATGAAAGTTAAATCCCAGAAAGGTTTGCAATTTATATGTATACAGGTTTTTTTTACAAGTGTATTTTAAAAATCAAGGTCATATATATATATTGCATTTGCCTAATTTGGTCAAGTTTATTTTACATGTACACTCAAAAAAAAAAAAAAAGATTTTTTTGATGTTGTTCACTTTGTTTAAACCATTCATTTTGATTTAACACCATGTGTCAGGTTTCATGTTCAAACACTATTGCATCATGTTAAACTGACTTGAAACGGTTACTCTTTGGCTTAACTCTATGTTTTCATTTTGATAGAACATGTTTAAATCAAGTAACTCAGAAATTAATTTAATTAATTACGTCTATGTCTGACCACAAAATATATTAAATAAATTTGAACTTACTCCATGATTTCTAATTTGGAGAATTAATTTTGAACTCGTCCAAATAACTTGATTAAATCGTGTCCAAATAATTTAAATCAATCATGTGGAACCACTGTCCATGATTAAATCATGTTCAACCAAAGAGGCTTTTTTTTTTTGTGTGTGTAACTACCATTAAAAGTTTGCATGCCTGTTAGATTTTAATCGGTGCCGGAGGTCTTTAATGCTTAACAAGGCAACATTTATTTAATCAAACATATTGTAAAAGCAGTAATATTGTGACATTTTTATTTAAAAAAAGATTACTTTTAAAAATAATACCTGTTTTCTATTTTAATCCATTTTAAAATTTAATTAATTCATGTGATGGTAAAGCTGAATTTTCAGCATCATTACTGAAATTTCTTGCTGCTAAATCATTTTGTGGAAACGATGAATAGAAAGTTCAGACAGAATATGCACAGCATATATCCCAGAATGATTGGAGAATGTTCCAAAGAGCATTATGTGATTCAATGGAAGTAAAGAAATCTTACTTGTACAAAGGAGCTTATCTTAGATTCTGAACTCAAATAAATGTGTGTTGAGATGTCTGGCAACCAATTATTCAAGTGAATTCATAAATCATGTTTGAAAATCACACTTTGAAGCAAAATTTTTTTTAGATATAGACATTTGAGATCTGCAAAGAACAACACATATTAGAAAAGCAATGTGGTGACTGGGCTTGAGGACACACAAAAAGCCTATAGCCACAGAGAACAGTTGAGAAAGTCAAACCATCATCACAATGCAAATGCTTTGAGACAGACAGCCTTTGGCATCTTAGCCATGATTAATCTTAGTATAGCCAACATCTTAGATCATAATTTTATCAGAAGAGCTGTAACTACTATGAATACATAAGTACTGATGCTTAATTCAAGGACAAATCTATCCTGAAGATTGAGTCTATATTGCCACCTAGTGGACACTCCTGTGAAATGATATTGCACAAATTGTACAAAAAGCTAATTTTCAGTTCAATTCAAATCATTCTTTAATGTTTTTAACACTAAACAAGAACACAATCCCTTCCGGTTACTTTGTTTTAACCTTAACATTGTAATGCATTATTTTATAGATGTACTGTAATGAAATTCAAAATTGTGCTTAGACTAAGATTAAAACATAAATATGCTTCAACTGGCAGATGTGAATGAATGAAATAAATTGGCAAAAGTAATGCTCAGCAATGATTTGTTCAACATATCTATATAAATTAACATTAAATACTGAGAGGTCATTCAAAACAACTAAATTACTTAAAACAACACTGGCCTGAGCTCAGTAGTTTATAAACCAACTAATTTCACATATTTTTTTTAACAAAGGGCTAACATCCTTATACTTCGGCATCAGCAAACTGGTCGGCCACTACAGTATAAACAATGCGGACCCATTTGACAGGTTTAATGTGGTGAACTGCTGGGCTGTAGTGTCCCTGGTTTGAGCTTGGGCCATTCTGGACGTT
The DNA here is from genome assembly GCF_951802725.1 of Rutilus rutilus. NCBI lineage: Eukaryota > Metazoa > Chordata > Actinopteri > Cypriniformes > Leuciscidae > Rutilus > Rutilus rutilus. The sequence goes on along the minus strand of NC_140217.1, from coordinate 20,175,917 downwards.
ACAATGAAACATCTCCTTTTCTTCTGTAATCAAGTCATCTCCAGGATCTGTGGTAGGCATACAGACATAAATAGCTTATTACAAAATTTATGAAACAGAGATTCTATAAAACATTATTTGTACATGAAATTACCATAAGGAGGCTGATTCTCATTTTCTATGCGTTGTGAAATCTCCTCTAACTCCTTTTCCCAGTCCTCTTCCTGAATAGGGGGCTGTGGCTGTGGCTTGATGCTCCGGTTACCCATCTGAGGAAATGTTTTCTTTGCTCTTCTTTGTCTCCACTTGTTTGGGTGCATTTCTTCTTCTTCACAGAGAGATAAGCTCTACCTCCAGATACTAGAATGATAAAACGTGTGAAAAGCAAACAACACGTGAAGATTCCATTCTGGTACTGTCGGATACATTTCTGGGCTTTTACCAGGTCATAACAAACCGTTTTACAAAATCCTTGTATTTAAGATTAAGGTTTCAAGATTAAATTCAATTTTCGTTTACTCTTCCACAATCCGTTGAGAAAAATGCACTTGAGTTAACCCAACTTTTTGTAAATTTAACTGAAGGTAGACTATGAAACTTTGTTTTGTTCAAAATTAACAACATTTAGTCAATACATCATCAATCCTTCTTCCAAACGTGTTTTTGTCTTACCTTGATTCACTATGGTAAGCCTATTATAAGTGCAAAATCATAGATCTGTCGGGATGGTTTCGCAGAAAATTGCGTACATACGTCACTCGCCCATGTGTGTGTCGTCATATCCGTAAATAGAGAAAAGTTGCTCCACTTTGACGCGTGTGTGGTGTGGGAGTGGCATAGTTTAGATGTCACAACGAGCAAGAAGGTTGACACACGATGCAGCAAATCTCATACCCGTTTTAAAAACGAACAGAGGAGAGTCTGCTGGCAAAAAGAGAATGCGACAGAGCTCACAATAAAATGAGAATCAACATTGACTTGGCTTTTCGTACGTTAGATGGCGACAGCTGGATTTCAAATGTTGTCAAAACGATGCAGCGATGGCGTTTTATTAGTCAACAGGTGAGTTATTTTATTGAACAGATAAACTGCTATAGGTAGCTCTCTAACAAATCATTGTAAAGCATTATCTATTGTGAAGGGTCATTGTGTCGGTTAACCGCCAAACCGCGAGATTTGTTGCTTCTTCACTGTGGTAAGAAAAAATCCCGTACCGTCACAGCACTAGGAAGTACTGTGTCTGTCAGTCAGTCAGCCAGCTTGAGATCCTTTCCATCTAATCCGGTTAATTTATATGGGATTAATATCCTGCCATGATTCAAAACTGAAAATAAAGTTCTGAAAGGTTGAAACTAAGTGTTCGAAAACTCAAAATCGTACAAAAAAAAGTTTTGCAAGATTGAAAAATAAGATTTGCAAAAATATCTCTGCAAACATTATGTTGTTTTTGAGATTTCCTTCTTCAGAACTGCAACACTTTTTTTACGATGTTGCGCAAACAATTTTTCAGAGTTTCAAATTTGTCAGTGTTCTCCCACTGTATTAGTTTGTTTTCCAGGTTTGAAACCTTGTAAATGGTGATCTGAAAACGTACTCGGTTACTAACGTAACCTCGGTTCGCTCTAGAAGAGGGAATGAGTACTGCGTAAGTATCTTACGCTAGGGGAAAATCCCTTTTCCGCGAGATATTGAAGCCAAAAAATTATCCTTAATTTTGTATTATTGTAAAACGCGTTGCGGCAGCATACAGACATAGGCGAGACGGCTCGCGTGCCTATTGGCTGTTCTGCGGCAACTGCAGCAGCCTATCGAGCGAGGCCTAGCGTGACGTCAGACCCAATGAGGGTGCTTCGCGCCCGCTGCGTCACGTCCCGCCGAAACGGGCGTGGCTTAGGCCTATAAATCCAGCTCGCAGGCAGCTGATATCTGGTTTTTCATCGCCGAAGCGAACCAGAGCGTGTGCATGCACGGCAAGATACGCAGTACTCGTTCCCTCTTCTAGAGAGAACCGAGGTTACGCTAGTAACCGAATACGTTCTCTTACGAGAGGTCTCTCGTACTGCGTAAGTATCTTACGCTAGGGGACCCAATGTAAAACGCCGTGCGTGCTGGGATCTGACACCAAAGACCCAAGGGCGAAAGCCCGGGGTTCATATAGTCCACAATCACCAAGGGAACTCACAGGGAGTCCGGGAAGAGGGAGGGGCGGAGCCGCGCTCTTCCACATACAACAGCGTCCCTCAGACGCAAATTACATCATACAGACAGGGCAGAGTTCGGCCTGAACTGATGGAAAATTGTGGGTCTTATTCACTTTGCCCATAGCATTTTATGGTCGATCAGCGAGCAGTGCTCAGCGGACACAGTATTCTGAACCGATAGCATCAGAACAGACAGTACTGGTTTATTTAGACCGACAACAGCCTGGCCTGTAAGGCAGGAACCTCAAGGTTATAAAACCTTATAAATGCAGACGGGGAGGCCCAGCCTGCCGCCATACATATATCTTGCAAGGCAATCCCACTTGACCAGGCCCACGATGAAGCCATGCTTCTCATGGAGTGCGCTCTGACGCCAGCGCAATGGCGTCAACTATCCATCTGGATAGGCTCTGTTTCGACGCGGCTAGTCCCTTGGAACGCCCGCTGAACGAAACAAAGAGCTGCTCCGTCTGTCTGAAGGCAGACGAGCGAGACACATAAGCTCTTAATGCCCTGACTGGGCAAAGGAAGCTCGCGTCTCCTTCCTCGTCAGAGACCGGTAGGGCTGACAGGGAAATGACTTGCGCCCTAAACGGTTTGTTGAGGGATTTTGGAACATAACCGTGCCTAGGTTTGAGTATAACTCTTGAGTCATTCGGCCCAAACTCCATGCACGTCGCGCTTACTGAGAGCGTCCCCTATGCGCTTCACTGAAGCGAGAGCCAGAAGAAACACTGTCTTGAAAGACAGGTGTTTAACCCTTCAAGGTCTAAGGGGTTTTAAGTCCGCCAGGCACTATGTTAATATTTTGGCTTCTGGAAGGGTCAATTTTCATAGCAGAGTGAAGAGAGTCATATTTCTGGATTCTATAGACCCTCAGCTATAAGGTGGATGCATTGACAATACACTTCTTGAGACACTTGTATGGGTTCTGATGTGATATATCACCAAGAAATACAAAAAACGGAAGTTCAAATTTTTGTTTTTTATTATATAAAAATAGTAAACCATAATGAATAAGGGATTTTACATCAAATATTGATTCCTCAAAGGGTTTAGAACACCTGTAAAAAATTGGGTGAAAAAATATAAAGAAACAAAATAAATATTTACATTTCTGTGACTGTAGTCACCATACGTTTTTTGGGGAAAAACAGAATATTAGGTTAGGTTAGGTTAGGTATACTTTATTGTCCCAATGGGACATTTGTTTTGGGCTCACGAATACAGCCACTGCATTGTCAAACATATAAAACAAACACATAATATAATAACAGAGAAGAAAGATACACATTTACAATCAAGTAATTGGCCAGAAGCGGTGCTGTGTAGAAAAGGGCGAGCGGTCTGGGTCCTGGGTTCAGCAGAAGATGTAGGCTACTCGGCTGCTCTGGGGTTTCCTGATTTAGACTAAAACACACAGATTTTTTAATTAGTTTACATTCCCACATATCAAAAGTTGTACAGCCTTTAGTACAATGTGGTAAATAAAGATTAGCTATTCATCATCATGTGTGTATTTTTTACATCAAGTAAAGAGTCATAGAACTTCTAACTACAAAATTAGTATTTCTATTATCATAGCAATGATGTAAAGTATGATATTAGTAGGCTATCATGTAAATGACACTACTTTAGTAAAAATGATGTAAATGAGAAAATATGAGTAAATACAATGTCTAAACCAAACCCCCTCCCCATTTCAGCTTTATGTAGACAAATAGTACAGGCCTTAGATAAGGCTTACTGCACCATTATTTCTGAAAAGCTACAATAAAATTTCCCTAAAAGCATTACAATAAAATAGACAAGCAAAGTAAACGAAATATAGCTTATTACTATGCAAAAAATGAAGATGTAAGTTACTACATGCGGCCTAATCTGCAATCTCATTTTAGCAATAAGCTAATGTACTACCGTTTATGTAGCAGACAAAGGCCCATGCATTTTTAAATCTAACTTACTTACTAATAGTAATAGCGCACATTATTTGATTACTGCACCGTTATTTCTGACAATAAAATAATTTTAATAAAAAAAAAATGACACAATACATATTAGACAATATATTATCAGCAAAATTGCCTTCATACTTACTCCTCAAATGGATCGATTCCGTCCAGAATTTTATCCTCTTCATCTGAATCATATCGGTCTGGATCAGATCCGTTATCACTCTCATCGCTCTCAAAAAAAAATCATTGCAGCAGCTTGCTCGGCACGAGTCGGCTGTGAATCTTCGTTTGGCCATGTTGATTTTCTGTAAAATCTAACCAGTACAAAAACGTCTATCTCCACAGTAATCCAAATGTATCGTGTCCAAAAACCGTATATAAAAAGATTGTGTCTGAGAAGAAGACGCGCGAGATTTATTACAAACCCCTCCCTTTTTACGTTCCTAGGACACTGTTTGTTTTATATGGGTCTGTGATTGGTTCACACACCAACAGCATTATATATCATTTGATAGGGTAAAGTACCAGTCCTCTGTTTTGCGGTAAAATGCTATAGATTTGCACTCAAATACGGAAGGCTTAAATTTTTTTTTTTTTTTTTTTTTTTTATGCTTGTAGAAGATCGGAAGGCTTATCATTCGCGGAAGTCAACACAGTTTACTCATTATTACGCAGACGAATGTCAGCTTTTTCATAGAAAAAAAAGTAAGTTAATACCTTATTCCATTCCGAAGCTATTAATAGATATGTCAGGCATGCGCACTTTGACGCTCTAGAGCGTCAGTCGACTTTGAAGGGTTAAGATCAATCGTCTGTATAGGCTTGAATGGGTCACCTTTCATGGCTTCCAGCACCGTAGAAAGGTCCCATACAGGGACTGAGGGAGGTCTGGGAGGATTCAGTCTCTTAGCTCCTCTAAGGAAGCGGATGACTAAATCGTTCCTTCCTATTGACTGACCAAGCGTTGTTTTAGAGAACGCTGCTATGGCCGCCACATAAACTTTGAGCGTGGAAGGGGTCCTGCCCTTATCCAGCAGCTCTTGTAGGAAGGAGAGAACCTCCGTCACCCCACAGTCTGGGGGTGACATGCCACCAGCTGTGCACCAGCTGGAGAACACTGACCATTTCGAGGAGTAGAGCCGTCGCGTAGACGGGGCTCTAGCCTGCGTGATCGTGTTTAACACTCCTCTTGGGAGGTCAGCGGGTACCCGTTGATGGCCCAAACATGAAGGGTCCACAGTTCTGCCAAATGCCAAATCGAGCCCCTGGCCTGAGAGAGGAGGTCCCTCCTCACTGGCACTGGCCATGGGGCAGTGCTCGCTATCTGCATCAGAACTGGGAAACCAGGGTTGGTTTTTCCAGAACGGCGCTACGAGTAGCACTGAGCATCCTTCTTTCCTGATCCGTTCTATCACCTGAGGCAGGAGAGAGACGGGAGGAAAAGCATAGAGCGGGCAGCGGGGCCATATATGAGCCAGCGCGTCCCTGCTCTTGGAGAAAAATTCCAGACAGTGAGCGTTTTCTTGAGACGCAAACAGGTCTACTTCCGCTCTGCCGAATTTCTTCCACAGCAGCTGGACTGTCTGTGGGTGTAGAGACCACTCGCCTGTCGGAACATTGTTCCTGGACAGTCTGTCTGGTCCTACGTTTAGGAGCCCTGGCACGTGCGCTGCTCTCAGCGAGAGCAGGTTGCGCTGAGCCCACAACAGGAGGCGTTCTGTCAGCCTGTGCAGGTTTCGGGACCTGAGGCCGCCCTGGCGATTTATGTAGGACACCACTGACATGTTGTCTGAGCGGACCAGGACGTGGTGTCCTCTTAATTGGGGACAAAAACGCGTCAGTGCGTTGTCTACTGCCAACATTTCGAGGCAGTTTATGTGCAGAAGCTTCTCCCGTTCCGACCATTGGCCGAAGAACGGTCTGCCCTCGAGCAGCGCTCCCCACCCCGAGGTGGATGCGTCCGTAGACACCACCCTCACACTCGAGGAAGTCCCCAGGCTTACACCTGATCGGTACCAGTCGTTTGCTTTCCAAGGTTTCAGAGCTGCGATGCATTTCTGATTGACCTTGAGACGAAGCAGACCGGAAGCCCACGCTCGGCGCGGTACTCGCGCTTTCAGCCAGAACTGTAGCGGGCGCATACGAAGCAAGCCCAGCTGAAGTACTGATGATGCTGAGGCCATGAGACCTAGCATCCTCTGAAATTTCCTGAGCGGGACAGACGCGTCGCAGCGGAAAGAGCTCGCTGCGCGCTGAATATCCAGTGCGCGCTGTGGAGACAGTCGCGCTATCATAGACAGCGAGTCCAGTTCTGTGCCCAGAAAAGATATTATCTGTCTGGGGGACAGAGAACTCTTCGCCCAATTGACTCTGAGACCCAGATTCTCGAGGTGATCGAGTAAAATGGTCCTGTGCTCTATGAGCTCTGAGTGAGATTGAGCTAGAATCAGCCAATCGTCCAAGTAGTTCAATACTCGCATGCCCTGGAGTCTGAGGGGTGCGAGCGCTGCGTCCATGCACATCGTAAATGTATGGGGTGCTAGGGACAAGCCGAACAGTAGGACTGTGTACTGATATGCCCTGCTTCGCTCTGAGCTTGAGATAAAGGCTCTATGGCCCCTTTATCTGTTGCTCAACAGTTTCAAAATTTCGGCTCGAAGTAGGTGTGCTACTTCTGTTTTTACCGTAGTTTCGACGCGCGTCGCACAGCGGCGAGGGCGTTGACGAAACTGTAGCGAATAGCCTCTCTTTATAATGTCTAGCACCCACTTCGAAACCCCGGGTAGCCTTACCCATGCATCTGCACGAATGGCTAGGGGTTAAATGCGGAGCGCGCTCTGGTCGCTTAGCAACAGAGGTGCTTCGGTGTGCTGCAACATAAGCGTTGCGCTTATGACATTCGAGGCAGGGGGCGCGCTGATAACAGCGGGCAGACTGCCCACGCAATCCTAGGGCGCGGCCCACGCGGGACGGGGCGGCGGCTAGTTGAGCGAGAGCGCGGTCTATCCCACCTTTCCAGTAAATACGACTTGTGATTGGACTGTACGTCAGCAGACAGCAAAGCATTGGCCAAGAGCAGAAGGCCCTCCCTCCAGGGTTTTTTTTTAAGTTGCGAGGTTGCGAAGCTTCATTTTTGCTCAGTCTGAGTTTCAGAGTTTCAGAGCAGAGCTGCGTGACAACGCTGCCACAAATCACGTGAGTCGCAAGCTCGCAACTGTGTGGGCGTGTCTCCGCAAAGTGGGTGTCATAAACTCAGCTCTGAAAAAATTGTATGCAATAGGAGTGCTAATGTAATGTAATAAGTTTCGCCCTTTCGAACCTCAGTTTTCAGAGTTTCAAAACTTTTTTTCACCTATTCGCACACCAGTTTTCAGATCACCATTTACAAGGTTTCAAATCTGGAAAACAAACGAATACACTGGGAGAACAGTGACAAATTAGAAACTCTGAAAAAATGATTGCACAACACCGTAAAAAAGAGTGTTGCACTTCTGAAGAAGGAAAACTCCAAAACAAAATTATGTTTGCAGAGATTTTTTTTTTTTTACCACTTTTGCAAGCCTGCAAAACTCTGTTTTCAGAGTTTCAAAACTTTTTTTCACACATTCGCACACCAGTTTCCAGATTTACAAGGTTTCAAACCTGGAAAAAAAACTAATACAGTGGGAGAACACTGACAAATTTGAAACTCTGAAAAATTGTTTGCGCAACATCGTAAAAATTTTGTTGCAGTTCTGAAGAAAGAAATCTCAAAAACAACATAATGTTTGCAGAGATATATATATATATTTTTTACATTTTGCAAGCTTGCAAATCTTATTTTTCGATCTTGCAAAACTTTTTTTTGTAAGATTTTGAGTTTTCGAACACTTAGTTTCAACCTTTCAGAACTTTATTTTCAGTTTTGAATCATGGCAGGATATTAATCCCATAAACTTATATATTTTGAGACTTTCTGTGAATATTTTATAAGCAGTAGGATAATCGGTCTTTGGCCAGAATATCAGTTATAAAAAATTGCAAGGTTTTTTGTTTTTGTTTTTGTTTTTTACCATATCAGACTGGCAATCGTCATAATAACTTTTTATTTTATTTTATATTTTTATTTAAAAGTATAAGTGTTTCAAATTAGTCAAAATAACAGCATAAAATATTGTATAAATAAATGCATGTGACATCATTGGATTTTCATGTGTTCATTCATCCGCGGTCATGCAAAGCACAACCAAAACAGTGTCTGAATCCGAAATCGCCCCCTAAACCCTCATTCACTATTCCCTACGTTAGTCCACTAATACTGTTCACTTGAAGGAGTTCATGAAAAAGAGTGAGTGAATTCGCACAGCTGTTGAGTGTAAATCGGCACTCATTATTGCAGTTCAATGTGGGATTGAATAAGTGCACTCAATAACGTCCACTATGGTTTCGGACACCACTACAAATGGTGGTCCCTTCAAATAACGCCCTATTTGAGGGTATAGTGGACGATTTCGGATTCAGCCAGTGTTCTTTTGCAAAATGCATGCAGTTTTGTTTTTAACCGCTAGAGGGCCAAAAACAAAGTTACATGTGCCTGGTTTCACAGACAAAGCTTAAGCCTAGTCCCGGACTAAAATGCATGTTTGAGCTGTTTTAACTGAAAGTAACTTGCAGTGACATCTCTTAAAATATGTCAGGGCCATGTTTTGTCTCAAGATGCACACCAGTAATGTTATTTTTTCTAAGGCACATTTATAAAAGCTACTTAAATATCCAAATTTATCCAAGGCCTACTCCTGGCTTAATCCTGTTTGTGAAACCCAGGCCTGGTTTCACAGACAGACCTTAAATCAATACAGGCTTAGGCCTTAGTTCAATTAGGATATTTAAGTAGCTTTTATTAACGCCTTAGAAGAAGAAAAAACATTACTGGGGTGCATCTTGAGCCAAAACTATGGCATTGACATATTTTAAGATTCAGTTAAAACAGCTCAAACATGCATTTTAGGCTAGGACTAGGCTTAAGCCTTGTCTGTGAAACCGGGGATAGTTGCATAAACAGCCACTAATTTAAGACTGTGTCTTAAGAACTCGTCGGACGAACTAGCCATTAGTCTTATACGTTTCAGATTCAAATTAGACCAACCTTTTCATGTAACTGACTAAAAAAAGTTATTAACAGCCTTGAAGAAAAAAAGATGACTAGTCTAATCTGTTCATGCAGCCGGCCACAGGCCAATGTGTAACTTTAATATATGACTAACTAATGCACAAAGAGTAATTTTTGTTTGGATACCTCAAAATTAATTAGTTGTCCTCACCTTACCAAATGTAGATGTTTTAATGTCTTGATGCAGTCACTGGGTGAAAATGCAAACAGTTATAACTTGATATCAATAGGATATGGCAAATTATGGCTTTTTTTTTTTTTTTTTTTGTCCTCATCACCTTACCAAATTTAGATGTTTTAATGTCTTGATACAATCACTGAGTGAAAACGCAAACAGGCTACATTACATTTTTGTGACCCAAACCAGAAATGAACCCTGGCTGTGCCAACCAACCCTGTCTGCCAAAATGTAGCCTACTGTGATGAACTAGTATATCACCCTCACGTCCTCGCCCTCTTTCCCGTCAAAATATTGCTTGTAATCAACAATGTCAGGATGATGATGATGCTTATGTGGGCTCACATATTTATTTATATTTATTTTAGTTTTTTATCAGTTAAATGTTCTCAGTAAAATCGTCTTTTTCATGCATTTCTTTAAACGCAAGGGGTCTCCGTAACTCTTATCAAAAGAAAAGCTTTCTTTCTTTTTTGCAAAAGCAGAAACTAACACTTAAAAAAAAATTCAGGAAACTCACTCCAACCCTGATGACGTTAAGTTCTGGACCAGTCAATGGGGGGGACAAAATAATCTTCAGCCATGCTTCTACACATTCTGCAGGAGTGGCAATACTGTTCAACAACCTACAAGGCAAAATCATAAAGGTAAAGACAGATTCAAATGGCCACTGGATTTCAGTTGTTATAAACATTAACAATGTTTTGTTTATTTTATTTAATGTGTATGGTTACAGTAATGTTCCCCAAAACACATATACTGCACATAACTATAGAACCAATTCTTAATGCGCATGTGAACGCCATCAGCGTTTATCACAGGTTCGCGTTTAAAGTCTGTGTAGAGAGAATGGTGTCGTCTTAGCGGCCCCTAATTTAATAACAAATTATCGTTGCGACGGAAGCGAATCAATCAAAACTAACTTTAGCTGGAAAATAACTTTTTATTAAAGAACTTTTATTAAAGCCAAAACAATCTCTGTTACCTTAAATTATACGTTTATCTCTGTAAAGCTGCTTTGAAACAATCTACATGGTTAAAAGCGCTATATAAATGAAGATGACTTGACTTTAACAACAAATTACTCTCTGAAATTTCTGATTCTCTGTTTGAATTTAAACTTGTGTATTCTAATAATATTATTATAGGAGGAGATTTCAACATGGTTATGGATCGCTTTCCGTGCAAGATTCGGAAATTTTCTATACAATTTAGTAAAAATGTAGCTAGAATTAACACGAGAATTAAACTATGTAATAAAAGTGAAATGGACAATGAAACTAAATTACAAATTCTATCCTTGCAATCCAAAATTGACGATTTATATACTCAAAAAGCTAAAGGAGCATATGTAAGGTCCAGAGCAAGATGGATAGAAAAGGGGGGAAAAAGTAATAATTATTTTTGTAGACTTGAAAAAAGGCGACAGGAGAAAAATGACATAAATTCTCTTTATGTGAATGGAGTTATAAATACCTGGGGCCTCATTTATAAAACTGTGCGTAGGAACCTTACTAAAAGTGTACGTGCGCCCGAAAGCCAAAAATGGCGTACGCAAAAAAATATTCAGACTTATAAAACCGTGCGTACGCCAGAACCTGCGCAGAATTCACTTTATAAATCCCAGTCAGCGGAAGATTGTGCGTACATGCGTCTCCACCCGAAATAACCATATATGGAGCTTACAACGCCTAGTTTTACTATGCAGATCCTCATCTACATATCATTTGCATATGATTATTCATCCATGTGACAACTTAAATGTTATCACGTGGATGAATAATCATATGCAAATGATATAAACGGTACAAGAAACATTACATTAATACAAATCAAGTAGTTGTCTATCCTTGCCTTGTTTTTGAATAGCCTACATAAATCAAATAGTGTAAAATACATTTCAGAGAAAGTTTTTCTCAATCTTTTCCACTTGCCGAATTGTATTTTTAATTGATTTATATTTTTAATAGAAACAGATAGGCCTTGGGCATTATTTGCACGAAACTATTTTCTCAGACAATCTGGTATTATCATGATAAGCAATTATCTCTGTGGTTAAAACATTAAAGCACGCCACAGGAAAAGTGTTCAAAAACAATCGCATCCACAACAAATATTTATAATGATTGAATTTAAAAAAAATGTTGTAACTTCAGTAATGATTTCATGTTTAAGTGTTTAACTCCATTAATTTGAATGGCATATTTAATATAAATGTTTATATCAGAAGTATTTTATTTATTTAAACTGTTATTTGCGTCAGTTTCACTAAACGGCTCAACACGCTCGCTGCCGCGGACATTTAAGAAGGAATGGATATTTGCTTCAAGTGACAGGCTTGGTGATTGAGATTGAAATTGTATTTGTATAATCTTTCTGTATATGTTTAATTTTCTTATTTTTCTTAATTTTTCTTAATTTCTTATTCTTAATTTTCTGTATAAAAGTGACCAAAAATACATTTAACTCCAGCTCACCATTGGTGTCGCCAAAGTGCTCCATCTCCAAAACGTTCGTACGCATGGGTCAGAGTTTGCGTGCAGGTGCGCAAATTTTCCCGTCAAGTTTTTCTTTATAAATCCCACCTTTTGCGCAGGAACTGGCGTACGCATGTTTTCAGCCCCGTTTTGTGCGTACGCAAGCTTTATAAATGAGGCCCCTGCCCTAAAATGATTTCCTCAGAGATTTTTCAATTCTATAGTTCCTTGTATAGCTCATCCTTCTCTGCATCTGACTGTAAGACTCTCTTTTATAATATACACTAGCATACCGCAGCTAGACCTCTATATAAGACCATAGAGACTTATGCGAGGCTGACATTAAAATAGAGGAATTAGATAAAGCAATAGATAAATGATCTTCAGGGAAATCTCCAGGCCCTGATCGCCTTAATTCAGAATTTTATAAATTCTTTAGGAAGGATTTGATTTTGAGAGAACTATTGTTTCAAGCCTTTCTCGAATGTATCCAAAATAATTCACTGTCTTCGACTATGAAACAAGGTTTAATTACTCTCATCCTCAAAGGTAAAGGCGCACGACATATACATAACCTTTGCCTATCACTCTATTCAACTGTGATTATAAAATTATAGCTCATATATTTTCCAATAGACTCAAGAAAAGCTCAAATCAAACAATTAGTGATTCACAGTCTGGATTCATAAAAGGCAGATCAATACATAATAACATCAGATTAATCCTAGACATTTTAGATTACCGAGAATGGATTGAGGATGACGGTTATATTCTTTTTTTTAAAGCATTTGACATGTTCGAACACAATTTCATTTTTAACTCCCTCGAAAAATTTGGTTTTGGCAGTACATTTATTTATGTTATAAAAATATTATATAAAGACATCAATAGCTCTATCTCACTTTCATTTGGAACATCCCAAAGATTCAACATTTCACAAGGAATAAGACAAGGATGTACCATTTCCCCATTTCTATTTATGTTAGCGGTAGAAATGCTTGCTATCTTGATAGATAAAAATAACTACTTTGATAAACTGAATGTATTTGTAAAACAGATTGGTATTAGTCAATTAGCTGATGATACGGTGATCTTTTTAAAGGACCAATATCAAATTGATAAAGCCATCCAACTAATTAATCTCTTCTCCAAAGCATCAGGCTTATACTTAAACATAAATAAATGTGAGTTATTTGCAATTCATGTCAGTGAATTAGACTCTTTATGTAACATACCGATAAAAACGTCTGTAAATACTTATACTTAGGGATAATTATTACTAGAGATAATAATCAAAGCGTCCAAGAAAATTTAGCAAAAAATCTTTCAAAAGCAAAAATTATTCTTAATAACTGGATACAAAGAGATATCTCAATTTTTGGAACAGTTTTGTTAACTAAAATGGAATTACTCTCTAGATTTGTTTATCCAGCCTCCTCGCTAGCTATCCCACCTCACTTACTAAAAGAATGTAACACTGCAATATTTAACTTTATTTGGAAACATAACTATATTAACAAAAATAATTTAGTTCACAATTACGAAGAAGGGGGGTTAAATCTTATTGACTAGAAACTGACTAGAATAGTGTTTTTAAAACTCAATGGTTAAGATAATTTCTTTGTTATACAAACAGTGTATGGGTTACGGTCTCTTCTTCAATATTTGGGAAAGTAGGTGGCCTGGAATTTTTGATTAGATGTGAGTTGTCCAAATTACCTCTTAAATGGTCTGCACTCCATCAACTAGTTCTCTTATGTTGGAAATAAGCATTTTTTCACAATTTTAATGCACACAAAGCTTGTATTTGGAACAATCGTTTTATTCTTCACCACAACAAATCTTTATTTTATGAGAACTGGGTTCAACATAAAAAAAATTCCCTATTGGACATGATGGACAACTATGGTATTGTTCTCAATTACAATGATTTTTGTTTCAAACGTGGATTTGTATGTCATCCTGAAGAGTTTTATACAGTTGTAAATGCCATACCAAAAAACATGGTATTATTGGTATAAGGGATTCTTATCACTTATCACTACACTCTACTCTGTGACATTCTCTCTCCCATGTCCTTGTCTGGGTGAATTATCTATTAGAGATTAAATGCAACAACAAATATATGAGAAGTGTCTTCATTGATAGAATTCATCCAAATATAATTAAAAGCTACTATATTTTAAAAGATTGTAACCCGAAAGAGGTGAAGGAAATGAGAACGAGTTATCTTACCTTTCCAAGTCTCCCTAAAGCGAAATAACTTCATTTTAAAATAATAAATGACATATGCCCATCTAAATAATTCCTTAATTTAAAATTTGATATAGAAGAAAAAAAAAATTATAAGTTGTTTTGGTCTCAATTGTACAGTAAAATGTCAAGTGTGAATCCCCTTGAATACAAACAAATTAAGTTTGGTGTACTGAAGAAAGATTGTTCACAACACTACTCCATCAATAACCTTTTTGAATTTGCTAAATACTTAATTCATAAATGCAGATTTTTGAAAACCCTTTCCTCATTTTACAAAGCTTTTGCTACTTCTCTTTGTACCCTTTTAAATGAAAAAGCTACTTCAGGAGCCAGTTTCTTCAATGATCTATATGTAGCCTACCCTATAGATCCTTGCTACCCCTTGCAATAACCTACTTTGAATGTTGTTCTTTCAATAATTTGAACATTATTATTTTATTTATTTTTTACTTTTTTATATTAATTTATTTATTTCCTCTTCCTTGTCTTCATGATTGTATATTTGATTTGAAACTTCATTGCTGTTACTTATTGTAATTTGCAACTACGTCTGCATTTTGAGAATTGTAAATTGTTAATATTGTTTGTACAATGCCTATTAGGTATGTAAATTTGTCTATTTCTCAAAAAGATGCTTATGCAGGCGTTCAATCTGGTCCAGTTTTCACTCCGGTAAAACTAGCGCGACTGTGCGATAATTAAATAATTGAAGTAATTTGACTTAATTAATTGCATATTTCTCATATTAATTTTACCATCCCAAATATTGCATATGTTTACCATATATTATAACACCTGTTTTTTAATCCTTTTCTTTTCCTTGTTTTTAATGAGTTTTTATTGGAATATATAGGCTACATTGGATCATGTGCATGATCTAACCAGTATCTCTTGTTTTCTTTACATGTTCACCACTTATGAGATTCATAAATGTCCATATTATATGAACCTCTCTTATTGTCTGGTGATTCTTTTTGCACCAGTCTTGAATACAGGGTCATGCTGCATGCACTGTATATACCAAACCAAACAAAGACTTTTAAATACTTAAAGGGACTTTGTACCAAACCCTTTCAGTCATAAATGGAATTCTATATTGTTTTATTTTAAAATATCAGTCTGTTAATTTCTCATGTTACAGTTCAGTAACTCCTGGCATGCAAAACTAAAAAGCCTGTATGCACATCTTGATCATAGAGACTAATAGACATCTGAAACAGAAATAAGCTCATTACAATCATAATAAGTATTGCTAAGGCATTTCAGACCAGTCTATTATTAAACTGAGTATACATTTTGTGCAAGTGAACCGATAACCCTTGTGGACCCTGGACCACAAAACCAGCCACATGGGTAAATTTTTTTAAATTGAGATTTATACATCATATGAAAGCTGAATAAATAAGCTTTCCGTTGATGTATGGTTTGTTAGGATAGGACAATATTTGGCTGAGATACAACTATTTGAACATCTGGAACCTGAGGTTGCAAAAAATCGAAATATTGAGAAAATCACCTTTAAAGTTGTCCATTTATGTTTGCGATTGTGCTGCATTCACTCACAAAAATGAATGTTTTATATTACGGTAGGAAATTTACAAAATATCTTCATGGAACATGATCTTTTCTTAATATCCTAATGATTTTTGGCATAAAAGAAAAAAACTATCATTTTGACCCAGGCTTTTGCCACAAATATACCCGTGCTACTTGTGACTGGTTTTGTGATCCAGGGTCACCTTTCTGGATTAAAGTGTGTGTGTGTGTGTGTGTGTTTCCATTCAGCATGTTGTGACATGAGTCATTGACCCAGTCTGCAGTCTCACAAAGCAAACCTAATACTGCCTTTTTTCCAGCACCTTGTTTATAAATATAAAGAGAATGAGAAATAATCAGATAGTAGTTATGGTTTCCACACCTAAAGGATTTACAAAAGAAAGTTAGAGATAATGTAAAAGCAATGAGTGACACAGAGTAAAACTTTTTTTCTTTTTTTTTTACATAATTTACAAGTTGCTAAAATCCCACACACAGCAAGTATAAAGTGAAATGTAGTTTAGCAATTATTTAATGTGTGACTGAAAAAAAAACAAAAAAAAAACAAAACAATTAGGTCTACTAGTGAGTGAAAAGAAAGACATGATGAGAAAATGTGTACAATAACATTTTCAGGATTGCATAATATACCCAAAAATGTAGGCCTAGATCAACACATAATATTACCCATCGCATTTGCAGATTATAGAAAATTATGAGATGATGCATCAGATCATCTCATGATGCATTTTCAGTTACATCTGAAATTATTAAATATTTTAGTTTGGAAGAACAAGTGCAAGTTCCTTTTAAGGCCATTGAGAACATAATTCAGCTGATGAACAGACAGGTCTTAAACTATTATGCTGAAGTCTGTAAATAACCTGAAATACTACTTGTTTTGTACATTCATTCACATTGACAGTTTACATTCATCCTCTTGCATTTTGACTCCTTTTTGAAGCACATACAGCTTAATGTCAGAATAAACATCTCAAACTTACTTTGCAAACACAGACTAGAGCATTCCCCTCATCCAAAATGGATTTCTTGTACAACAGGCAGTGTTATCAAGTTCCAGTTCCAGCTCCGATTACCTCTCCATTATTCTTCTCATTTGTCTCTCCTTACCTTTCCTTCACACGCCATACAACAAAATCCTTACATGTGCACCTACAAAAATCTCTTTCCTCTCATCATATATCGCAACTCTGAATGGGCAAGCTCTGATGGCCATCAAATGTTTTTCTTTTTCATCAATAGCCCTCTCTCATCACATTCCAGTGCAAACTCAGCAAGCATCAATCATCCATATAACACAATACACTGCGTGAACACCCAGTGCTAAAATATTCACATATTAGTTGGTGCATATCAGTACCCATAATGCCATTCCAGTGAAAACTCCCTTGTGTCGTACAGAGCAGCAAAAATGCCCTTTAAATGTACATTAATATTTCACCAGTATATTTTAGATTTTTGTAACATGAGATAGGTGCACAAAACACCAGCACATTGTAGTTACTGTGCATTCAGACATATGAGGTTCAGTGCGACCTCAGGGGGAGCTCTAGGTCCTCTGTTAAGTTTCTAAACAGCTTATGACAGGCTTTTAGGTTTTGATTTCCAGAATAGATGGATTGTTGTCCAGAATGGATAAAATGATCTTGTCCATGTATTGCCTGAGACGGAAGTTGATCTCCTCTTGTTCTTTTAGGGCTTCCATCAACTGTGGGAATCAAAAGTTATAGAATGATTTTTGACAGGTCATCAAAAACTGTCAATTAATTATAAACTTCAAATTAAATTAAACAGTTCACCAAAAAATGTAAACGTTTGAAAAACACCAAATGTTGAAAAAACTGAGGAGGGCTTGTGTTCATCACACAAAGCTAGGGTATGGTTTAAAAAAAATAAAGTTTGTTCCACAAATTCTGCTTTATTTCTCCTTTTCTGTTCCTCAAAGTCATTCAGGTTTGGAATGACATGGGGGTGAGTAAATCACAATGTTCCTTTTAAGGGGAACTATTCTCACAAAATTCATTTCAATTGTTCACAGCATATTGGACTAAAGGTCATTTTTAGAGAATGATCCAGAAACCAACAATAACAAAAATGCTTCATATTGTTCTCTTGCTCAGACATACACATTAAGTTCCTCTTGTTTGACTTTTATCAGCAGATCAAGGTCAAGCACTTCTCTTACCTGGTCACGGGAGGCATGATCAATCTCCATGGCCAGAGACTGCGCTTTTGTCTGAGTGGCAAACAGGGTTTTGGCCTCATGGAGGCTCAGACTGAGAAGCTGACCATTTAGATCTTCATTCTGTTCTCTCAGTTTTTGGTTCTCCTGTGGTAGAAAAGTAAAGAGGATGGAGTTACAATTACCCCAAACAGATGGTCCAAGAGTCATCTTGCTTTTCCTTTTTATTGTGGCCTAGTTGTGACTGAAACAAGAGAGGTTTGTTAGACCAGCTTCTGCTGGCAAACAGAAAGCAGTAATCTGCAGATGAAGAATCTGGATTGAGATGATTAATGTAGATTGGAAGAATTTTCAGATCACATTCTTATAACAGACATACACCAAATGTAATACTACTAAATCTTGATTTTCACAATAACTATATTAGTTAATAGCGCAATTAGTTCTAGCCCTCCATTTTGATTGGCCAAGCAGTGTCTAAGAGTGCTCATATTGAGTATAATAGCAGTGGGATATTTCACTATTTATATCACTCCAGAATACCTATACAGAGATGAGTGATTTTGCATGGGTGATGAGTGTGTGTGTTTTTTTTTAAAGATTGGAGCATCAATGGGGAGCTGGAAATGGAAAATTAGAGAGGTGTGAAAACAGAAAGCTTTGAGCAACATGCCCAGTGATTCCGCTTTAGGCACAAGGTGATTTACTTATATTCAGTACAACAGAACTTTAGTGATATTGTCTAGTTATCCTCTTCTTTTGACAGCAACGTGGAGCTACAAAATCTACAACCAAAAAAAAAAACGATATTAGGTGTTAGGTGAGAAGAAACGGCAGCCTGGCAGATAATCTGAAAATACACTTCTTATGAATGAACATATTAGTGGTTAATTAGATGATATTAAGTCTGCACAGGAATTACAGTTTACCATCAGACTCGGAAAGAGTCGTGCCCGAGCAGACACAAGCTGCTGGAGGTCAAAGGGCATGTCCTTGGAAACACTCCTCTGCATATACACACAGTAAAAAAGATGAAATAAGAGACAGAAAAAGACAAAAAGAATTCATTTTGGGATCACTGTTTTTTATGGAAGCTTGTTTCCACCACAAAAAAAAAAAAAAACCTGCAACATTTATCTCACAATTTAGAAATATTCTCGCAATTGTGAGCTTCTATCTCACAATTAGTGGTGCAACGGATCACAAAACTCACGGTTCAGATCATTTACAGTTTGAGTCACGGATTATATAAGCTCACTTTAAGTGCTTCAGTACCCCAGCAAAAACTACCAGACTAACATATAAAATAAATAAATTATTAAAGACAAATGACCAGTCAGTATTAAAATAAGAACAATTACAAGCATAGCTGAAAACTATATACAAAGTCTAACTAGTATGCAGGTACAGAAATTTTATAATTAGGCCTAAATGTAAAATAACACTAATGTGTTCACTGTAAAAATAAAATATATATTAATCTTTGTTAAAGCTGCATTTTGTTGTTTTATTAACATTAATGACACAGACAGCAGCAGGAATATTAGGCTGAATGCACGGACCAAATATATACTGACACAACATCCAGTATCTTTCTCAGCTGTTCATTTACAACATAAACGAGAGAATACAAAGTATGTATCTGTTCAAGCGCAAGGAAACACGAAAAAAGAATCAATTCCATGTTTGCGCACTATCTGAAACTTTCCTCTCTCTCTCTCTCTCTGCGTGCGTGCGCTGCGGGTGTGTATAAACTTGCACATCTGACTTTCTTGCCATTATGACTTTATTACATGAAATTGCGACTATCACACGAATATTATATATATATATATATATATATATATATATATATTTCTTTTTTTTAAGTTCTGACTTTAACACGTAATTGCGAGTTCTCGCAATTCAGACTTTTTTTCCTCGCAATTGCAAGTTTAGCCTATATATTGCAGTTCAGATTTTTTCTCACAATTGCAAAAAGAAGATATAATCTCAAAATTGCGAGAAAAAAAGTCAGATTTGGGAGATAAAAAGTCACAATTCCCCTTTTTATTTTTTATTCTGTGGTGGAAACAAGCTTCCATTAGTTTTTTTTATTAATTTTAAAACAAAAAGTGGAGACTGCCTGAAGGGAATGAAGTTCACAGCCTTTACTGGAGGAAACAAATAGTAAATAAAACAGTAAATAAAAGTAAATAATTCCTTAAATGTGTTTTTATAACGGTAGGCATATTTTTATGTGAAAACATTTGTACTCATTACATTTTATCAAAGATCTGACTATGTGGGACTACTGTAGTCAAGGCCATAGGAAATATACATGCTGAGAGATCGAGTTACCAGCTTTCCACCTCTCTCACCTGTTTTAGTCTCTTGACCTCCTGTTCCAACTCACTCTCACGTGTTCGAGTGCTGTATTCTGATAGGCTAATGGAAGATCTGCGAACACGCCCCATTCGTTCTGCCTCCAGCTTGTATACTTGGAGGTGCTCCAGCTCTCGCCTAAGGTCTTCAATCAGCTGAACAGAAAATACACTTTTAAAAGCACTTCAAAAGCACTAAGCTACTGAACTGAGAACACTTCTGTTTGATATGTAGTCAAGGACAGGATTGCTGTATAGTCTATGGACAGAATAAGACATGGTAATTCTGAACTAAATGAATCTATTAATTTCAATATACTAGCAATTCTCAATATAATATGCTCCGGAGTTTTCATACAGTTTGTGTAAATGTATCTCTGTGTTTGACTTGTATGTGTGCACATTTTTTAGGTAGGCTACGCAGCCCGTTTAAGCCTGAGGGCAACTAAAGCTGGACAAGGCTCTGCCACTCTTTTTCTATCTGTAAATATATTTGAGCTACTATATATACACATGGCATAAAAGATTAGGAGGAGCTTTTGTCAACTTGCTGAATAAACGATTGTTTAAATCACTGCCATTTTTACAGTTTTTACATTAAATGTACTTTAGTGACCAGTGGGCAGAATCACCATTATCTCAATCTTTACAAAAGTTTCTATGGGATTTTCTATAAATCTAAAGTTGCCAATTTGTACATGAAAAATATTCTTAAAAAATGCTAAATGATTGCACGGTATGGTCATAGTTCTCAAATCATTATAATAAAGACATTTCTGTCACTAATAGGTTATTTAGTATGTCCGTTTTAACTAGTGTAAAAAAATAAGCACATTTTAGAACATGGTCTTACCTCCTGCATGGTATCTTTTTCCTTCTTAAACTCATTTCTATTCTGCCGTAGCTTGTCCATCATCTTCTTGTACAGATCCATCTCATCCTTCAACCGCAGGCTCGTATCCTCCAGCTTATCTGTCATCCGCTGCCTCTCCTTCACAAACACGAACAGGACATTTAAGCAGGTGTACAGTCAATTTGGACAATTACTTGACATAATAGGGATCTTAAATAAATGACGTTTTTTTGTGAGCTCTCTGAACAAAACAATTAAAAATCAATCTGATATAATAGTGAAGGGGGTGGATTGGAATCCACTGCTGCTTCAATGTACAGTGAGGAAAATAAGTATTTGAACACCCTGCTATTTAGGGTCAGAATTCTAGCTGATAGACAGGTGTTCAAATACTTATTTGCAGCTGTATCATACAAATAAATAGTTTAAAAAAAATCATACATTGTGATTTCTGGATTTTTTTTTTTTTTTGATTATGTCTCTCACAGTGGACATGCACCTACGATGACAATTTCAGACCCCTCCATGATTTCCAATTGGGAGAACTTGCAAAATAGCAGGGTGTTCAAATACTTATTTTCCTCACTGTATATGTAATGAGTGATTATAATCAAGGTATTATCAATATTTTTCCTTCTAAATATCACATGAGTTGAATAACTTCTCTAGGCTTGAGAGAATTTACTTTGTTATAGAAGTTACCAGTGTGATTACTGAAATGTTCTTTTCATGTATTCTCTAATGTCTGTATTTGATATGAATGCAGTAACAGTGCTTGCTCATTTAGCCCGGCATCCAGAAATGAATTATGGAAAGATGTTTTGTTAAGAAAGGTCTTCAACATGTGTCAATACATACATCTGTTTTTCTAGGGTACTCTGACAACTATGGTCACAGGGGTCACTGAAGTCTATAGTTTAAGGGACCATATCTTTGTTAAAACCTTACTTTCCAGTTAGACTGAAGTGTAGCTCTCTTTGAGAGAACGAACGCATTATCTTGATGTTTTGAGAAAACTCTCCTGTTTATAGTTAGAGCCTGGCCAAATCCAACCTTGGAAGAGCTGTGTGTCGGTGTGTGTGTGTGTTAGTCTTTTTGGTTGCAGGTTAAGGAACCACTGGCATTATTGGAGATTGACTGAGTTGTTATTCTGGACATGTTGGCGCCCAGCAACCCAAATCTGAGAACTGGAAGGTCACGACGTGCCTAACTTCAGGGTCCGAGCGTCAGCTGCTTAATCGATGGAGATATGCTTCAGTCTATCTGTATATGAGTGGAAAATTACTATGTTTATCTATTTCATAGCCAATCAGAAACTGCAACTGGTCCTTGGGTCCTAAACTGTTTGCCCCTAACAATAGTAAGTTGGCATTTAGTTGGCAAACCCTTTTTGATCAAATTCTAACCAACATTCAAGAATGTTGTAAGAACTGCCAGATGGCTTTACGAGCCAGAACATGTGTTAGAAACAAATTTTGTTCTAAACATTTAAAGGTACACTATGTAACTTTTGGTCCTCAACAACAACAACAAAAAAAAACCTGCATGCATTTTACGAAAAGACATTGTTTCGGTTGTGCTTCAGCTCTTCGTGACTGCGGATGAAAATGGTTCCTACTTATAGCTAAAAATCCTACTGCTCATAAAACGTTCACTACAAGGCTTATGAGTTATAACCAGTTTAGGTGGAAATTATTTTACTGTAGCTATACCCAATAATAGACACGGTACTTCCTTAAAAATAAATTCCAGCACAGTGCTACAACAACCCATAATGAAATGACCCTTCACAATAGATAATGCTTTACAATGAACTCTGTTAGAGCTACATATGGCAATTTATCCATTCAATAAAATACCTTTCTCACCTGTTGAGTAACAAAAATACCATCTCCGAAAAGCCAAGTCAATGTTGATTCTCATTTTATTGTGAGCTCTGTCGCATTCTCTTTTTGCCAGCTGACTCTCCTCTGTTCTGCGTTTTTAAAACTGGTTTGAGATTTAGCTGCTTTATCAACCTTCTTGCTCATTGTGACATCTAAACTATGCCACTCCTACACCACACCGGTCAAAGTGGCCAGAGCAACCTTTTTTTATTTACGGATATGACGACACACACACGGGCGAGTGACGCATGTACGCAATTTTCTGCAAAAACATTTTAGAAGAAGGATTGATGATGTATTCAATCATTATTTAAATTCTGTTCATTTTGAACAAAAATAAAAATATAGTATACCTTTCAATAAAGCAGTACCATTACAAGCATTCATTCATCCTCATTTACATTTCCTTCAACCTAAATAAAAATGGTCAAGAATATGCATAGTAAAACTGTCCCACCTCATCCAGTTTATCTGTCTGGGATTTTAGTCTGTTCATATTCATTGCCATCTCTCCATTTTCCTCCTCTAGATGATGTAGTCTGCCGGTAGAAAAAAGAAAAGAAGCCTTCCATCATACTACTGATGCTATAAGTGTCCACTGCACAATAGCTCTGTGAATCAAGATCTCAGGTTTCTAGATATAATGTAATGGTCCCTTCAGTGGCTTAACTGTGTTGCTTTTCTCTCTAACACCCTTATGAAGGACCATCTGAGACGGCTTCATTAGTGCACTATATACTGGAATATACACCAATACTGGAAGACCTACAAGGAAGAGTGTTTAACTCTTCCCCTGCCATTGATGGAAATTTACACCATCATTTGAGACAACGTTTCCTTGCCATTCACAGAAATTTACGGCTTTCCGTGTTTTCACTGTTATACCGTAGGGTGCGCAATGACACCTGAAAGAGTACTGAATCTCCTGATCAAAAGGCATGTAAAAAAGCAGTAACAAGCGATATCATATGCAAGCACATGCATAAGTACAATAAAGCGATCATCAACATTAAACAGCATATAAATCAAAACTGCCAAATTTTACGGAATGAAATTTCGACCCAGGACGAGCTATAGGACTGTGCAAGCATTAGGGGTGTTGATGGACTCGATCTACTTCATCTAATGTATGTTTTGATCATCGTTCTGAATCCGATCTGGATGTAGTGTTTGACAAAAAACGCATTTTTCTCAGCTTTTTGCTCAAATTGTTTTTTTAATGTAACTTTTCAAAACATTCAAGTGTTGATAAAAAAAAAAGAATGCATTAAGATAGAATAAAATGGGTTTATTTTGTTTAAAAGCAGAGGCTCTGTTCTTTCTTTTGATATATTGCATGTTCACATGTTCATTCAACAAAGTATTCGGGGGACCATGAAAATTTTGTGAAAATGATAAAAAATGCTGGCGGTGACTGGCAACTAAAAAAAAAAAAAAAAAAAAAAAACTGATGGGGAAAGAGTTTAAAAAGCTGAAATAGCGGGCGGACAGTGGAGTGTAAAACCTGCCCAGGCAAATATGTAAATTCAAAATGAGGTACAGTATACATTTTTTTTTTAAATTAAGCATTATTGTATTTACTGCATGACAAAAAAAAAATTAGCATTAATCTGTATTCTTTATACATTTACTTTAGAAGCACATTTCAATAAAATTTGTTTTTAAAACACAGAATTACATTTATTTTTGTTACCCTATAGTACAGGCAAATAGTTTTATTGTTCTTATTTTCTAAGTCACACTACTGATTAAAAATGTGAAATAATTAAGAATTTTTTTATGTTTTTGAAAACGTCTCTTATGCTCACCAAGGCTGCATTTATTTGATCAAATCAAAAAGTAAAAACAGTAATATTATTGTGAAATATTATAAATTCTACACATTTATTATGAAATACATTTAAAAAAAAGAAAAAACATTTAAAATAACTATTTTACATTTTATATATTTTAAAGTGTAATTTATTCCTGTGATGGCAGTTGTGCTGCTTAATATTTTTGTGGAAACCACGATACACTACAATTAAAAAGTTTGGTGTATATAAGATTTTTAAAAAAATGGATCACGATTTCTATAAAAATATTTGTAAAAGTTTATGCTAAACTAAAGAACCATTATTAATTGAGTACCAATAATAATTGATAACCAAGCACCAAATCAGCCTATTAAAATGATTTCTGAAGGATCATGTGACTGAAGACTGGAGCAATGATGCTGAAAACTCGGATTTGCCATCACAGGAATTTATAATTTTTTTACAAATGTATTAAAATAGAAAACAGTTATTTTAAATTGTAATGATATTTCACAATATTATTATTATTATACCTTTATTTTTACAGGCAAGTCATTAAGAACAAGTTCTTATTTACAATGGCGGCCTGACAAGTGGAATAACCACTTCGGGAAAGGGAAGGAGGGCTAAAATAAATACATTAGAAATACATAGGCTACAGGATACAATTTCATAAAAATACAATTTAAAACACAACACAGGAGACAACAGACACTTATAACCAGCTATGGTATTACTATAATAATATTACTGATTATTTTTTACTTATTTCTTTACTGTATTTTTAAATCAAATAAATATGCCCTTGATGGGCATAAGAGACTTAATTATTCAAAACGTAAACCTTAAAAAAAGTTTTTAGTCTGATTTATCTAAATTGAGCTTGTTTTAAAGATATTTGTATCTTTTTAACGGATTTTTTTTTTTTTTGCAGTTTTGCTATACATTGTGCTGCATTGTTATTTTTGTCTCTCACCGATTTGTAAGCAGCTCTATCTGTGTGTTCTTGTCTTTCTCCAGTCGACTGTAGGCCTCTCTGTGTCTCCTGAGCTCCTCCTCCATTATGTTTTCCTCTCTGGTCTCCTGGTCTTTTAGCTGCTCCTCCAACTCGTGAATCCTGTTGAAGCAACAGTCCTCATCATTAACATGAATCTTTGACAGACCTGCTGAGGCACGTTTTGACCTTTTGGCATTTAGCAAATGCAAAACTTTTGCTAAGACTATTTTCATAGAACGCTTTGCTAGAGGAAAGAATCTGCTCTTTAAAGAAAGTATGCAAATACATATGCATATAAAATAGTTCCAATGAAATGAACTATGTGTGGGTGGGTGGACCTTGAGTAGCAATTCACCTGTGGACCAACTGTATGTTTTCCTGTTTCAGCTTGGACTTCACATCCCCATTCATCAGAATCTCATTTTCCAGCTCTGTCACTTTCTTGTCCAAGTAACTCACCTGTGTAAGAAACAACAATGAATGTTAATCTCACTATTAGTGGCTGCTTCTGTACCAGTCTTGTCTGAATGACTATCAGCACGACCATGAAAAAAGTTTTGCAACAACAGTACATGTTAAAGGTTTAAAAAGTGTTTGCGTGTATAAACCTGTATTGATCCGGTTTTAAATAAATATAAGAAACAGGTGTTTTTCAACTATGTGCACATTTGGCCCTGTAGACATTTAGAAAATAAACTCTACTGTGAACTCTCTCTCTCTCTCTCTCTCTGTGTGTGCGAGTCATCAATCCACGATTTCCACAACAACTTTACTTGCCTTGTACCTTGAATTATGTACTTACATGTTATATACTGCATTTAATAGCATTCTGTGGTGAAAATGATCATGGGCGGCGCTAGGGATGGGCTTTTGTATGTTTTTAGCAGAGCCATAGAAGTTTTTCAACGGCTCTGTTTTTTAGTAAAGCCCAGAATGTTTTGTTACCTTGTCTTTCTTATAGATCTTAAAAATTAATCTAAAAAAAATGATTTAATATGATTACAGCGTCCGCGTTTACCTAATGGTGACAAGTGCATTTTACAGGATTATATTTATATTTTCTCCCTTTGTATCAAAGGTACTTGCCAACGTGCTTTTGCAGTATTGAGCATAGTAGCCAATCACAGACGTCTGTTGAACGAAACGAGCAATCAGAGGCGTTTAAAAGAGTCGCTGCGCTGAAGATCTGTTTTGCGCGATCTTGTCATTATAGCCAATAAACTGTAGATGCAAATAAGAGATATTTCACTGCAATGTATTTGATATTCTTGATGCTGCTCTGTAGCGCTCCATTACGCATCGCTAAAATTATTAAAGAAGGCGGGGCTTCATTCTTATTATGAAAGTCGAAAACGCAAAACGTTTCTTGCACCGTCATATTCAGTTAGCATGAATCATGGAAATGATAGCATATTTTCAATTCAAAACAGTTGTCAAATATTAAACGTTTATATACTTACATTTTACCAGGTATTTTTTCACTGTTAAAACTAGCGTCGCGTAGGAACGGTCTTCAGTGAACGGTAATGTGT
Source organism: Rutilus rutilus (assembly GCF_951802725.1). Lineage (NCBI taxonomy): Eukaryota > Metazoa > Chordata > Actinopteri > Cypriniformes > Leuciscidae > Rutilus > Rutilus rutilus. Next base: position 20,148,556 of record NC_140217.1, on the reverse strand, counting down.
GCATACTTTAAAATAAAACATTTACAAATAGTTTCAATTGATTACTTCACAAATAAAATACATTTATATAAAATACTAAACATTTATGCACATAAACGCAATTGAAAAGCAGAAAAAAAAAAATGTTTTGGCAACAAAAAGAAAAGTCTGAAATGTGTTAATTAAATCAATCCATGGGACATAAAAGTGCACAAAGTTGAAGAAACACCCAGATACAGACAAAATCCAATTTAAGTATCAATGTGAGTATCCAATATAAGTATACGGATGTGATTTCCTGAGCAGAGATCAGTACTAAGCGTGCGTTTAAAAAGACACTCCAAAGATAGTCTGCATTGGTGATGCGGTTTTCACAGGACTATGATCGGGAAGTGGATGAGTGTGCTGTGAGGGGATTTTACCTTCTCAGTAATGTCTAGTTCACAGGAGTCAATGCTGTCATTGAACAAATCCTCTGTGCTGCCGTGACTACTGCTGAGGTTACTGTTGTGGAGCAGCTGCCTGTTGGACCCGCATGCACACACACAAAAACAGGAACAATTTAATCATAGAATACGATCATGCATCACAATAAGACATAAGGCAATTATATTTTGATTTATCACACAAAACACCAGTTCATTTTGTGTACCCTCAGCATTCAGATCCCATGCTGACAGCTACATTTTGCAAGAGGAACGTCCCACTTACCTCTCTGCTCAGTTCTATGGATGGATTAGACTACACTGCAGCATCAATTACTTGCAAACTACGCTACCCATACTGCATCACTGCACCCATTCATTCTATTAATCTACATTCAATGCCTGTGCATCTTTAGGAGCACTGCGGTTACAAGCGAGAGAAGGCACTGACCAGCAGAGGCATTATGAGAGCTGGAGCAGTGCCCGATCCAGTCCACCCACCCACACAGAACCAAAAAGTACTCGTCTAAAAGACACATGCGCATGCGCGGGCATGAAGACTATTCTCTTGTCCCACTTACATTAGGCTCTGAGAGCCGTTAACTTGTGTGTACACAAATACACATTCACACTTCTGCAGAGTCAGGTCTTGGTTGCCACTTTGTTTTATTTCTGTCATTGTCGTTAACGCAATGACTTCACACATGAAAATACATTATACAAATTACACACTTTGGTCTCTCCCTCTCTAGCTCTGCTTTCCCTCTCTCTCTTGCACTGAGGTCAGCTGTGGAAGGCCATTTTCATCTTGTCACTGTGATTTAGAGTAGGAGACTGGTTGCCAAAGGGACAAGAAAAACTGCCATTCACCCACACAATTTTTGCCTCCCACACAACATTTGATCAGATTCTTACAATTAAACACAAGAGAACTGTCTAGACTAATGTGTGTGTGTGTGTGTGTGTGTGTGTGTGTGTGTGTGTGTGTGTATACACATTATGCATATTATACAGTGTTCGAATTGAGGGGGGGCTGGGGGGGTCCGGGACCTCCCATAAGCATCAAGGGACCCCCCATAAGGCCCAAAAAAATTACCTCGGGGGGGTCCCCTGGGTTTTCATTAAAACTAAAATAATAGAAACATAATTTATTAGGTAATATTTTTTTTTTTAATCAAAGTATTTCGCTGCCGCTCCTATTAGAAAGTAATTCAAATTAGATTTGCGTCTGAAAAGACGCTCAAATTTATAAACAGATACATTTTATTGATCGTGCCATTTATATGCCAAAAATAGTTTTTTTTTCGTGTAAATGATAGGCCTACACACTGCAAACCCCTTGGGTAGGATTAGGGGTGTGGAGTACGTGCGTATTACACGCCATAAAGTGCGTATCATATGCACGCAAAAACTATTTTTGGCAAATAAATGGTACGAGAAATAAATTTCGTGCTATAGATAAGCACTTTCACGAGAGTCTGGCAGAGTGGATCCTCATTTTCACCTCACGATGACAGTAAGATAATATTTCTTTCTTTTATGATTGTTTGGTAATTTACTGATCTGAATAGAATTTCGACATTAACGGTTGTCCGGGACACGTGCGTGTGTTTTTTAAGGGACAAGTGAAAGAGAATTGTAGCCTACTTGCCCAACCGGACAAATGCCCTGATTAAAACAATTTTCAATATCAAAAAAATAAAATAAGAAATAACGTAGGCCTACTCGGTTAGGCTACTAACGTAACCTCAGTTCCCTGAGAGTAGGGAAAGAGTATAGAGAGTACAAATTAGGGAAAGAAATGCCCTTTATAAAGCTAAAAAAATTATTCTGATAAGAGTGTTTTCCAACAGTGATGTAATGACACATTGACAATTTAAGTTTGAAGGGAGTAAAGCCTCTGTTTAGGCTGGAAATGTAATTTTGACAAAAGAAGAACTTTTATTTTAAATAAATCTTAATTTTAAATCAGCCTACAGTGTGATATTTCATCATATTATCATGCTTAACACTGAGAATTTGAATAATTGAAATGTGATGATCAGATGCAGAGATCTAAATCAGAGAATATCATAGGTTCGGGAGGTTGGCGGGTGGATTATTTATTTTTAACAGCAGATTCGGGGGACTCAAAGTGCACCAGATTAATGAATTTATCTTTAAAATGTACAAAATTTTCTTCCGGGGGGGGCATGCCCCCGGACCCCCCTAGAGGTAGCGAGCGCAACCCACAAAAATACTGTGGGAAACTCAGTAGGCTGTATGCTGATCTACGAAAAATACACATTTAATTATCTTATTCAAATACATGATCGGGATTTTAGCACCCAGGAAAAACCCGGATTATTACATAGAATTTGGGTGGAGAAAAGTCTTTGTTCATCAATTATGCACAGAGTTAATGCTCAACTGCAAAAACATGTTCTGAAACACTAAAAGTTAAGTAAATGAAATTATAGTATTATATGAAATAAATAAATGAAAATATGTATATTATAACGTTTTTTTTTTTTTTTTTGTGGGGACCCCCCAAGAGCTTTGACACAATTCGAACACTGATATTATATATATTATACATATATTATATGTATATGTATACACACATAAATATATACAGACAGACAGGCCCCCCCCCCCCCCCCCCCCCAAAAAAAAGTCACTGTTTGGATTTAAATAGGCAAATACTTAAGGATAATTATTGCAGTGATTATTATGTTTCTAGTATGTTATATGTTAGGGAACAGTTCTTCTAACCCTAAATGATGGAGTGTGTAGCTTTCTATTTCTTAAACAACCATGTAGGAAGACACATCATGGCCAATAATCCAGGATGACAAAACCAAGATTCATCAGGTTCAAATTGTGAAAGAATGGTTGGGAGGGAGCATGAAGAATTGTCTTCACGCATGAATTGGCACCTCTGAGTCCAGACCTCTTTGAAAGTCTTTGAGATGTGCTGGAGTGTAAACTTTACAGAGTGTTTGACTCTTGCATTGTCAATACAAGACCTTGACCAAAAATGTATGCACCTCTTGATGGAAATAAATGTTGTGATGTTATTTCCAGTGTTTCCCCTACCATTATATAAGGGGGGCGCCCCGCCCTCCTAACGGCTCCCCCCGCCCCCCTTGGAGGTCAAGTAAATTTGATTTGATTTTCTTTATAGCAACAGATTACAATTTGTTATTTTATAATAAAAAAAACCTAAATGGCCCTTAAGTAATATGTTATTTATCTTATTTCCACGATGGCATGTCTTTTCTGTCTGTGTTTACAATTATCCCAATGACTGCGCACACTCACACACAAACAAACACTTGCGTCACATACAGTTGAGCACTAGCGGACAGAGAGCGCGCGGCTGGAAATGTGTCGCTGAACTGAAGATGGCAACACTCGCTCTACTGCGAGTAGCAGCTGGAGTAGCTCTCCTGCTCCAAGTCTAACGCCCGTTTCACATATATTTCGTTTGCGGTGAGTATTTTTTTTCCGTACCCATGTTAACAGAGCTTTCACACTGCACGAGGATGCAGTCCGTCGATGATCGATCTGTTCCAGTTGCGGTGCGTATACAGCAGTGCAGAGATCGTTTCTGCACCGAGTCTATTTCTGCTGTGCTGCAAACGCTGAATTAAAGTGCATGCGCATGTTTCGTGGTCAAAATGAACACCGATTGACCTGAAAATGTAGTAATTTCACCATAAGTGCGATTAATTAAATAAAATGTAGTAATCTCACCATAAATTTATTTAATTAATTACTACTTTTTTCACTTTAAGACTGAGTTAAAGCAAGGAAAACTACAATTTACCTCAACAAGGCGACATAATGAACAACACTCGTCTTATTCGTGGAGGTGGAAAAACAAGTTCTTTGTGACATGCAAGATTTATTGTATTAAGATTTTAATATAAGTACATGGTTAAATATTTTACCACTTGCTTGAGCAACTTAATATATAATTATATAGAAGTAATGTATTGAATAATACATTGTTTAAAACGCGCGTTCACAGCAGTGGTGCGTCTGACAGGATTATTCTCTCCAATAAATGCATCATAGAAATAAAAACTTCTCATAAAAAAAGCCCATTTATATATATATTGGTTAGTATTTATAAATCTTTTTTTAGTTGTTAGTTAAAAAATAAAACTATTTAAGCTCTGGTCCATTAATATTAACAAATACTTCTATAAATTTAACAAAGGTTATTTGCAAAAGTCAATTTTAAAAAGATTTAAATATGTTTATTTATTTTTGTAAAGAGATATCTTATGTTAACATTTTTTAACTTTTACAAACCATTACCCTCCCAGACAACCAATTTATGTGACAGATAGATAGAGATAGATAGATAGAGATAGATAGATAGCGTCTGTGTCAATTTTCCCCAAACAAACCAACCAACCCCCCCCCCCCCCCCCCCCCCCCAAACCTGTAAACCTAGGGGAAACACTGTATTTCCATCAAGAAGTGCATACATTTTCGGTCAAAATCTATTTATTCTTGACTTGACTCTTGATTTTGACTAAAAATGTATGCATACATTGATGATATATATTATTGATACATATATATCCTATAAATATATATATATGCAATAATTAACTATTAATATAACCCTAACTTTGTCATAGACATTGTTCTAATTAATCACAAATAATGGATTTCACCCTATATTTCTGTGTGTTGATATGAGGAACAAATTTCTGATTTGGTGTGACTTTACTGAGGGGGTTGTTGGGGTATATTATACCAAAAATCTTTGCAGATACTGGTCTGGAGCAAATATAAATGCAATGCTCCACGGCTCTGTTTTTTTTTATTTCCTCTATTGTGAAATCTTCAGTTTACTTAACTTGTGTCTACAATTTCACTAAAATCATTTACAAAAATTTGATTCGAATTGGCATGTTCATATTTTCATCTTCCCTTCCCAAATTGTCTTCACCTCGTGATTAAATATTTAGCCTGCCAGATTAATATTGATGATATGACTTCCACAAATTCACATAACACAGTCATAACAGTGAGGGAGATGGAAACACAATAATGATTAACAGCAGCATAGACTACACAAACAAACACTGAGCAGAGTGATATGGAGTGACCTACCTTCCAAATGCAGTGCTGGAGATCTTTCTGTTCGGGCTAAAAGAAAAAAGGAAAAGAAAAAAAGATAGTTAGTTAGATTAAACATAGTATAAGTCTCAGTTTGATACTGATGAAACTGATGAACTTTTTTTTCTTTCTTTTTTTAACAACTGTTCAGTAAAACACCATTATATGTACATATGAGGGTTGGCTTGCATCATGTTTTAATAATAACATAATTGAATGTTTGACCTTGACAAAAGCAGCCAATGCTACAATTGTGTAAAAATTAAGAAAATCATTGTTAAAGATTTACTTCTTCCCAAATGATGAATGTTACTTTCTATTAAATCAGTTAAACATTACTTTCTTTCTAATGAAAAATACACAAAAATAGATTTGTACAACAAATAATTGAATAGTAATTCAACACATTGTATATGCTATATACAGACATGCTAGTTAATAGATCTCAAAACAAAAACATGGGATTTGTGGACCTTTAAAAAAAAAATAATGGGACACCAAATTGTACCTTATCAGTGGAAAGTGTCATAGGCTTTATTCCATTTTTGGACATTGGCTCACCCACAACATATTTGAATATAGTGTCAGCCTTGACACGAGTTCAGATACCTCAAACCTTACCAATGCTCACAAAAAGTCTTTAAATAGAGTTTTCAAAGAATTAGAAATGTATATGGTAAAGCACATACTACAATTCATTAAACTCTCTCCAGGTCATACACACACACATAGATTTATTGCCGACAGCTTTTTTCCAGCAGTGACAGAATGAGGTGTGAACTAATGCATTTCTTGAAGCAGTCTGCTGACAGAGCATTTAGCTTTCATTCCTCCTCTCTATCCCTCCACCCATCCTGTCTTTTTCTCTTTCTTCCCCTTCTATCTGATGCCCTCTTCCCAAAACAACATGAACAACATGTTCCATCTGATCTAATTCCTATTTCATCTTTTATTTTGAAAGGCTAAGATATGAGTGGCTAATTAAAGCCCCCTCAAAAGAGAAAAATGTTAAAGTAAACTCACTGACAATCTTTGAAACCAGCAATGATGAAGAAAAGAAGAGAAGATCTGGTTGTATCCGGATTCTCAACAAATCATCAGAATCCAAAGGCTTGCAAGTTTGTTCATGTGTGGTTATTGATGCGAGTGAGAAAGAAGAAGAGACACCGAGAGAAGGCAAAATAAGAATGCGTAGAGACAGATTAAAGTGTGGATGTGTGCAGGTGCTAATAAAGCTCTAATGGGCACTAAAGTGGTGGGCTGGATGATGTATGGGAAAGAGAGCGAAACATTAGTGGTGCAGAGAGACTGCAGCAAGATATCAGAGCCCTCATATACTGACATTAACTCCTAAAGGAAAACCCTGCTTCTATCACCCTGTCGCTTTAATATTGTCTATTGTGGCCCCGGGAAGAGAATGAAGAACAAATAACTTCTAATCCTCCCAGAGAGCCTCTAATGTGTATTCCAGGCCACTAAAAGCTTATTTCCCAGATGTGAGGGGTCACTCCTTTTACATTACTGAAGAGAAACTAGACAAGTCCATAACCACTAAACTTTAGTTTCAAAGAGCTAACTCTAATCCTAAGACTTCCTTAGGATGAGTGCACAACCAGTGTATGACAACCCCCTCTGGATGAAAAAGTATTTCATATATTTCATAACAAATGTAAACTGTAGTCAATGTTGTACCTGTTGGTTTTGAGGTTTTTCAGCCTATTCTCCAGGTCATTGAGCAGACTGACCCTCTTACAGCACTGAGAGCAAAACACGTCCATCTGTTCACCAGCGCGGCGCATCTTCCGAGGAGTCTGACCAGCACTGGATGGGTGAGAGTGAAGGTCAAAATAAGAACATAAATGCAATGTTCTCCCCAATGGAAGCATCATGTCCATCCAAGCATCCCTCAATAGTATTTGAGTCAATTGAGTCTCATTCACTAATAATTGCGTGGATTATTTCGTATTTGTACGCACAGGAGAACTTCTCACTAAAAATCTCGGCCTGATTCACAACACGTTTACACGCACATGAATTTGTTCTTAACATCGTTCTGGGGGCTCATTTATAACCGTTGCGCGTACGTACAAAACAGGCCCTGAAAGAGGCGTACGCCACTTCCGACGCATAAGTTGTGATTTATAATAACAAACTTGACGGGAAAATTTGCGCACCTGCATGCTAACTCTGACCCATTCGTACGAACATTTTGGAGACGGAGCAGTTTGGCGACACCGATGGTGAGCTGAGGGACTGACAGCAGAAAAAGGAAAACCACTTTAAATCTTCATTATGAGTCCTAATCATAAATACAGTGCACGTTCACAATAACAGTTTAAATAAATAAAATAATGATTTAAACATGTTTTACATTTGATATACATATTTAGATTAAATATGCCATTCTCATTAATGGAGTTAAGCACTTAAAGGGATACTCCACTTTTTTCGGAAATATGCTCATTTTACAACTCCCCCAGAGTTAAACAGATGAGTTTTACCGTTTTAGAATCCATTCAGCCGAACTCCGGGTCTGACGGTACCACTTTTAGCATAGCTTAGCATAGATCATTGATTCAGACGAGTCCAGTAGCATTTCTTTCAAAATGACCAAAGAGTTTCAATATTTTTCCTATTTAAAACTTGACTCTTCTGTAGTTAAACCGTGTACTAAGATCGACGGAAAATGAAAAGTTGCAATTTTCTAAGCCTATATGGCTAGGAACTACTCTCATTCCGGCGTAATAATCAAGGAACTGTGCGGCCGTACCATGGGTGCAGCAGGCGTAGTGATATGACGCAGCGCCTAAAAATAGTCCCCAGCTCGGTAACTTCTTCCAACGTGACCGGGACTAAGTTTGTCTAACCTATTAGACCTATTTTCAGGCGCTGCGTCATATCACTACGCCTGCTGCACCCATGGTACGGCCGCACAGTTCCTTGATTATTACGCCGGAATGAGAGTAGTTCCTAGCCATATAGGCTTAGAAAATCGCAACTTTTCATTTTCCGTCGATCTTAGTACACGGTTTAACTACAGAAGAGTCAAGTTTTAAATAGGAAAAATATTGAAACTCTTTGGTCATTTTGAAAGAAATGCTACTGGACTCGTCTGAATCAATGATCTATGCTAAGCTATGCTAAAAGTGGTACCGTCAGACCCGGAGTTCGGCTGAATGGATTCTAAAACGGTAAAACTCATCTGTTTAACTCTGGGGGAGTTGTAAAATGAGCATATTTCCGAAAAAAGTGGAGTATCCCTTTAAATTACATTAAATCATTAACGAAAAGTAAAAAAAAAAATATATATATATATATATATATATATATATCTATTCTAATATAGAAATATTTGTAGTGGATGCGACGCTTTTGAACACTTTTCCTATGGCATGCTGTGTTTTAATGTTTTAACTACAGCGAGGATTGCTTAGCGCATGATAATAGCAGAACTTATGGTCTTAAAAAATACTTTGGTGCAAATAATGATCAATAATGCACAATAAGGCCTATCTGTTTCCATTAAAAATACTGAAAAAATTTAAAATACTATTTGGCCAGAGGAAAAGTTTGAGAAAAACTTTTTCTGAAATGTATTTTATACTATTTGATTTATTTATTCAAAGCAATATTATTTTAGCAATGTAATGTGATGACGGCACATCCGTATCTCATATTTTCCTAATGTCTTGTACCATTAAAGGGATACTTCACCGATTAGCATTAAAGCGTAACTCTCGCCAAAATGCAACCTAGGGTCTTTTTGTTCATCTAACCGAGGCAAACTTTCGTTTAAAAGCATAATTAGAATGGAAACGCCACTTTTGAATTTGACCGTATTTTCGTTTTCGGTCAAATTGCCTTTTGAATGCGAGTGCTAGGGGCACGACTATGTTAGCATCAACATCGCTATTTTAAAAACACTAAGGCGGCTCGACACAACATTAAACTTTGCTCGAAGTATCACCAGGGGCTCTACACATGAACTCGAGCATTATACTAAAAAGAAAGATTTTGAACAACTCACTGTAGCTGTTGTTGTTTCCATCCGCCAGCATTTTGTCAGTCAAAAATTGGCGGACGGAAACAACAACACCTACAGTGAGTTGTTCCAAACTTTCAAAGATAGAAAAATCAACATTTTAATTTTGGGTTATAACTTGATTTGCAATCAGATTAGTGCATTTTAGATGACAGGACATGCATCTTAAAAATCCATAGATTGTCTTTCATTTGATATTTACTACATTTCATTTAATATATTCTACAAACATCTACTTCCTTACATGTTAAAAAAAAAAATAGACATAATGGCTGAACAGACAGGAAGGGTAAAATGTTTCCCCTTTTATTATTAAAATAAAAATAAAAGGAAGTCAATTTGGTTAACAAAAGAATATTCTACTTTCTACTCCATCCAAAATGGTTTTATTAATTTTTTAGCACAGTGTCAGGACTAAAAAGCATCATAGTGCTGTTTGAGTGAGGAAGTTTCCCACAGTTCTATTCACTAATACAGTTACTGAAAGAAATCCTGTGTAATGAAGACTGATATCTGGATTTTTTTTAACTAATTATTCTTTCATTTTAAAGTAAATCCCTCTGAAAACAGACCTAGGGGCAGTCAGAGAGAGAAACACACACAGACACACACTTACCTGGAGGAAACAGAGGAGCCCAGATCTGAGCATCCATTAATGCGGATCTCATCATCTGGACAGGGGTTGCTAGCAGTGTATTCTCCATCCTCTCCTTCTCCATAGTCCTCAAACTGCTCCTCATTTAATGAGGCAGATGAATGTGTAGATTGATCAGAAGTCTCGGAGCGATTACACATCTGACTAAACCTGCAGCAATGAGAGATTTTTTTGTGCGCTTTAGGCTTTGTCTGTAGTTTTTTTTTTTTCCCCACTTAAGAAAGCAATTATTATTCCATTCACGCATTCCAGATAGATAGATAGATAGATAGATAGATAGATAGATAGATAGATAGATAGATAGATAGATAGATAGATAGATAGATAGATAGATAGATAGATAGATAGATAGATAGATAGATAGATAGATAGATAGATAGATAGATAGATAGATAGATAGATAGATAGATAGATAGATAGATAGATAAAAAGCACTCACTTTTCTCCTGGAAGGCAAAGCCCAATCCCTTCCTCTTTTTCTCCAGTTCTCCCTCCATCTGATATCACAGATGACGGAGCACTGTCTACTGCACTGTCTCTGTCTGACTCTCTCTCCACCCCTCTGCTTTCCTCACCCTCCTCATCCTCAAGCATTGGGCCATCTAGGCACTCCTGGATGGACATTGATGACTGTAGCCCGGCCTGTCCTGATTGTTCTGTCAAAAGCAAAAGAGATTAAACTGTTAGAATAGTCACAGCACAACACCTAACCAGGATTACATAAGAACAGAAACCATTCTGAAAATATCACAGACTCATTGATGTATGTCAGAGATAAAATCTCGGTTACGCTTAATTTCCAAAGTCCTCTATAGACATTTTACTAACTAAAATAAACTCAATAGAGTAGACTATTAGATTAGGGTTAGTGTTAGTAGAATAAGTTGACTTGCAATGTTACTTATATTCAGGATGTCTGTTGGGGGACCACTGGGACCCACAAAGTGGGCGGCCATTTTGGGGGACGGGCAATGTTAGCAGATAATGACTCTAATGACTGGTAGTTGACATGTAGTTGCAAAGTTACTTATGGTCAGTAGAATGTTTAAAGTGGACTGTCGAAATAAAGTATTTCCAAAAAAAGTTTATCCAAAAAATTCTGTGAGTGACAACTGCATTTATCTAACCACAAAAATATTTTGGTGTCTCTGCAGAGATCATGGATACTAACAATTTATCTGAATGGTGCAGCTATATATTAGTAATATTTGTGACTGGAGGCATACCGTTTGAGTAACAACAGCAAAAATCTTTTTAAAATCGAGTGTTAAATACATGTGCAAAATTCTTAGCAATGTACATGTTAGATGTTAGTCTAACATCTTAGTGTGTTCATGTTAGTTCAATAAACTTTTATTTACACCATATAAATGTAATAAATCTAAAAATGGCACAAGGTCTTTAATTAGATTTAGTTAAGTTTTTATCAGAAATAATATTAAATGTTCCTATATCAAAAACTTAGAAAGGAATATTTACATAGCCAGCCATGATAGGACCACAAAAAGAAAACACAAAAGTTTCATCACAGCTACTGGCTAAAATTGTGTAGAAACCCATGTTACCTCTTTGCATTCTGCTTGGCATTTACAGAAGAATGGACAGAACTGGGAAAGCATAAAGCATTCTCTTCCCAATTTTTAATCAATCAGACACTGCTTCTGTGGTTTACAAAACTGGCTCTACAACTAACAGTCACTTTTGTAAGTTGATCACACAGCAGGTGGGTGTGAATGTGTGAGAAAGAAAAAAAGTGCTTTTTAGTATTCTGCTGTGCTGAACATGAGGGGGTAGGGATACAAAATGCCAGTGTGTGGTCAGGGTGCTTGATCAGCGAGTGGTCCTACAGACACAGACAAACACACACAAAGCATTTTTTCTTTCACTCTCTCACATTTCGTTGCAAAGGACAAATTCAAATCAGGTCACAAAACTGAGGTAATTATGTGCTCTTCTATCTGTGAATAGATCTCCTCCTCCACAATATGATCATTGACTGTCTCAGCAGAGTATGGTTACCCATATTTGAGCACCCGATTATAAATGCACACAACACGCCGCAGCGTGAAACATGACATTCAAAGCCCTGCAGGAAGCTCTTACATAAAGGATAGCAACATCCATTCGTAAAGCTAGAAAGTGAACCGTCTCTCTGAAAGCATTAATATGCATTTGTGAAAAATGCACAAATGTTCAGTGCTTGCCTGGCAAAAGCTGTTAAATTCGCATTTCACAGTGCAATGCCCCTTTAGGATAGCATTACATAATGGTCTCCATAAAAGAATATTAACATTCATAATAAAAAAATAAAGTAGGATGGGTGTTTTTTTTTCAGATGTTGAGAAAACTTCTCAGTTTCCAGGTACTGTACTGGACAATATGTAACAGACAATATGCCATACATGAAACTGGAAAGGTCTGAAATTCTGTCTGAAACCATGTTCTTTATGACCTTCTGAGACCTGACATGACTTTACACAATTAACAATTGTGCAGGTTATGATGTAGATTTATGCTACTTTCTGCTGTTTTCTTTGTTCAACTGAAACCAGTTGGTAAACAGGGCACGAGGCCACTTCAAATAACCATGACAGGATGAAAACAATAAACATATGAATGATCAGGAGTATCTTTTTAAAAAAAGAAAAGAAAAGAAAAGAAAAGAAGTGCCTGAAGTGCAACCAGACATGTCGGAGAGCTGCCCACGAGGATATTGGCTCTGACATCAGGAGGATCTCTTGATAAAAATCTGTTTATTACAGCACAGGGGTCAATAATTCTGTTGAAGTTGATCATAATAATAAAAAGACAAGACACTATTTTTTAGAGTTGGCGCTCAAATGTCAGGTTGATGCAACTATCCTGATATCCTAAGAAAAAGAATAACATAAGAAAAAAAATTATTACATATAATTATATTACATACATACAGTGGGTACGGAAAGTATTCAGACCCCCTTAAATTTTTCACTCTTTGTTATATTGCAGCCATTTGCTAAAATCATTTAAGTTCATTTTTTTTCCTCATTATTGTACACACAGCACCCCATATTGACAGAAAAAAACACAGAATTGTTGACATTTTTGCACATTTATTAAGAAAGAAAAACTGAAATATCACATGGTCCTAATATTCAGACCCTTTGCTCAGTATTTAGTAGAAGCACCCTTTTGATCTAATACAGCCATGAGTCTTTTTGGGAAAGATGCAACAAGTTTTTCACACCTGGATTTGGGTATCCTCTGCCATTCCTCCTTGCAGATCCTCTCCATTTCTGTCAGGTTGTATGGTAAACGTTGGTAGACAGCCATTTTCAGGTCTCTCCAGAGATGCTCAATTGGGTTTAAGACAGGGCTCTGGCTGGGCCATTCAAGAACAGTCACGGAGTTGTTGTGAAGCCACTCCTTCGTTATGTTAGCTGTGTGCTTAGGGTCATTGTCTTGTTGGAAGGTGAACCTTCGGCCCAATCTGAGGTCCAGAGCACTCTGGAGAAGGTTTTCGTCCAGGATATCCCTGTACTTGGCCGCATTCATCTTTCCCTCGATTGCAACCAGTCGTCCTGTCCCTGCAGCTGAAAAACACCCCCACAGCATGATGCTGCCACCACCATGCTTCACTGTTGAGACTGTATTGGACAGGTGATGAGCAGTGCCTGGTTTTCTCCACACATACCGCTTAGAATTAAGGCCAAAAAGTTCTATCTTGGTCTCATCAGACCAGAGAATCTTATTTATCACCATCTTGGGAGTCCTTCAGGTGTGCTTTCATGTGTCTTGCACTGAGGAGAGGCTTCCGTCAGGCCACTCTGCCATAAAGCCCCGACTGGTGGATGGCTGCAGTGATGGTTGACTTACTACAACTTTCTCCCATCTCCCGACGGCATCTCTGGAGCTCAGCCACAGTGATCTTTGGGTTCTTCTTTACCTCTCTCACCAAGGCTCTTCTCCCCCGATAGCTCAGTTTGGCCGGACGGCCAGCTCTAGGAAGGGTTCTGGTCGTCCCAAACGTCTTCCATTTAAGGATTATGGAGGCCACTGTGCTCTTAGGAACCTTAAGTGCAGCAGACATTTTTTTGTAACCTTGGCCAGATCTGTGCCTTGCCACAATTCTGTCTCTGAGCTCTTCAGGCAGTTCCTTTGACCTCATGATTCTCATTTGCTCTGACATGCACTGTGAGCTGTAAGGGGTTATATAGACAGGTGTGTGGCTTTCCTAATCAAGTCCAATCAGTAGGCTATAATCAAGGATGATCAGAAGAAATGGACAGCACCTGAGTTAAATATATGAGTGTCACAGCAAAGGGTCTGAATACTTAGGACCATGTGATATTTCAGTTTTTCTTTTTTAATAAATGTGCAAAAATGTCAACAATTCTGTGTTTTTCTGTCAATGTGGGGTGCTGTGTGTACAATAATGAGGAAAAAAAATGAACTTAAATGATTTTAGCAAATGGCTGCAATATAACAAAGAGTGAAAAATTTATGCCGGTCTGAATACTTTCCGTACCCACTGTGTGTGTGTGTGTGTGTGTGTGTGTGTGTGTGTGTGTGTGTGTGTGTGTGTGTGTGTGTGTGTGTATACAGTGAGGAAAATAAGTATTTGAACACCCTGCTATTTTGCAAGTTCTCCCACTTAGAAATCATGGTGGGGTCTGAAATTGTCATCGTAGGTGCATGTCCACTGTGAGAGACATAATCTAATAAAAAAAAATCCAGAAATCACAATGTATGATTTTTGAACTATTTATTTGTATGATACAGCTGCAAATAAGTATTTGAACACCTGTCTATCAGCTAGAATTCTGACCCTCAAAGACCTGTTAGTCTGCCTTTAAAATGTCCACCTCCACTCCATTTATTATCCTAAATTAGATGCACCTGTTTGAGGTCGTTAGCTGCATAAAGACACCTGTCCACCCCATACAATCAGTAAGAATCCAACTACTAACATGGCCAAGACCAAAGAGCTGTCCAAAGACACTAGAGACAAAATTGTACACCTCCACAAGGCTGGAAAGGGCTACGGGGAAATTGCCAAGCAGCTTGGTGAAAAAAGGTCCACTGTTGGAGCAATCATTAGAAAATGGAAGAAGCTAAACATGACTGTCAATCTCCCTCGGACTGGGGCTCCATGCAAGATCTCACCTCGTGGGGTCTCAATGATCCTAAGAAAGGTGA
>NC_140217.1:19728156-20128156 GCF_951802725.1 Rutilus rutilus | reverse complement strand
ACTAAATGGCCCATCTCATGGTATTTTACATAGCCTACTAAAAACATGGAACTAGCACAGTTTCTGAACCGAAGATACAAGTGTATTTTCCATTTCATAATGATTACAGTCAGTGTAATTTATCATACTGATTCACTTTTCTCACTCATCTGAGGAGACAGTTTTCCCTCCTACACACACCCAGGAAAAAACAAAAAGATCTGTCAAGGCCGAGCTGATGCACAGGAACCAATGAGTCACTATCCTGAGATGCATTGCAGTTTTTGCAATCCAAAGAAATACACAACATGCCCAAACCAGGGTATTGCCAATAGCAAAAACTCCCTGCCAAGACCAATTCACTTCCCGAAATCTGTTTATGAATAATCATAAACCTACAGTTTCTTTCTGTGTAATGCTATTTATTAGGGGTGTAACATACACAAAGGTTCGGAACAGGGGGGAGGGGGGTTAAACAGGTTAAACAGTGGTTTACTGAATAAATTGTGTCTCTATCTTTAAATGAATTCAGTTTATAAGTTTAAGGATAAAAAATATATCTGCTAATGCTGTAAACTATGTAGGGAAGCCCTTACATGCACATTACTATACTATTAAAGGTTAAAAACAGAGCCTAAACTATTAGCCTAAATTCAGCTGCTATGTATTTTTTAGATATAAATCAACACTCAAATAACAAATTGTATGCAAACATGTAAACTGCACATAAGGCAGTTTTTGCATTACCTTCTAAATTGAATTACATATTTTTACTCCAATTCGTTGTTGAAATATAATCTTTCACACACTGGGTGTCATTTTCATGGCAGATATTTTACATACATTAAATAATCAAGATAACACTAACAGTTAAGTAAAATATAGGCTAATATAGTGCATATTTAGTGAAAGAGTTCATTTTTCTAGCTGACTATACTGACTAACAAGCTGTGGACACTGAATGACTTGCCTGAGGTACCCTAATGTAATGCTACGTGGGATAGCTATTGTTTATAAGCTGTTTTACTGATGTCTTTCCACCATTGAAACACTAATTGAGAGATTACACGAGATATAATACGTTTCAGTAAGTTGTACTGTATCTTTCAACATACCTTCAGATGTTCATTCATGTTTATTTGGAAGAGATAATCGCGTTCATTGCTGCTTAAACTGAGGCATCTATAATAATAATAATAATAACAACAATAACAATAATAATAAATATAGGCCAGTGATCTGTCACGCCACATTAAAGAGCGTCAAAACGTTATTTATTGTTTGAATTTCGTGATAAAATTGACATAATTTGAAAAATGACACTGTTTCTTATCGAAAGTAACAAAACACAGAACTTATTGCGATTATTGGTGGTTAGGCTACAATGCTGTATTCGTCTTGTACACATAAGACACAAAAATTCACGGGACGAACACGTGTACCGTTACACCCCTTACTTTTAAAATTACTTTTTAATCAAATGTCAAGGAAGAAAAATTAGTTTTGTGACAAGGTTAAGTGAGGACAACCTCAACAATGGGCTAGGGCTTGACGGGCAGCAGGGCGCATGCCATGAGAGGATCACGATACATTCCGTGGTGGTGTATCGCGTTTTTTTGGTTCGGTTTGAATATTTTTACACCCCACTATATATATGGATTGCACCTGGCTACAGTACAGTTTTTGTTTTTTTTAACCAATATCCAGTTAACAAATATATAGCCTATAGTGTGTGTTTGTTTAGAGAGAGATTGCATTACCAGACCAAATCACTCTGCTGTGCAGCTTGTAAAGTGCATCGAAACCTGCACTGTGGTAAAGCAGTAACTCAAGCCGATGGGTTTTGTGTGAGAGATAAGCCAAAAAAAGCTAAAATTTCTTAAGGAAGCTTCTCAGAATGTCATACATATAAAATAAATGTATGTGTTAAATATCATATTCACAATTGAATAATGGTCAATGGAAAAAAATAATTCTGACAGCTTTCCAGAGGTTTTTATGAAGGCTGGTGTGTGAGTATTTTTATACAATACATTAAGTGTGTGAAACACAAGTGAGCAATTAAATGCAACTATGTACGACCTGGTCCTCTTGTGTCTATATTTAGCAGACTCAAACTTATTGCGAAGAGAGAGAAAAAGAGAGACTGTTTGTGCAGGGGGGAAAGACAGGTGACGTAACAAATGTCAGCAAGATGATAGATAGGAACAGCAGTGCAGGAACACTAGCTGAAACACATTTACACACACTTTCATAACCCGTTTATTTTTAAAATCCCTTTTAAACAGTTCAGAATAAATAAATAAATGCAGTATGATAAAGTTATCCAAAATCAGTGTAATGGTGATATTTCTCAAAAAATGTGCCTACTTTCAGTAACAGCTGTCTGCAGGTTTAAACATCCCCTTATTTCAACTAAATAAACCAGACAACAACAATTCTAAGAAAATGCTATGTTTGTAGGTTTCAGTTAAGCAACTGACACCCATATTCAATGACACTTGAATCATACAACACTCAAGCATTAACCCAGAACACATTTGATGTCTAGCTACATGATGAGGTGCATTCCAACCTATGTGTTAGAACATGATTACTGTCAATTATATGATTAAGAATAAAAAAATATATTTAAAAAAAATAATTACAATGAAATTACAATGAGTATAGTATACAAAACTTTACAGTTGTCTAACTTTTACCAGGTTTTATGGAATATGGAAATGATTTAATATGCTAATGGTATTCTTCTAATAAACATTCTTCCTCCTTTTTTTTCTTTTGTATGTATTTGTGGTTTGAAGTGACAAGGTCACAACTAACTGTGAAACAATTTAACCTACATATTATGTCTGCAAGCCTACTAAAAATGACTTTTAGGTTTATGAAAGCTGCCAGCTGCCCTCGATTAACAATTAATCTCATTATCATCTGACTGCAGGGCAATCGGACAGTTTAACATAAGAGAAAGACAGGTACAACAGAGAACTGTTTGGAGACCAAGAAAAGACAGTCTAGCCATATTAGTGTGAGAAAATGAGGTTAAGGGGAAAACAAGAGAATGTTAGAAGTAACACAAATGAGAAATTAACAGGTAAATGTAATCATTAAGTGAGCAACACAAACCTGAAACCCTTGACATTAATTCTACATGTTCAAAGTCCATTCCTTTCCCCTGCCAAACACAATAAAAAGAGCTAATTTTACCGTCTCTCACAGTTGAGGGACCATGATCTCTTCCACTCCTCACAGTCCACTGTTGTCATCCAACTCCAACAGGTGAGGCCTCATCCACTGGTAAGCTTCTGTTTCAAAATCCTTAATCCACTGCCAAGGACAAGAGAGAGAGAATCCTTATGCTGACTATTTTCATCTGCTCACTTCTTGAATTAATCTAATAGTTTCTGAAACTTGTGAAAACACACGGCACAATTCAGGCTTGCTTGACCACACACCCTCCCTCTGCACACTCACAGAAGCTCTGACAGCAGTTGTGTGTTTCCAGCCACTCCTACTCTCCCCTTCTCAAGCTCTATGGCTGTTGCCAAGCAACCGGGTTTCAGGGGAGGTCTTGTGGGTGGAGCTGAAAAAAGCTGCACACTGGCTCCTGTATAAAGCATTTGCATAATGCAGGTACACTGTGGCAAGTGCATTTGTTTGGAAAGTTTAGAGGCTTTAGGGACTTGAAACATTAAAAATACTATTAAAAAAAAGTGGATCATTTCCAGATCAAGTTTTAAAGTTAAAAATACATAAATAAATAAACACATAAAAAAAAAAACTATAAGTTACTATTTGTAACACCACAAAACAAGGGGAAGTTGCAGGAGACTATTAATTGCAACACACCACACGCAAAGGCACCTAACCTCACAATTTCACTTCCTTCTTTGCTAGACCAGTTTGTATTGTGTGAGTGTGTTTGAGCATGATTCATTGTGAAACAGGATTTGTGTGTGTGGTTGTTTTGCACTATTGCAGACTTGAAAAAGAAAAAAAAACCTTTTATAATTTGCAACAGTCTCCCAGAGGTGAAACCTACTCTTAAACTACTGTTACATCTGCTTTGAAATCTAATCAAGAAACAAATGATATGTACAAAAGCATTAGATGCTAATATTTTTCCTTGAACTGTCCTGTTTCCTCACACTCTGATCATTCTAACAAATGACCTGTGATTTCTAAAGCCCAACACTTTGTCTTCTGACCCTTTTTATTCTCACAGTTCCTGTATATCTCCTCATATCATGTTTCTCACTGTACATTTTCACCATCCACAAACCTGTCTTCAGTTTCCCGCTTCGCGTCACATTAATACAAGTGACCCCAAATCATACAAAAACACAGCCAGATCTTTCAGCCAAACCTCTTGAGGGAGTTTCAAAACAAACACACTACTACCTTAATGGCTCTCATTTAGACAGTTGTATATTGTTTCTTCTGGTATTTATCAGGGGAACAGAACGGATGGTGTTAATTTTCTTTCACTCTCTGACCTTGGATTTTATCTTGCACATTTTAGCTTTTTTAAAAGAGGAAGATTTAGGGAAGGTGGAGAAATATTGAGAAAAAAGAGAAAGAGAGAGATGGTGACAGGGGGAGATGAGAAAAAGGGGGCTCTTGGGGGGTGAAAAGCTAATTATCTGGAAAGGAATCTCTCATGGGCTCTCTCACAGAAAGAATTTGGCCACAAGTCCACCAATGGCTGCAAGCTATTTGTTTAATGCAATTTGTTAAAGCTTTGTACTCCTTTCCTTGTAAAGGGTATCAGTGATTCTATTCAGACTTTGCAGTCCAGAGTATACTCGCATGGACAGACTGAATAAAAGCCTTCAAAATGGTTTTAGAATACATTTCCTTCCCTCCCTCCTTCTTTTTAATCAAAAAAGTTTTCAGTCCTCAATTATTTAGAATTAATGTGTGGGCTTATTACAGTCCATTGTGAGATAAAAAATAAATAAATAAATAAAATAGACTTGCATTGACATCTTTGAGTCTTAAGATAGAATGTGATCCTTTCAGTTTGATAAATAAAAGTTAAAAGTGAAGAATTTAAAGGCCGCCTGAAATCAAAATGTAAGTTGTTTAGCTCTTAGTATGAATATGTTAGCCTTAATGTTATAAATAAGCTGGTGTGTTCCAAATCAATGACAAAATTCGCATTTAGGAGATATAAGCATTCAAAACTTACAGTCTCTCACTTACGCTAAAATGGATCACGGATTTTTATGACGTCATTACGGACTTCAGCTTCTCATCACATCTTCTGTCCAATCAAATGCTCTCTAGAATCTGAAGCGTCCCGCCCCCTTTGCTATAAATTACTACCTGGCCAAAGCGACTGTGGCTGTACCTAACTGTACATTCCGTAGTGCACGCATGCTTCGTATCAGCTGCTTGTGCTCATCAGTTCCATCAATTAACTGTCGGAGTTACTGGAATAACATATACTCTGGGATATTGGTTTATTTCGAGTCAAAGTGACTGTCAGGCACGTCCGAAAGCGAGTAACTTTAGAAAACTGTGGATCAGCTCTGTCTCAAGACGTGAACTGTTTTGAACAATTCAGTTCGATTTGATGAACTGGTTCGTTCACAAACCGGACATCACTACCGTTGACAGACACGTCACGGAGCAATATGGGTAGATGTGTGTTCGGTTGCTCAAACGCTCAAGTTTTATTCCGTTTTCAGAATTAAATGGCTAGAATTTACCTAGTTTACCTCGCAGTTTGTGAACTAAACGCTATTGGATATTTGAAAAGGGGGAGGAGACGTTCAATATGCAAAGCTGCGCATTTCAAGGCACTTCAGTGGGCCTTTAATGTAGCAGTAGGGGACACAACGTTCTAGATGAGCAAGAATCATGTAATACATTTAGCAAAACTACAGAAAAAGCTCATTCAAACTGTGACTTCGGTCATATACTTTTGTTCTGAAAATTTCTCAGATTATATCTGGTCATTTCGATAGGAATCCATGCAAGGGTGAAAGTTTTTCCCCACACAGATTTCATAAGTTCATGTTGGTCGTGCAGATTTAGTGCTGATCAACAGAAAGCTGACTGATTTGAAAGTGACTTCTGTGTTAGCTGATTGCTACACTTAAGTTGATTTTTGGTCTGTGTGTCTATGTTGCGTTTTTTTTTTTTTTTCATTATTCGTTTTAAAATGAAAGTAGAAAAATTTGAAAATGGCTAATTTATTCATTTAGCCTATCGTTTAAAAAAAAGAAAAAAAGAACGAGAATTCGGCTTGATTTTATATTTTTAGGTTCAGGGGTAGAAAATGGTAGCCTGACTACGTCAGACTTCGTACTTCCGCTCAATTTCAGTTCGCTTCTGTACTCAGTCTGAGATATCGACCTGTCTTTCAGTTTTCCTCCGGCCTCAAAACAGCCGGCCAATCAACGAACAGAGGGCGGGCTGAGAGCCGTGACGTAGACGCTGATTGTACCGTGGATGCGTAGTTTTACTTCACATAATCTGCAAAAGTCATTCACAGCCATGTTCAGTCCGATATTTCACTCGATGGTTTTGTTTTCGCATCATACATGTGTTTACAGGTGAAGTTCAATGCGGCTGAGTCGGCGCATAACACACTTCTTAACCAAACGTTATGTGATTGGCTTACGGGTAACCAATGATTTTAAACTTCAGACAAGCGCCCCCGCGC
Organism: Rutilus rutilus; assembly: GCF_951802725.1. Classification (NCBI taxonomy): domain Eukaryota; kingdom Metazoa; phylum Chordata; class Actinopteri; order Cypriniformes; family Leuciscidae; genus Rutilus; species Rutilus rutilus. Next base: position 20,121,504 of record NC_140217.1, on the reverse strand, counting down.
GAGAAAGAAAACGCTTTTCTATTACGCCCTTCCAGACTCTGTCTACGAAGCAAAGCGAAGTAGCAGAGTTTGGTATTACCAGGCTAAGAAAATGGATAAACTGCATGAATATTCAATTTCCAAATGTGGGTGTGCATGAAACGCCCATTTCCACTGATTCTCTCTCTCATCCAACAACTGGTCTAAGGAATGCTTTGACGCAAATCGCACTGGACAGGGCCTAGAAAGGGTTTCTTTCTCTAGGCTTTGATTCGACAACCTACGTGGCAGAGAAATATTAGCTGATTATTTCAAAAATAATAATTTAGTTTATCTCACATCTGCACCCACATTACCCATCAGCCTACCTCTTTGGCACACCACTGGTATAAAAATCTGTGTGACAAAGATGTGTGACCAACTGGACAGCGCGGGGATTCATTTACAGACTAGTAGACCAGTATCGAATTACATGTAAATATGCAGCAGTCATAACTTTTATTTTAGACAGCACGCTGAGTTTTGAACAAGAGATGAAGCTAAAATCAAATTAGTTAATGCTATTGCAAAATAAAGCCACAGAACCATTGGACTGCTGATCCCACGGTGGAGGGGACGTTCTCGCGACCTTGCGCAACATCCCCTAAAAGTTCTCTAAAGGTGCAACGAAAATCCAGAACCTTTACAGAACATTAGGGACATTCCTAAAATGACGTTTGTGAACAGAACGTTCCCACATGGTCCTCTGTTGGTCATATAATAACGTTCCCAATATGACTGTAGGGTGACGTTCCATATTAGTTATTCTATGATCACACAGCAATGTTACAAAGAGGACATTTTGGACGTTTACGAAATATTCAGATGGTGGACGTCTCATTAGGGACTGCGCAGCAACATTTGGAAACGTCAGTTAAAGGTGGGGTAAGCGATATTTAAAAAACGTTGTTTGGAAGCTAATCGGACCGACACACGAACAAACAACAACAAATGTGTGTAGCCAATCAGCATTGGGGGCGTATGACGGTGGAGGAGAGAGAACAAGCAAGAGAGAGATTTGAAGTAAGACTGTCAAAATAGAGATGAGACACAATACAAAAGAGAAAAGCTCAGAAGAAATCACTGGAAAAAGAAGGGTTATGATTGGGCAAGAGCTTTAGGAGCGTTAATATTAGAAAAGCTTTCCAGTGCTGGAGAGAGTTAAGTGGGAAGGCCTGAAAACAGACACCGATGTTGCTTTGATTTCGCTCCACATGTGAGTAACACTGGGTTTGAGTGTCATTGTTTGTCTGGGGCTGCTGTGCTGTTGGCAACTAACAACAAACTCTTGTTTGTAATTACTATTGTGTACTGTACGTACATTTTTTTGGGCTTCCTTGTCATTCGTTCATCATCTGCGATACATTTTTTTGTGAAGCATTATTTTGTTGTGCTTCTGCTATGATAAACAGAAATCCACTCTTGGATTGCATGCGTAATGGAGGCCAGCTAGTGAGAGTTGCGCTGACGATTGCTAGAAAATGCGGTATTTATCGTCATTGTCAGTGCACTCGCCTCGCATGACGGGAGATTGGTGTTTGAGACTGACTCGGAGCAGGGTGGTTTGGATTGGAGGGTGAGTTTTGGAGGCAGAGTAATGAAGAGAGGGGTGTGTTTGTTTGGGCTGATTTCAAATATCAACAATGTCCAACAGTGTTTTTGAAATATCGCTTACCCCACCTTTAAGAAGCATAAAAAACAACACCATTTCTATTACAAAGAAATACTTTTATTAAAAAACATTTTTTTTCTTTACACATTTTAGCTTTTACATACAATATCTTAACTTTATTTCCTGTAATAGGTATTTATAATAATTTATAATAATAAAAGCAATGTTACTATTAGGGATGTCACTATACCAAAATTACAGTAGTCCGTACCAATAGCATTAAAATTTTACAGTTCTTGGAATCATGATCTGTTGGACATATTTTACTTTATTTATTGAACTATTTGAAAAAAAATTGTTTTTATTAAATTAAATTCAATGAGTTTATTATTTATGATGGTAATCATTATGTAAGGGATAATGTAGAGCGAGGCGGTTGTTATAGCGAATACAACCCCGACAGGCTGATCAGGTCTTGAATCAGCCTGAAGGGGTTGTATTCGCTATAACAACCGCCTCGCTCTACATTAGCCCGCTTATTACATGGCTACCTACCAAATAAATCAATAATTTGACACAAATTATTGATTTAAAAACGATTGTATTGCTTCCGCTAAAGAAAATAGTCCGTTCCGTCTCTACGGTTAGAATCCTGCGTCCATAGCAACGCTCTGTTTTTCATGGCAACGGTGTGTTATACTTAGCAGCGGTCTGTTATCAAGAAATAACAGACATTTAACCAAGCCATGTAATAAAAGTAAATTATACATAAACATTTAAAGGCTACATGTTTAAAAGTAAACATTGTTTATAAAAAAGTAAAAAATAAGCAACCCTCTACGCACATCTAATAATAATAATAATAATTATTATTATTATTATTATTCTATGGAGAACTGCAGATCAAATTTATATCTTTTCATATCCATCGTATGTCAATAATCACATTTTTTATATCTATCGTATGTCAATAATCAAATTTATGTATTTTCATATCTATAATATTTCAACTTCATCCCTAGTCCAAAACTCAGCATTGTCTTAAAAAATAAAAGTTATGACTGCTGCATATTTACACTTAAATCGATATGGTCTGCGCTTCGCTACAGTGTAAAAGCATCTCTGTGCTGTCCAGTGGGTCACACAGCTTTGCCGCATATATTTTGATAGTTGGACAACTAAATAAAACCAATGGTGTGCCAAAGAAGTAGGCTGATGGGTAAAGTGGGTGCAGATGTGAGATAACCTAAATGAATATTTCTGAAATAATCAGCTAATATTCCTCTGGCACGTAGGTTGTCGAACCCATGCTTAGAGAAGGAAACCCTGCCCAGTGCGATTTGCGTCAAAGCATTCCTTAGTCCGGTTGTTGGATGAGAGAGACAAGCGTATGGTAGCTAAGCGTATGGGGTTTATTGTTGTGATTGGTCATAGTGTTATCCAATTTTCAAATGCATGCTTGGTGCCGCCCCTCGAGCTGGCCGATTTTCATTAGTCGACGCCAGACCATTAATCTTTTAGATTTAGGTCTGCACTGTAAAAACTAAAGGAGTCTCAAATATTCTGTCAGATACTCAAGGAACTTCAAAATGTAATTTAGGTGCCTCTAAGCTCTTTCTCCTATAGTAGGGTTACTGGAGGAGCATTGACAATCTTTGAGGTTCTTGTGGGAACTTATGGGATCCTTTAAGCGCTTTGTATTTAGTTCAGAGGTTCTGGAGTCACCTTTTCTTTTCCATGAGACCTCGAAGTGCTTTGGGGAAAATAGAGGAACTTGAATGCGATAAAAGGGTTATTGGAAGATCTTTTAACATTTAAGTGGTTCCTGGAAGATCTCTTATGTTAAATCCAGCATCTGGAGGAACCCAATGGTTCAGTGAGGCCAGAATAAGATTATTATTATCCTATTATTATTATTATAGGCTACTTAAGTTTGATTCAGTAGCCTATACATACCCAGGTGAAAAAGACGCACTATTAAATGTATTAAAAATGTACTTGAGTGTGTTTTTCAGTAGGCCTACAATACAAATATACTTTAATGCATTTTTAATACATTTAACAATAGCCTACGTCTTTTTCACCTGGGTAGCTTACATTTCTTTAGTAGGCTATAGGCCTATTTTATTGATTAATTTAAACCTTAAACAACAACACTAAATAATAATATTAATAATATGAAGAAGAAGAACCAGGAGGAGAAAAGTTGTATTCTGTCACGAAACTGCTGCTATTCCTCTGCTATCGTCGCTTCAGTGATGCTCGCGCGCAACAAAGCTCAGCTGATCGTCATGGGGTTTGAAAGTAACGGCTCCTCTCATCAAAGCTTCCGCCGTTTGTTCGGCTTTCTGTTACAAGGTTTGTAAACTCGCCAAATAAATATAAATACAGAGTCTACTCACTATATATTCAAACACACACATATAACGTATATAAACTAAATTTATTATACATTATTACGTTTTTACAGTGTTTACCACTCGTTTATTGCACAGTACTATCTGGTATGAAGGTTTTAGCCGCGATGCTAACTAACATTACGTTGATCTAATGAACAAATGGAAATTATTGACTTATTATCTTAGATTGATTCAGTCATTCAATTCAACATATTCTGTACAACTGTGTCTTCAAATAGCTGATATAGCCTAACTAATTTAGCTGATTCCTGTCATTGGCGTTTGTTATGAATAACAAAAGCAGGTTAATGTAGTTTGGTCTGTTTTTGTTTAGCCTAACTTTACTTACTACAGGTGCCCTCATTCTCTCAAATACCATTTTAAAGCCATTTACTGGTCAATAAATATTATGTTGTGAATAATCTGAACATTTCAGAGGCAACTTTGAATTACAGTAAGTTACCTGCACCACATGCAAGTACTTTATTACTATGAACTTTCTCTGTGTAAAATTGTATTGTTTGACTGTGTACTTGGTGTTTTTTAATCAGTTATTCTCTGAAAATCTTCCCTCATGCTCTCAAATCTCATTCATGTTACTCAATGAACGGTTTGGCGCCAATAATGCTATGCATTTTTTCTTAATATCTTTATCATTTGCATTTGAATATAAGACATTTTAACTCTGAATTATAACTTCAAGTTTAGTCTTTTTTGACAAAAAAAAGAAGGAAAAAGCTATTATATGGCTTCAGAAGACTTACAACACAACCCATAACACATGAGTTGTGAACTCATTGTTTATTTTTAGGATCTTTTCTGGGACATTTTTGGAGCTTAACCATTTTTACATAAATTGTTGCATTGAATTGAACTAGACAAGTGTACATAAGAATGGTTTCATGAATGATTTACACAATTTTTTTCTGCTGGTGTTTCATGTAGTGAAATTGAATGGTGACAGGGGTTGCATTATGCCTGAGATCTGCTTTTGGGTTCCACAGACAGAAAGTCAAACAGGTTTGGAACGTCACAAGGCTGAGGAAATTATTTAAATTTCACAACTATCACTTTAATAACCTTACTAACAGTACATTTTGTACTTTGTAGGGATCTCGGTAAGCTGAAATACAAGTTTGAACAAGAATAAAAATCCTCCTGTAGACCTGAAAATCACTGAAGTGCCTGGACCATCCACCAGAAAAGAAGAAAAACAAACGGAAAATGAAGCTGCTGCACCTTTTCACTTTCCTAACTCGTTAAGTACCTCACATTAGATTAGATTAGATTAGATTAGATTCAACTTTATTGTCATTACACAAGTACAGGTACAAGGCAACGAAATGCAGTTTAGGTCTAACCAGAAGTGCAATAGCAGCAAGTGCAGGATATACAGTGGTTCCATAAGTGCAGAACATGGATATGTACTGAATAAATATAGAGTTGAATACTATTATAAACAAAAATTTACAGATAGATTGTCCTATGAATATAATATACAGATAACTATTACTGTGAACAGAGTTTACAGCTAGATATGTACTGAATATAATAATATACAGATGGCTATTAATATAAACAGAATGTTTACAGATAGATATGTACTGAATATAATATACAGATGGCTGTTACTATAAACAGAATTTTACAGATAGATATGTACTATGAATATATATACAGATGGCTGTTACTATAAACAGAATGTGAGCATAATATACAGATGGCTATTACTATAAACAGAATTTAACAAATAGATATATGTATAAGTTAGGCTAATGAGCAGTATAACAATGGATTTAAAGTAGTGCAAATAAAGTTTGGACAGAAGCTATCCGAGTGAAAGTGCAGTGGAAAGTAATTGCATATTACAGTTAAGGTACGATATTGCAATGTATATATAAACAGTCGGTACTGTAAATAAACAGTCGGCAGTGCAAATTGAGCATATTCCAGTCAAGGTAGTAGTGCAAGATGCATATGTAAACAGTTGTTACTGTAATAACAGTCAGCAGTGCAAATGAACATTATAGTATTGCAAATAACAAAATGGAGGCAGGTGTGAGGAGGGAGAGGAGAGTCAATCAGTATATGAGGGGAGTGGGATCAATGAGGGTTAGAGTTTAATAAAGAGACAGCTCTGGGGAAAAAACTGTTCTTTAGTCTGCTGGTCCTGGTCCGGAGGCACCTGAAACGCCTGCCGGAGGGCAGGAGAGAAAACAGTCTGTGGGCTGGGTGAGAGGAGTCCTTAAGGATGCTGCGAGCTCGATGCAGACAGCGTTTCCTCTGGATGTGCTCGATGGCAGGTAGTGGAGTCCCAGTGATGCGCTGGGCGGTTTTCACCACCCGCTGCAGTGCCTTGCGCTCTGCAACAGAACAGCTCCCATACCACACTGGTACCTCACATGTCCCTTGTGAAGATTTTATTATTGATTGCATTTTATGTTGCAGCGAGTAAAGGTCCGGTCACATTTTTGAATTTCGTGAAATTACACAGGCAAAAAAGTCCATTGACCATTGTCAGCAGTGAAGCACAGCTCACACAGGAGTCACTTTCAAGCAGCTTTCTGTTGGTCAAATCCAGCGAATTCCAGTGACCAACTTTTTGACCACAAACGAAATTGCTGATCGTGTGGATTCTTATAGAAATGACTGGAATTCACCAGTGAACATTCACAGAACAACAGATAATTTTACTGCACCTTAATACTGTTTCCGGATATTTTTAGGAATATTACAGCACAATGAGTGCATATTAGCACTGTTTGTTTGTTTTTGGCATCAGATAGAGCTTTTGGACTTGGAAATTTTTAGTCAAATTTTTTTTTTTTTTTACAATTTATTAATTTATTTCGTGGAACATATGTGTTTCCATGCATTTTGTTGAAATGTCTTTTCTTGTATAGCCTATTACATGGTTGATTATTCATGTTGCTTATGCCTTATACAATTTTTTTGTGTATTCATTGATATTAATCTATAGTTAGCTTTTTTTTCCATGTGCATGGAAGTGTATGTATAAAAATGAATATAAAATATGTAATAAACAATTCTTATTTTGTATTTGGTTCAATTTGTTTATTATAATAAAAGTCAAAGGTAACCATAATAACAACATGAAATTAAATATTTAAAAAAATTAAATTTGGTTCCTGGAGGCAGTGGTTCCACACAGTGCCTAATATAAGAGTTTCTCAAGAAACTTGTGTGGTTCTTCAGAGAACCGCCCCTTTTTAAAGGGTGCCTAGAGGATCTACAGACGGTTCCGCCGGTGTGGCAAAGTGAAGAACCCCAAAAGGTTCCTCCAGGCACCTTTTACTTTTACAGTGTGGATTTCCAGGCTAGTTTTTCACTGCAAAACGAAGAAGTTTGTTCGGGTTTGGGGTCTCGTGTCGCAAATCCAATGACACTGGAAGAGACGACTCTCTCTGACCAATCAGTGATCTGCAGTGTTAAACGTCACATTTTAGTATCGTGCGGCTCGCTTGGAACCTCAACCTCAATGGTACTATTTAAGTTATCCGTACCATGCAGTGTAAAAGCACCAAAAAAGTGAGCCGTACCGAGCTGTACCATGCAGTAGCAAAGTGCCATTATTCTGCAAGAAACTGAAAGAACTGAAAGCAGCACAGGTTGATCTTTGGTTGAACAATCAGTGGAAAGGGGTGTGTCATGCACGCCCATATGTGGAAATCGAATATTCAAGCCTTTTATCCGTTTGTGTACTGTAGGTGTTTGGCCAGTGGATTTGCATGCAATGAACATAACGAGACAGAATGCACAGAAAGTCCTTCACCCATCAAGGTAATGATTTTCAGAATAGGTTACTCATATACATAGTTAATACGCTAAAAAAGACGTGCAAACATGCACACAGAGAAAATGAGAATACAAACAATCATTTAAATTAGACCAAGCATGTTCACACAGACCTTGGTAAAATGGAAGGCAAACGTAAGGAACTATAAGTCTGATAACCAAAGGTGTAGATTTATCATCCAATCCATTTGCCATACTTGAGGAATTCTAGTGATGAAGAAACATCTATCACCATATAAAATGCTTTGCAGGCCTGTGCCAATAATGCAGCTTCACTCCAGCATATTCCAGCCAGAAAACTGTCAGAACTGGCAAACTGCTGAGGTCATCAGATTGGTCAATGTCTTTTGATTTCTAAGAGTCCCTCCTGCCTGCACACAGAACCCCTGCAGTTTGCAAGCTCTAACTCAATTCAAATTCCAACGGATTTACCCCCATGAACAAATATTCTTCACATGAGGTCTACACAAAAGAATTTGATAAAGCCTCAGCTGTTCCTAGCACCTCTGCATAGCATTCAACAAAAACTAAGCAATATTAAAATCAAACACATTTAAAGAGATCCATAACTGTAGTTCAATAAAAACTGCTTTGTTCAAAAAACTTCCAATAGAAATTTGTTTATTTTTTATCCAGCTTCTTGACGTCTTGGTCTTGGTGTCTGGTAGATGACTAATAAGCCTTCCACTCCATTTTTTTAGAACATGGAAAGCTAACAATGTGGCTAGAAGTTAAGCTTGCAGAACTGAGCTGCTTGTAGAAAAATCCCCTCAGCACAAAAGCAGCTACATGCTGACTTTGTAGTCACAGGAAGGATAAAAGAATCGGTCAGAGGCAGAAAGACATGCCAGGCAAAAAGTGGAAAACGCTGATGTGTGGAACTCTTCCTAAAAATGTTTCTTACTGTAAGAAGTCTCTGTCGCTCTCTGTCTCCGATGGCTGTGAATTTGTAAAAACCTCAATATGTTAAGGCTACTGTTATACAGTTGTAATGCCTTAACATATTTATTTATTTATTATCAAGGGGAAAAAGCATCTCTCTCTCTCTCTCTCTCTCTCTCTCTCTCTCTCTCTCTCTCTCTCTCTCTCTCACTCACTCCCAGATGGCTGTGAATTTGTAAATAACATTAATGACAGCAGATCAGTTTTGCATGTGCTAAAGTAGGCCACCAGGTTAGTATGCTTACTGAGCAACATGGTACGCATTATAGTCCTTCATGTCTATTGCAATCTCAAAACTCTGGCCAGTTGATAATACCTAGATTATCAAAATCGCCTGCTGGCGGTAGATCCTTCCTATTTAGCACCTGAACAGTCTCCCTAACATTGTCCAGGAAGCAGACACACTCTGTCAGTTTAAATCTAGACTAAAACGCATCTCTTTAACCTGGCATACACATAGAAAATTATACATTCATTCAAATCAGTTAAATGATTATTAGGCTGCATAAATTAGGTCAGCCGGAACCGGGAAAACTTCCTATAACACTCGATGTACCTGTACTTGTTACATCATAAGAAGAATGGCATCTACGCTAATGTTAGTCTTTCTGTTTATTCCGAGATTTACTGTAATCAGCTGGATCCGGGCCGTATCCAGATCAGATAGAGCGCCTAGACACTACCACAACGCATGATGTAGTCAGCCGGATCCAGGCCAGATCCAGATCAGATGGTGGATCTGCTCCTAGACACGACCACAACGCATTCCTGAAGTTTCAGCAGAGGTTGTGTCAACTAGACTCTCCTCATCGACACGACAGCCATGAGCACTGATCCGCAACAAACCTGTCTCCATACCGGCGTGATGACTCCAATCTTCAACCAGATGGAACTGGATAATATTCTGATTGTTCCAATCCATTCTGACTTCTGACCTATAATGCTGCCTGAATCATAATCATACACTGTTCGTTCGTTGGTCAGAGGAGAACTGGCCCCCGACCGAGCCTGATTTCTCCTAAGGTTTTTTTCTCCATTCTGCCACCTGATGGACTTTTGGTTCCTTGCCACTGTTACATTTGTCGCCTTTTTTCCACCTTTGTTGCCATTGGCTTTTGGCTTGCTTAGTTGGGGACATTAAATTTAACATTTAATTTAATATTCAACAATAATATTGATCTGCCTGCATAGACACCATTATATGAGAAATGAACTGAGCTGGACGATGACATCACGGTTTTCTCCAGAGCGGCTATATATATAAATTAACTAAATTAATAACTTTTTACAACAAAATTGAAACCACTGAACTTACTTAAGCTGGACTGTGATGCTATTTTCTTCTGGAAACAAACTTTGTAAACTTCTGTTATCTCTGTAAAGCTGCTTTGAAACAATCTGTTCTGTAAAAAGCGCTATATAAATAAATGTGACTTGACATGGTAGGCTTATTGTTTATAGTAGGCTACAATGTGGATTTCTAATACAGATCAGGATGTCAAGATAGTAAAGAATCAGAATCAGAAAGAGCTTTATTGCCAAGTGTGTTTGCACACACAAGGAATTTTTCTTGGTACTGATGCTTCCAGTGCACATACAAATACAACAAGAAACATAGTAAAAAATAAATAAGTATAAAGACACAGTTAAGTTTAGTCATAATAAACATTTACAGATTCTGAACATATTTACAATATTATGAATAATATGAATCAATATCAACTGAGTTTACAAAGATATTGCACTAAGCAGTGGAGAATTGCACTTACAGGCATATGGGGAAATGGCCTGTGGGAAGAAGCTATTCCTGTGCCTGTGCCTAGATGTTCTAGATGTTCCACGTCCACTGCCCCCCATCGTCGTCGCATCATTACCTCATCTACAGTTGATGACTTTGTTGCTGCCTTCTCTGTTTCTGATCTCGCCTCTACTGCTGAATTGGCATCGCCTCTATGTCCTGACCTTTTCCTCTCCTCCTTCCACACCATCTGCTCCCAGATTATGGACTCTGTTGCGCCCTACAAGGTAAAAATGTCCAAAGGTCCATTGGACCCCTGGCTCAATGATACAACTTGGGCCCTCAGGCGTAAGTGTAGACAGGCTGAGCGAAAATGGAAGAAGGATAGACTGCAGGTGTCACTGGAGATGTTTAGAGACAGTCTTGCCACCTATCAGAGAGCAGTGAAGGAAGCTAAAGGACTTTTCTTTCCAATCTCATCAATAGCAACAGCCACCGCCCTGGAATCCTGTTCAGCACTATTAATTCTGTCATAAATCCGGTGTCTGTTGCTTTGAATGATGTATCTGAAAATACATGCAATGCATTCAAACAATACTTTTTGGACAGGGTTTTGTCTGTTAGGCAAACCATTACACAAGCCCCTGCTGTTGCCATGTCCTCCCGAGCGGCGCAATGTGTGCTGGAGAACTTTGAGGCAGTTACTCTTGCGGACCTCAAAAAAGCTGTCCATGAGTTGAAGCCTACCACCTGCCCTCTTGACGCTGTTCCGGCCAGGATTTTGAAGGAGGCTATTGACATCATAGGTCCCTTCCTTGTCTCCTTCATAAACAGCTGTCTTAGTTTGGGAACTGTTCCCACTGCTCTCAAACACGCCATTGTCAGACCGCTGCTCAAGAAACCCAACCTTGATCCCTCCATACTGTCCACCCAATATCTCACCTGTCACTTCTGTCTAAGTTGATGGAGAAGCTTGTTTTGTCCCAGCTTCAGTCTCACCTCCAACTGCACGTCATTGGTGATCAATTTCAGTCCAGTTTCAGGTCTAGACATAGCACCGAATCAGCGTTACTGAGGGTCCATAATGACATTCTTGGAGCCCTGGACAGTAAAAGCTCTGTGGTTTTGGTGTTACTGGACCTGACCGCTGCATTTGACACCATGGATCATGCCATCATCATCTCCCGTCTTCAACATGCTGTCGGTCTGCAGGGCGCGGTGCTCAATTGGTTCTCTTCATATCTCACTAACAGAACTTTTTCAGTAATACTTAATGACTTTTCCTCCTCAGCTGCCCCCCTGTCATCCGGTGTGCCTCAAGGATCCATTCTCGATCCTATTCTGTTTTCACTTTATATGCTGCCACTTGGTCAACTCATCTCCAATCACAACGTTCAATTTCATTTCTATGCAGACGACCTCCAGATCTACCTTCCTGTGATTCTGAGCAATCGTTCTGCGCTGGACCCTCTCCATAACTGCCTTCAGGACATCAAACAGTGGCTTTCGCAGAATTTCCTTCATCTGAATGAAGGAAAGACTGAGTGAAGGAAAGACTGAGTACATCCTGTTCAGCCCGGACTCACCCAATAGTTCTCTCAGTTTTGGTCCTCTAACACCTCAGTTTGCACCCACTGTGCGTAACCTGGGTGTTATGTTATGGGTGTTAAGTATGCAGTATGACAAACAGATTAGTGCAGTTGTGAGGGCGAGCTTTTACCAGCTAAGGCTCCTCAGTAAGGTAAAACCATTCTTGTCAAGAGCTGACCTTGAAAAAGCCATTCATGCCTTCATCAGCTCGTGGATAGACTACTGCAATGCCCTCTACACTGGACTTAATCAATCACTCCTCAATCGGCTTCAACTGGTACAAAACGCGGCAGCACGTCCTCTCTTCAACACCTCCAAACGCTCACACATCACCCCAGTCCTCCGCTCGCTCCGCTCGCTCCACTGGCTCCCGGTGCGGTTTAGGGTGGAGTATAAGATCCTGCTGTTTGTGTTCAAGGCCATCAATGGTCTGGCCCCGGCCTACCTCCCCGAATTAGTAACGGTCTACCAACCAGCCAGAACTCTGCGCTCCTCTGAACACACCTCTCTGGTCATTCCCAAGTTCAAATATAAAAAGTTTGGAGGCCGGTCATTTGCCGTCCAGGGCCCAAAGCTGTGGAACGCACTTCAAGCACACCTACGAAGCATCACCGTGTTGAGTGTTTTTAAATCATAGTTGAAAACACATCTATTCAGACAAGCTTTTAACACGTAGCCTCCGACTCGACTGCTATTTTTATGTACATTTATGTTTTTATATATTCTTGTCTATTGATGTTTTTACTGGAAAGCGTCTTGTGCACCTTCTGGCTGTTGTAAGGCGCTCTACAAATAAAATTTGATTGATTGATTGATAGTGCCCAGTGACCTGAATCGCCGTCCAGACGGCAACAGTTCAAACAGGTGGTAACCAGGTTTAGTGGAGTCTGTGATGATTGTACCTGCCTCTTTCTCACTCTGGTCCTGGAGGGTGGGCAAGTGAGCACCAATAAGCAGTCTCTCAGCAGTCCGGACTGTTCGTTGTAGTCTTCCTATGTCAGATATGGTCGCTGAACCAAACCAGACAGTTGTAAATGAACACAGGACAGACTCAATGACGGCTGAGTAGAACTGTGTTAGCAGCTCCTGCAGCAGGTCGAACTTCCTCAGCTGCGAAGGAAGTCAACCTCTGCTGGGCCTTTTTTTCACAATGGTGTCAATAGCCGCTTTCCGACCGGAGGAACCTTTTCACAGTTCCTAGAACTATTGGCTAAAGTACCCGGATGTCGGCGTGTTCGCACCGCAGGAACTAGGAACGATTTTAGTTCTAGGAACTCCATTTGTAGGAACTAATTTAGGTCCTACTTCAGAGTAGGGTCTAAACCAGCACTATAGGAACTACCCGTGACGTTTAGTGTAGTGTACGCTGATGACCGAACGCAAGCAAAACACCAGCACCCGCCATTTTTAAAACAACTATAATGTAAACACACAGATTATAGCCTATATATTTACTCCAGAAACTACAAACATGGAAAACAGTGACAGATGGGTCTCTAAACCTTTATGCTGAAGAGAAAAGCCAACGCAACTCTGAGGGGACCAAGTCAAACATGATTAGCTATGTATTTCTGCTCAGCTAGCAACACAGGACATCAACCACACGGCATAGGCTAATAACCTTTTTTCATATAATGTCTACTTTCTATAACAGTTCTATCTAATAACATGTTGGACAGATCGCTAACTAATGAACACAGAGAATGCGAGCATTGTTTGCTCTGGCGTTCTCAGCGCCGCCAAAATAAAGGTCCGTCGCTCCGTCAAAATAAAAGTCGCCATGCTCACTCCCTTACCCCTCCTACCAGTTCCTATGGCCACTTGGCCAGTGCGAACGCAAACAGCGAAACCGAGTTTGGGGGAGAGTAGTTCCTAGAACTGTTTAGAAGTGGACAGTTCCTATAACTAAGTTCCTGTAACTACTTGGTCAGAAAGCGGCTAATGTGAGTGTCCCACTTCAGGTCCTGAGAGATGGTAGAGCCCAGGAACCTGAATGACTTTACTGCTGCCACAGTGCTGCTCATGATGGTGAGTACACTGTTAGAAAAATCTGTAGAAATTACAGTATTACTGGCAGCTACTTGCCAGTAACTTACTGTAGATTTAAATTTATGTTATTTACTGGCAACAATTTGTTCAAAATTAAATGAACATTAAACATTAACAAGTCTTCATCTTTACAGAATAAAACTAAAATAACAGCCTCATGCAAAGCATTCTGGGAACCAAAATCTGAAGGAAAAAAACAGAAAAAGGTTGATGAAGATTTCTGGTTCCCAGAATGCTTTGCATTAGATTGTTATTTTATAATTTTATTCTGTAAAGACAAAGACTTGTTAATGTTTAATGTTCATTTAACTTTGAACAAACTGTTGCCAGTAAATAACATACATTTAAATCTACAGTAAGTTACTGGCAAGTAGCTGCATAACTACAGCAAATTTTTTACAGTGTAGGGGAGTCCTGGGGGTGTTCCTCCTGAAGTCCACTATCATCTCCACTGTTTTGAGCGTGTTCAGCTCTAGCTTATGACTGCACCAGAAAGCCAGTTGTTCAACCTCCTGTCTGTATGCAGACTCGTCACCGTTGTGGATGAGGCTGATGACAGTGGTGTCGTCTGCAAATTTCAGGCGCTTAACAGAGGATTCTTTTGAAGTGCAGTCATTTGTTTATAGGGAGAGGAGCGGTGTACATCATTTTATTATACATTCCAATACTAAGACCTATTCAGGCCCAGTGCAGGGCTAGTTACAGGTCATTAATTGGCTGGAACTATGGCCAATTATAGCCCATTTGTGGTCCTGGTCTTTAATCCAGATCTGGGCCACAACAGGGCCGTAATTCTTTGCGGTATGTGGACCGAGGGAAAAGGGGTTCTGTGGAACGGAGCTGGGCCAGATAAAATGGGATGGGTGGAGGAGATGTTGGAGTATTTGTGAAGTGCAGATCAGAGTGTAGGAGGGATGTGAGACTGGGCTTTTCAAACCTACAGTATAACATATACAGATCCTCAGCCAATTGTTGATTCTCAGAGAAGCATATCTTTACCAAGTGAAGTGGCTGGCAGAAAATAAACCCACTTGGTAAAGATATTAAGAAAACAATAGCTCTGTTCAAATGTTCTCTGTTTCCTAACATAATCTTTTGAAATAAATACGAAATCTTTTGAGGTAAATACATAGCACACTTAAATTTTGCATAAATTTAGCATTTTTAATTACATATTTTAATAGGACTCGTGTTCTTGTCTGTTCTGTCTAGTCTGCACCTGTTCTCGTTAGTCCCTGATTAGTTTACCTTTCTCCACCTGTGTCTAGTTAGTTTCCTCATTTCTTCCTGTGTATTTATACTCCCTGTTCTGTTCAGTCCCTGGTCAGTTCTCGTTTTAATGTGGTTGTGTCTGTCCTGCCTGAGTTAGTTTCAATAAAAACTGTTGTTACCCTCATCTTCGTCTTGTGTCTTCAACGACCACAACAGCGTTACAATCTGCCTTCACCACAAAGAATACATGTTGTGGTGCCTAAAATTTGATCATAGCAAGATTTCTTACAAGGCAGAATAAGTAGTTGCCGACCTTTTGGAACAGCATTTGTATGGCTGTGGTTCCTTAACCCTTTCACGCATAGTGGTCACTACAGTGGACAGCTATTAAAAAAGCATTTTCTTGAATTTGCACGGGTTTTTATGGCAAAGTTGCACATCAACCTCTTCATTGCACCCTGGTGCATCATCCTATAAATTACAACCAAGTGGCAAGCCTTTGTGTTTCGATTTTTTCCCCCTCCAAACCAAGATGGCCAAGGGTCAGTCAGACATGCAAAGTTGCTCCGGAATATCCACCCATTCCTTCTATCCTAGGAGACTCTTGTAGGTAAAAAAAATATTGCAGCATCAAGCATCACAGTTACATTTTCCAAGTTTTGATTTTAGATTGAGAGAAAACTGATTAATCACATGTCCACTGTAGTGGACGTCATGCATCAATGGCTATATTTCAGCTACAATTCATAATTATAATGTGAATATTGTTTTTGAAATTTAAAACTTAAAAACTTGCATTTTTTACTGTAAATAAATGTATTTGTATTATTAGAATGTAATTTTCATTGACATCGAAAAAAGTCATGTGATTACATAATGTATGACACTTGTAATGCATTACTTTACTTGTTAGATCAAAAAGTAATCTGATTTCGTAATGCACGTTATTGTAATGCGTTTCTTTACTCATAACATCAAAAAGTAATCTGATTACATAATGCATGTTACTTGTAATGCGTTTCTTTACCTGTTACATCAAAAAGTAATCTGATTAGGTAATGCACATTACTTGTAGTTAATTACTTGTTAGATCAAAAAGTAATCTGATTAGGTAATGCATGTTACAATACATTACTCGTAACATTAAAACAAATCTGATTACGTAATGCATGTTACTTGTAACACATTACTTTACTTGTAACATCAAAAAAGTAATCTAAATGGGTTATGCATGTTACTTGTAATGCATTACCCCCAACACTGATCATTTCAAATGAGACTGAAAAAAAGTATCGCTAGGTTTTCTCAGAGGAGGGCTATGATAGAAAAGTGCATGTCCATCTTGAACATAATCAGAATTATCAGCTATTAAGGTTAAATATCCATACTCTGGTACACTGGAGGGAGCATCTGAGTGGTTTCCACAGTTGTATCTTGACAGGCTGTAGAAAATTCTGATGGAATCACGTCCTCATGTTCTGATATCAAAGATACGCAAAGTGCAACTTGTATGAAGTTGTATGAAGCCTTTGCAATATTTCGCATTTATATTTTTTGTATATATTTTATAGTTTTCACATGATTTGATATAATTGTATTGATTAGTTTGTTAAATACACATACTTTATCTGTTTGATTATTGTATTATATTTAATACAGTATATCTTCAGTTTAAACCATAACCGCATGCTGTCCACTCAAGTGGACATCTGAAGATCTCTTTGAAAAAATTGTTAAAAAAATAAATAAATAAAAAAATCTTGTTTTTCATGCCCTCAGAGCAATAAAAACACATAGGAAAAAAATCCTGACTGAGGTTATCATAATAAATGGTTAAAAACAAATAAAATGGTTAAAATGCTTCTTAGGTAGCAAGCTCAATAGGTTTTTGGAACAGAGATAGTTCTTAGGCCACATTTACACATAGCCGGGTATTTAGAGAAACGAATATTTCCCCCCCTCCGTTTTTAATAATAACATTGTGCACACAACATCATTTTCAAAAAAGTTGTCATTTACATCAACCCGCATAAATACGCCGTCGAGTGCCATCATAACTATGCCAAACCTATGGGCAAAGGATAAAGTGTAGGGAGAAGGATAAAGCCATGCAAACCAATCAGAATCCTCAGAATCGACAACAACGAATAACACGAGCGACTTCCTAGGGCGCTCACATGATGTTAAGCATTTTCTGGCGCATAATGTGACGTTTGAGAATCTAAAACCCCGTTTCTCCCAGTTGACACGGCAACACATAACCGACGTTATCAGAAATCTCCACTTTGGCTGGAGTTTTTAGAAATAATCGTTTTCTGTGATAAAAACGGGGTTTTCGTGTAAATGAGAGGCCAAACCGCAGGGATATATCTGCGTCTTCCCTTCGTGCAAACGAGGCCTTATAGTGTAGTGGTATAGAAGAAGTCTCAAGTGAAGGGTCAGTAAATGCAAAAAACATATAAACATGTTTTCTCTGAAGTAACACCTCACATGTGCAAAACATGTTATATTCGTTTGAGATGAGTAAACACCTTCATTGTCAATATAGCATCAAACATTTCCTACTTCCTGGTTGTAGCCATATTAACATTCAAATAGTTTAAATTCAGCTGCTCTTAAAGTGCCCAGAATGATGAAAAAACTTTTGCAATAATAGACTAATGCAGTGACTCCCAACCAACATTTTAATGAGGACTTTGAAAGATTTTGTTAATCTTAACTTTAAGGACTTTGTTAAACCTATAAAGTAGAAATTATGACTCTATTATTATGATGGGGGTGATATTTTTATTCTGTTTTCAAGTTGTAATGCCTTAACATATTCAAGTCAAGTCACCTTTATTTATATAGCGCTTTATACAATACATATTGTTTTAAAGAGGCTTTAAAGTGATAACAGGAGAATGATTCAATGATACTGTAACATAGTGGTATTTAGACCTCTGGACCAGGCTGGGAAGCGGATCCACATGCAGTAGATTTATTAAAATAGTCCACAAGTTCAGAGAACACAAGGTAGCTGGGATAAACAAAGGTAAAACACAAGATCCTCCAGGAAATGTACATACAACAACTGACAACCAAACTAATGTCAAGCAGGGTTATGAATGCTGAGCAGAACCAATGAACTAATGGAGATGTGTGGTCAAATGAGAGTCCATGGCAACAAACAAGGGAACAGAGCAGCAGGGGAAACATGAGGTGAACAAAGCAGCAATGAAAACACAGAATATAATAAGAGATTAAAAAAAATAAAGAGTCTATGACAACAGACACAGGAGACACAGGCAGGGATTGTAACATACTGCAGCTGCAGCTTTAAAAGATAGTGTCATTGTTCATCTGAAATTAGTTCAGTGTTGATTCAGTTCCGTTGTGAAGGTCATTAATTATTAAATTAGTTCATTTCATCTATAAAGCACTTCTACAGAAAACAGTGATGTCATAGTCCAGCTCAGTTCAGTTCTCACCCAACAGTGTCAGTGTCAGTTCTGGAGCAAAATCTTTACAACAACATTCAATTTTGTGTAAATTTTTTATATTATGGACTGTGATGGTTAAAATTGAAATTCATAGGGGTTGTTTTTTTATTTTATTTGGGAGAGTCAAAAGTGCCCATAGTTGCAGAAACACCCTGTAACATTTATGCTCTGTGTCATGTTTCCCTGTGACCTAGTTTTCCCCAATCTGTTTGATTAGTCATTTCATTCACCTGTGTACTGTTAATTATCTGATTAAGCTCCCTTGTTTGCTACATGTATTAATGGTGCGTTCTATTATTGTCGGAGATCTGACTAGGAGGACAGACGTTGCCTAGCCACATGCACCAACGTGAAATCCCTTTCCTCGGATTTCACAGCTCGGAAGTCGGGCAACCGTGAGGACACCGAGCAAGAATTCTGATACAGAATCCAAAATGGCTGTGCCCTGTGTGACTTGTAACTTGTAAGTATGAATTGTTTTCATTGTTTCATTGTTTTTGGACCGCTTTGGTTGTTTAAATGACGATTTTAATCACTCGTATCACTCGCATTACTGCAATACCTTACTGCGTCCGTATCACTGCCTGCATGTTTTTTCTCCGACTCGGACGTGCAAAACATACCAGAACGCTTGAAGTGTGGAAGTGACGTCATATCCAAGGGCCGAGTCGGTTCGTTTACAATAATAGAAGTACGCAGCATTAGTTCCTGTGTTCTGCCTCAGTCTTCGTCCAATCTTGTTAATGTTTGTGTGGTTTTCTCCTGGTTCCTAAGTGTAAGTGATTAAAGTCTGCTTCCTAGAATTATTCCTTGTTGTACAAGTTTCTATTATACTACATACCATAACAGAAGAATGGAACAAATCGAAAACCGCATGGCCTCACCTGCTGTTTTGCCTTGAGCAGGAGCAGCAAACTTCCCCGATTGCTCCCTCCCTCTTTTTTGCCAGTCTCAATGAGCGCACAAAGGCCTGCCTGGCCGAGTTCGTCGAGTGGGTGCTGGTGTGTAACGAGTCCCAGTTCCCTGTCTGCCCCACTGAGGAAGATCTCGCCAGCCCCGCTCAGACTCCAGAGCCGCCAGAAACCAGCCATCCACCACCGACCACAACCGTGGACTGGAGACCAGCCCAATGGACGAGCCTGAACAAGAGAGGGGTTCAGAATGAGTCATCGCCACGGAGCCCATACCACCGCTAGAGTCTGACCAGGTGCGTGAGCCAGCAACATTGTGGAGGGAGTTTTAGTGGAGTTCGATGGGATGGAGGGGAGCTCCGCCCATAACCCCACCGCGGTGAATGTGTTAATTATGGACTCTGGAAGGTATTTAGAGTGAAATGCCTGCCCAGCCTCCCTCTCTCACCTCCTCAATCAGCCAGTTCCTCAACCCGCCTCCGCTGTTGTCCTTCAGTCCCTCCGCAGCTTCCAGATGCTGTGAAAAACTGCACCGTGTCTTCAGGCAACCAACTCCATCCAGCACAGAGGATCCCCTGTCTCCGCCTCCATCCTCTGTGCCTATCGTTCCACCTCAGCCTGTCGACACATCGGCTCCACCCTGGCTCCCCCCTCTCTCAGCTCCACCGGAAACCATACGGCCATACGGCTTCTCCATGCTTGGTCAGCCGTCGACCTGACTGCATTATTATATAGGATTATCACCTCTCGCTTCCTCGCATCAATTACAGCTGAGTTCAATGGAAAAGTTTTCCTATGCGTCTATGCAGCAGCCCAGAAATGAGTCCATGTGACAGCACCTTCATTCAGCTATAACTCCACAGAACACTCTTATTAGAGACATTCTGTGAGTGGGGAGGGGAAAAGACTAAAAGGAAAAAAACACAGGAAATGTACAAAGTTTGCTAAGAAGAGAGAGTCATAGTTCTATGTCTGAGTGGCATAAACTCCTTAAGAAATTCTGAGAACAGAGCTGCCACACTGAGATAAATAAATAACACTCACATACACACAGGTTGATTGAAGATAAAGTGTAAAGTTATTTCTTTAACTAAGAATTGGTCACGTATGCGACAGGCCTAAGTGATCCCAGTGACCGATCTTAGTGCTGCGTTTGACACCATTGACCACAACATTCTTTTAAATAGACTAGAAAACTATGTTGGCATTAATGGAATTGCACTAGCATGGTTTAAATCATACTTATCTGACCGTTATCAGTTTGTAGCAGTAAATGAAGAGATGTCTTATCAATCACAAGTTCAGTATGGTGTACCACAAGGCTCAGTACTAGGACCGCTGCTGTTCACTCTGTACATGCTACCATTAGGAGATATCATTAGGAAACATGGAATTAGCTTCCACTGTTATGCCGACGATACTCAGCTCTATATTTCTTCAAAACCTAACGAAACTTACCAATTCACAAAATTAACAGAATGCATAGCTGATATAAAAAATTGGATGACTCGTAATTTCCTACTTCTAAATTCTGAAAAAACAGAGATTCTAATTATTGGACAAAAAACTTCCTCACGTAATAACCTAGAATACTGTCTAACACTTGATGGCTGCTCTGTTAAGTCTTCGTCGTCGGTTAGGAACCTGGGTGTGCTCTTTGATACTAATCTTTCATTTGAAAGTCACGTGTATAGTATCTGTAAAACCGCATTTTTCCATCTTAAAAATATATATAAATTACGTCATATGCTCTCATTGACAAATGCGGAACAATTAGTCCATGCGTTCATGACCTCAAGGCTAGATTATTGTAATGCTCTACTGGGTGGTTGCCCTGCACGCTTAATAAACAAACTACAGCTAGTTCAAAACGCAGCAGCTCGAGTTCTTACTAGAACCAGGAAGTATGACCATATTAGCCCGGTTCTGTCAAAACTGCACTGGCTCCCTATTAAACATCGCATCAATTTTAAAATATTGCTGATTACTTACAAAGCACTAAATGGTTTAGCTCCGCAGTACTTGAGCGAGCTCTTAACGCATTATACTCCTTCACGTCTATTGCGATCTCAAAATTCCGGCCAGTTGATAATACCTAGAATATCTAAATCGACTGCTGGCGGTAGATCCTTTTCCTATTTAGCACCAAAACTTTGGAACAGCCTTCCTACCATTGTCCGGGAAGCAGACACACTCTGTCAGTTCAAATCTAGATTAAAGACACATCTCTTTGACATAGCGTTCACATAATACATTATAGACTTCTATAATTCTATATTAGGCTGCATAGATTAGGTCAGCTGGAACCGGGAACACTTCCCATAAATCCTGATGTACTTGTTACATCATGAGAAGAATGGCATCTACGCTAATTTTAGTGTCTTTGTTTATCCCAAGGTTTTCCCGCAGCCTGCCGGATCCAGGCCGTTTCCAGATCTGATGAAGGACCTTCGCCTGGACCCGATGTCAACGCAGTGCTGAAGTGCCAACTAGTCTCTCCCTATGGAGGATCCCTTTCCCACTCTACAGATAACGCGTCGTCGGGAAAACTCAATTTGCGCATCTACCCCGAATTGATAAAATAAAATAAAATTCTGAATCAAAACTATAAGGAAACACCAGTAATTTGTTTAGGCTTGGTTTGCAGGGAATTCCAAACCTGCACACATATATTCAAACGCACATAACTATAGAACCCGTTCTTAATGCGCATCTGAACGCCATCAGCGTTTCTCACAGGTTCGCGTTTAAAGTCTGTGTAGAGAGAATGGTGTCATCTTGGCGGCCCTAATTTAAAAACAAATGATCGTTGCGACGGAAGCGAATCAATCAAAACTTACTTTAGCTGGAAAATAACTTTATTAAAGAACCGCTATAAAGCCAAAACAATCTTACGTTAAATTATACATTTATCTCTGTAAAGCTGCTTTGAGACAATCTACATTGTTAAAAGCGCTATATAAATGAAAATGACTTGACTTGACTTGACTTGACCTAGGCTGTCAGGGTCAGCTAGAATCGTAAATATGTTTTAACATGTTGGGTGGTTCTCTCACCAACAAAGAGAGAGTGCACTTTCCATTGAACAGACATGCAATTCTATAACTACTTAAATCTCATAAAGCTTGAAGAAGTCATTCAAATCATTTAATATTTAGAAGGATAATATTAATTAATAACTTGATTAACAGCAACTCATAGAATATATTTTGAAGTGGCAGTGGATTCCGGAACCAACCCTTCATTAGTCCAGCAACAGAAATAAGTAAGAGAATCTCAGGAGAAACTAACGCTTTCCACACATCTAAAGACAATAACCGACAATGAACAGTACAAAACAGGGAGAACTTATACCCAGAGTTAACAAGGGATCTAAAATGGTGACAGGTGAATTTAATCATTAACTCATGAGTAACCAAGGAACCCCTCCCCCTCGCAAGGTGCAACCTCGCACCGTAAACATCAGTACAACAGTGGAGGGAGGATGGGGGCTTCGAAAGAGGATGAGGAAGTCGTGGAGCAGGCGAAGGACAAGGAATCATAGGGGTTAGATGAGGACCATACCATGGTGGAATTGACAGAGGGAGGAGCCAAGCCGGAGTCTTGAAGGTCCTCCAGGATGGATCGTTGGGGCCAATTGATGGAGGCGGAGCTGGGCGAGGTGGAGATTGCAGCGAAACCACAGATATGACAGCCTAAGGTGACATCGCAGGCCCAGAAGTCCAAGGCTATGCCACCGTCTCTAGGGACCAAGGTGAGGACGGGGGTCTGGCAGAACGTGGTGACACCGGAGGGACTGAGGACTAAGTCAGAAACGAAGTGAAGGAGGATGCCAATGAAGCTGGACGGGTGGGGGGCTGAGGCACAGCTGGAGGCCCAGAAGTCAACAGCGAAAGCAGGGTGACGAGAGATCAAGGTGGAGCCAGAGGGACTAGGGAACCCAGTTGAGCTTTAGGGATGGCGGACCACGGCAGAGCTGAGGGAGTGCAGAGGTCTTTTCTTACTGTCTGGGACACTCCGGGCTGGGACAATGAATCCCTTCTGAAGCAGTCATAGAGATTGCTACTGGAGCTGGAATACGTGCCTGGTGCGGGAGGTGTGCCAGAGCGCCAGTTGTAGATTGCCCTCCACATATCCCAAATTTCTTTTTATTGGTCGGTTATTCTGACACAGTCTGGTGGCCAGCCAACACGAAGAATACCAAATTTCAGTCTAAATCGTCTTTAATCTATCAACAAAAATACATTGAAGAATTAACTAAAATGGTGATAGGTGATTCTAATCATTAACTCATGAGTAACCAAGTAAACCGACAAGGGAAAGAAACATGCTAGACTGAAAGGAGATACAGAAAACCAAACACATGAACAAAAACACAATAAAACTAAACATAACCATGACAAAATTCTGGTGGTCATGTAAAAATATATGTGTGGATGACACACTTTTATGAGAGTTGCCCTCAGTGTCAGTATTTTTTTAGGCATTAAAATTTGATTTTCATTTGTTAGTGAGTAAAATACATTTAAACCATTTAGAGTCATATTTTAAATTGTTTGTATAGAAATTGCTTAAATGTGTTTTTCCCCTTAATGTGAATGCAATTCCCCCAATATGAATGCAGCCATAAATATTGTGATCATATGTTATGCTACTGTAAACGTATCTAGGATGTTTAGTATTTACTTAACGTTTAAGTAAAATGTAAGTATGCATTTAAGCTCCAAGGCAATTGTAGGTCTATTAGATTTTGTCATGCAGCAGTTGTTACACTTATTTTTAGCACTCTTTACTTTTTTTTAAGTATTCTGTCAGCAAATTGCATAGGCACTCAATTTCACCAGTAACATTTAAATAAAGTGAAAGCAGTCTTTTAATGAGTTATTTCCATTGTCACGTGGTGGTGCCTCCAGGCAACATACAAAAAGTATATTAGCAAACAAACAAATATATAAGCAAGCCAAACAAATGAATTAAATAAAAACAGGATTTTTTTTTTTAATACATTGTTTTTATAATGTATGCCAGGTTAAGACCACTGTGACGGCTCTTCTGTCCCATTGATGATTTACATGGGTCTGAATGGAGAAATGGAATCACATTGGTTACCAGTGGCACTGTGAGCTGTTAATGAAGGCTCATGTGTGTCAGTGTAAGTTTGTGTGTGAAACCAAATGACCACAGTCTGCAGGAGGTGGAGGTTATCCCTGCTGTGAGCATCTGGACACTCGACCTAAAACTCAACATTCACACCATCACAAGTGTCTTACACTCACCACTCACACAACTCAATGACATTTAAGGGTCATCCTGAAAGCAAAGTTTGTGTTCAAGCATGAAATAGCATTATTAATCTTCCCCTTTCTGTATTCAGTTCCTTTAATGCAGTTCCTCTATGGAGATAAATGACATTATAAACTTCTTCACTGTAAAGGCTGGTGTGCTGCTTTCTGCTAACAAAGACTTAAAGCTGAAACAGAAAGTTCAGAGAAAAATTATGCATTGTTTAACATCATTACTGTCACGTCAAGTCAAGTCAAGTCACCTTTATTTATATAACGCTTTTTTACAATACAGATTGTTTCAAAGCAGCTTTACAGTGATAACAGGAAAATAATGCTTCAAAGTTTGTATGAAATGTAAACAGGCAGACATTTTCTAAGACCCTATCATTAAGTATAGGGCAGACTGGAGAGGGGGTTGACTTGTTTGTTTTTAACTGCCAGACTGTGTAAATTATTATTAATTACAAATAGTGTTGCTCTTACAACCTACCTACTACTGTAGTAACACTAACAGAAAAAAAACCTGGAATACTGCAAGTTTTTTTGTTTACTCCATGCATGAGTTTATTATTGTGATTAAATAAGTCAAGTAAAGTCAAGTCACCTTAATCTATATAGTGCTTTATACAATACAAATAGTTTCAAAGCAGCTTAACAGTGATAACAGTGTCAGGATCCGGGCTTTCTCTCTGTTTTTTCCTCTCCACTCATACTCTGTCTTCCTCATTTACACATACATTTACACCCATCTTTTACATTCATTCATCTCCTCTCACACACACACACATTCTCTGGTGATTCTCTCATCTCCTGCAGCCCATCTCAATCAGCGTCCCCGCTACTTTGCGGTGACACCTGTCTCTAATTATGTCTGATTACCCTGTCTATTTCTAGTGTTTGTTCTCTCTGGTCTTTGTCGGATTATTATGTGTGAAGTGTTCTCATGTTGACTGCTCACTTACCCAGTCTTGTCCTGTGCTACAGACCGCGTTCATTGCACCTCCAGTCTGCGAGCCTTCTGCTGTGGTGAGCCTTTAAGTGGACTCAGCTCTGTTGTCAAGGAACCCTGCGGGATTGTTTTCCGGTTCTCCTTTTATTTCTGTGTGCCCGAAGTGAGCCATCTCTCTGGAGAGAGTTTTTATGTTACCATTTTTGAGCTGTTTGTCAGCCTGCTTTTGTTTCTCATTAAAAGACATATTGCTGCATCCCCTCTGCTTTTGGATCTTATTACGACCCGTGACAGAATAATCCGACCACTGAGATGGATCCAGCGAGGGAGGAATCGATCGTTTCGGCTGTGGAAGCCCAGGGAACATTGCTGGGTCGACACCAGGAAGAACTGTTAGCGGCCAGACGGGCCGTGGAGAATCTGACCGCTCAGGTTAACGACCTGTCTACACGTCTTCTCCGTTCACAGACTGAATCCCTGGTTCCACGGAGTTCTTCGTCTCCTGCTGAACCGCGAATTAACAATCCCCCATGCTATGCGGGAGAGCCGGCGGAATGCAGAGCATTTTTGACTCAGTGTGAGGTGGCTTTTTCTTTACAACCGCAGACTTACGCTGAGGATCAAGCTCGCATCGCATATGTTATCTCACTGCTGACTGGACGTGCTCGCGACTGGGGTACTTCTGTATGGGAGGCAGGAGGTCCTTGTTGTCGACGTTTTAGTCTCTTCAGGGAGGAAATGATTAAGGTCTTTGACCAGTCAGTTTTTGGACGAGAGGCTTTCGCACTCTATCTACTACCTGTGAGTGGAATGAGCCTGCTCTAATGGCTCGTTTCCTGGAGGGATTAAATGTGGAACTTAAAGAAGAGATTTATGCTCGAGGTTCTCCGGACCAGCTCGATCCTCTCATTGAGTTGGCTATTCGTTTGGACAGATGTTTTGAACAGCGAAGACGTGCTCGTAATACTTTTGTTACGCTTCGCGAGCCCCTTTCTCGCTCTGCATCTTCCGTTCCAGAGTCCGAACCCATGCAGCTGGATAATATCCGTCTCCAGCCGGAGGAGAGACAGCGCCGCATTTCGAACAAGCTCTGCCTCTATTGCGGTGCGGCTGGTCATTTTGCCACTACGTGTCCGGTAAAAGGCAGAGCTCGCCAGTAGACGGAGGAGTACTGGCGAGCGTGGCGGTGACATCTTCTTCTTCCAGGTCCCGAACCACTCTGCCTGCGGTTCTCCAGTGGTCCGGCCGATTCACTTCATGCCCAGCGCTGATCGACTCGGGTGCCGAAGGGAACTTTATCGATGAGGGATGGGCTCGGGAGCATGACATCCCCCTGGTGGACTTGACAGAAAGCTCTACTGTTTTTGCTTTAGATGGCAAGATGTTATCTAAGATCCGACGTGTTACCAGCCCGGTGAGTCTGACTGTGTCGGGTAACCACCAAGAGACTATTTCTTTTCTCATTTTTCATTCGCCTTTTGCTCCTGTTGTTTTGGGACACCCCTGGCTTACTCAACATAACCCTCATATTAATTGGTGTCAAGAGCTCTATTTTGTCTTGGAGTCTTCCCTGTCATGTGAATTGTTTAGTCTCTGCTATCCCTGTTGTTCCTTCTGTTTCTGTTTTTCAGGAGGAGCCTGGTGATCTGTCAGGGGTACCGGAGGAGTACCACGATTTGCGGGCGGTCTTCAGTAGGTCCCGGGCTGTCTCTCTTCCGCCACATCGCCTGATTGCAGCATCGATCTCCTTCCCGGCACCGCGCCACCCCGCAGTAGATTGTATTCTCTATCCGTACCTGAACGAGAGGCGCTAGAGAAGTATCTCTCTGAGTCACTGGAGGCTGGCATCATTGTCCCGTCCTCTTCTCCCGCGGGGGCAGGGTTTTTCTTTGTGAAGAAGAAGGATGGTTCGTTGCGTCCCTGCATCGATTATCGAGGACTGAACGCCATAACGGTCAAGAATCGTTATCCCTTGCCCCTTATGGCGTCGGCCTTCGAGATTTTGCAGGGCGCAAAGTTCTTCACAAAGTTAGACTTACGTAACGCTTACCATCTCGTGCGTATCAAACAGGGAGACGAATGGAAGACCGCTTTTAACACCCCTATTGGCCACTTCGAGTATCGCGTCCTTCCCTTCGGTTTGGTCAACGCCCCCGCCGTGTTCCAGGCATTGGTCAACGACGTCTTGCGTGACATGCTAAATGTCTTCGTATTCGTATATCTGGACGACATCCTTATTTTTTCACCCTCTCTCGAGGTACACGTTTTACACGTTCGCAGAGTATTACAATGTTTACTTGAGAACCGTCTCTTTGTTAAGTCTGAGAAGTGCGCGTTTCATGCTCGATCGGTAACATTCCTTGGCTCGGTGGTCTCTGCTGAGGGTATCAGCATGGACCCCGAGAAGGTGCGGGCGGTCCTCGACTGGCCTGTTCCCGAGTCTCGGGTTGCACTACTGCGGTTTTTGGGGTTCGCAAATTTTTACCGACGATTCGTTCGTAATTTTAGTCAGGTTGCCACTCCGTTGTCTGCCCTCACTTCGACCAAGTCTCAATTTCTTTGGTCGGAGAGAGCGCAGAGCGTGTTCGTTCGACTAAAGCGATTGTTCACCTCAGCGCCCATTTTGGTTTCTCCAGATCCTGAGAAACAATTTATAGTTGAGGTTGACGCTTCCAACGTGGGAGTTGGGGCTATTTTGTCTCAACGTTCTTCCACTGATAACAAGGTTCATCCATGCGCTTTTTTTTTCGCATCGCCTGTCTCCAGTGGAGCAAAATTACGATGTTGGTAATCGGGAACTCCTGGCGATTCGCTTAGCGCTGGGAGAGTGGCGTCATTGGCTTGAGGGTGCCAAATTTCCGTTTGTTGTCTGGACAGACCACCGCAACCTTGAATACATCCGCTCCGCCAAAAGACTTAACGCTCGGCAGGCTCGTTGGGCTTTGTTTTTTGGGCGTTTTGACTTTTCGATTTCGTACCGCCCTGGCTCTAAGAATATTAAACCCGACGCCCTTTCACGACAATTCTGCTCCACAGAGGACATTCCGTCCGAGGAGGTCATCATTCCTCAAACATGTGTGGTCGGAGCTGCCGTCTGGGGAGTCGAGCAGACCGTCAGGAGGGCTCTTTCACGCGCGATTAGACCTCCCTCTGCTCTTGAGGGCAGATTATTTGTACCCGAGATCGCTCGTTCGGTTGTTCTTCACTGGGGTAACTCCTCTAAGTTAGTCGCACATCCCGGCATCAGGGGTACCTTGGCTGCTATTCGCCAGAGGTTTTGGTGGCCTACTAGGGAGCGGAACGTACGTCGGTTTGTGGCATCATGTCCTGTCTGCGCTCAGACCAAGTCGAGTAATGCTCCGCCAGCAGGTCTCCTCAGACCTCTCCCCATTCCTTCTCGTCCGTGGTCGCATATAGCCGTAGATTTCGTTACGGGTCTTCCGTCGTCTGCTGGTAATACTGTTATTCTCACGGTCGTAGATCGTTTTTCTAAGGCTGCTCGTTTTATTCCGCTACCAAAGTTGCCTTCAGCCCGTGAGACCGCCCAGATCGTAGTTGATCATATTTTTAAGATTCACGGTCTTCCTTCGGACATTGTGTCTGACAGAGGGCCCCAATTTGCCTCTCTGTTCTGGAGGGAGTTCTGCCGACTGATTGGGGCGTCCCCCAGTCTGTCGTCCGGATTCCATCCCCAGACCAATGGACAAGCCGAACGGACCAACCAGATCCTCGGGCGTCTGCTGCGCAGCTTAACCTTGAAGAATCCCGCGTCTTGGGCTGACCAACTCTCCTGGGCCAAATATGCCCATAATTCTTTACCCTCGTCCGCTACCGGTCTCTCTCCTTTTGAGAGCTGTCTGGGGTACCAACCCCCACTATTTGCGTTGCAGGAGTCTGAGTCTTCTGTTCCCTCTGTTCAGGCTTTTATTCAGAGATGTAAGCGTACGTGGAAGAGAGTGAGATCGGCGCTGTGTCAGACCAGAGTTCGTACCTGTAGAGCCGTTAACCGCCGTTGAGTTAGGGCCCCCAGATACGTGTGTGGGCAGAAGGTGTGGCTCTCTACTCGCAATCTGCCCATACACGAAGGCTCACGTAAGCTTATGCCCCGTTTTGTTGGTCCCTTTCCCATCATTAAGGTCGTAAGTCCAGCCGCTGTCAAATTAAGGCTGTCGGGTCAGTTACGTCGCATTCACCCAGTGTTCCATGTGTCATGTGTCAAGCCTGTTGTTCGTGAAGTCAGTTCAGTGTTGATTAAGTTCCATTGTAAAGATCATTAATTATTAAATTTGTTCATTTCATCTATAAAGCAGTTCTGCAGAAAACAGTGATGTCATAGTCCAGCTCAGTTCAGTTTTCATCCAATAGTGTCAGTGCAGTCAAATCAATAATATTGTTGATTATTACGTGTCCCCAACTAAGCCAGAGGCAAAAGTGACAAGGAATCCTAACTCCATCAGGTGAAAGAATGGAGAAAAAAACGTGCTCGGTCAGGGGGCCAGTTCTCCTCTGGCCAACGAACGAACAGTTTCAGTTTAGTTCCTGTGTCCTTAGTTACTAATTCCTCCCTGTTTTTTAGGGGTTCAAGTGCGCAGCACTGAAACGCTATTGTAATTGTTATAATTTTCAAGGATCAGCATTCTCACCTAAAACTTATCGGGCAGACCAAACCATAAGTCGTAGAGACTTTAAACTTTTGAGGGCTGGTACCGTCTACAACGTCACCAACATGATAACTCCTAAACCATAGGCGTAGGCTCAAGTGTCTTATATTGTTGGAATCCTTGGCTTAAGACGCCTCAGATTTGATCGTTGTACAATTTTTCTGGTATTTTAGATTTTTTGACAAACCTACTTTTGCAAACTAGTCCTAGGTTTTTGGCCCGATTGGAACCAAACCAGTGCAGCAAGATTCTCTGGAGTCTGATTGTCAATAATTACCAGAAGAAAAGTTTACATTTCGATTCATGGTCTCTAAGGGCCACCAAAACATTCAAAGTGGGAGGAAACACTTTTACTTTGACATTTTTGTCTATAACTCGTGAACAGAATGAGATATTTTCACCAAACTGGATGCACCTATGTAAGAGCTCATTCTGTGGTCATGTGAAAAAGCACACGGCGACTGGCCACTTGGTGGCGATATAACATGAATAAAACATAAAAATGGCTATAATTCTGCAACCCTAAGGGCCCTCAAGTGCCAAGCAAGTGTGTTTTGCTAGTTTCAGCCTAATGCAGTGCATAATTTTCACGTCCTGCGCCACGTTGTTTAACCCTCTGGGCTTCTTTGTCCGAAAACGACCGAAAACTTGAACGTTTCGAATTGTTTAATTTTTTTTGCTTCATCGGATGGGGGTGAAACTTGGTGACTTTTGTTGTATTACCTATATGAACACACAAACAAATCAAGGAGATGATTCTGATATGTTAAAGGGTCGTAAAAAAAATAGCCACTGTGCAGAAAAAAAGTGCACAGCAATAAAGGGGTGACACACTAAAACATCAAGAGTGCAAATATGACCCCCCCCCCCCCACACACACACACACACACACACAAACACACAACAAATGATGCTCCAAACTATATAAAAACTATATAATCATAACTCCAAAACTGTAGCAAGGAGAGTCAAAAGGTAGGTATCATTTGAAAGAACTCTTTTAAAAAAATTTGAAAATATGAATTAGATTACATTTGGACATTGTCCTGCCGAGAAACGGCTGATAAAAGACAAAAATATATATATAATTTTTATTATGATTTTTGCATATCTTTCTTATTTGTCATGGAATAACTAAGGTAGGAGGAAAATTCTTTTTTAGTGAAGTCCCCCTACATGTTAGCTGCATCTGGATAAAAAAATCAAATAATTTTGGATAAAGGAATCAAAAGTTACAGCATTTGGAAAAGAGATAGCCTTTTTGTACAGTCTTTGACAGCCCCTCATGGGAAATTTTTTCTCCATGAAGAATATCTTGTCATAAAAGCAATAGATTATGTTAATTTTGGGCTCATTTTAATTGTAATAATATGCTGTAAAAAATGAAGTGCCATTTTCAATGATCTGTGAATGTTTCATGAGCTGTATGATGTTTTTGACATATTTCAGTACATTATTTTATAGATTATGAAAAAAAAAAGAAATTCTATTTATCAGCAAATAACTCAGCAATACTTAAGAGTTTTTCAAAGTGGATACATTCACTGTAAAGTTCAGACTCTAAGCTTTCAAATGACATCAACTTTGTGTTATTCAAGGCAAGATTTTTGAAAAATATGGTAATTCATATTTTTGCAGCTAGGCGGCGCCTGCTGGCGGTACACTCGGTTTTAGAGGGATTACTCAGTACTCGTTAGGAGTTAATAAATGTAATTAGATGCATTAAAAAGCTGAGATCCTAAGCTTTAAAATGATATATAATTTGTGTTGTTTCATTCAGTGGTTGCTTAGTAATTATTTATTTTTTTCCGAATGGGAATAAAAATAAATAAATAAAATAAATAAATAAAAAAGCTATAGGCAGCCTATAGGCGATTATAGGACATGACACATATTTATATATTTTGAAGCCACTAGATGGCGCTCTTCTCACTTGAATTTTTTTTTTTTTAGGCCTACACTCTATTTTGATGTGAAATGTTGCATTTATTGAAAGAAAATAAAAATAAATATAAAATAAAAATATATATATTAATTCTAATGGAAAAAATAGCTCATAAAAATTATATAATTAATGCAAAGTATCATTAAAAAACTCTAAAAATTCTAAATAATAATCAGAAAATATTATAGAACAAAAATATATTTGATTGGTTATCCTGGGAAAAAATAAAGTTAAATTTTAAGGCTTCGTCCGTTTTTGACCGGGAGGAAGCTAAGTGTGACCCATTTACGAAGAAGCCCAGAGGGTTAAATAGAAAATGCATTTGCGGCCATTTGTGCGCCCATGGTGGTCTGAAAACGAGATGTGTTCGGCATAGACAGTAAAAGAAATGGAAACAGTGACCCCATAGACTTCGGCGGAGACCAGTGAAGTCAATAGAAGCACTCTCTTCCTGATGGCTAAGCGTACTGCGCAGCCTCAAACTGAGCTTGACAACGTAGATGTGACGTGAGCAACCTATCTGATAGTTGTAAGTCTTCTAGTAGCTGTGCCAAGAGAAATCTGAATCATTCCCTTCCGAATCTTGCAGAGACGGAGAGCGTGAATAGGAGCTGTCCATGAGCTAGGAGCATGAGCAACTAGTATTCTTGAATTTATCGGACTTTATGTCTCCACGTCCCCCCGATTGCCTGCGAGCTTCTCCTCCTGTCTATACGGTCATTTCTCTACTCTGCGACAGAGAGTCACGTGGTTATGATGCAATCGTTAGCATATTTTTACAAAAACGGCTTCTACGGGGCCATAACCTAAGATACAAGGTAATGGAGACTTTTATACATTGTTGTGTTTCTTTAGAAATAAACGATGGACAAATAGTGTCTTTAAACGCCTCAGATGTAAAGTTATTCGCTGTCAAAGTGACACCAAAATGAATGGGAGTCAATGCTTGTTAGCCAATGGATGCCCCCATAGAAGGTACGCTTTCCGGATGCTGGATTACCCCCTTGGTGTTCGGGTGCATTGTTGGCACGTTGCTATTTTGAGGCAACTGAAATAGACTGTGCCATTGACCAACAAAAACCTGGTCTAAAGTCAATGTCCCAAGTTTTTTTGGGGGTTATTTAAAGAGCACGTTTTTAATGTGAGCCTATAGGCAGGTCCATAACTCGGGTACACTGCTTATTACACACACAGGGACGTGCAGCAGCACACAAACTAGCCAAATATTAAAAATAAAAGGATTACATTGTAAAAGATTAATATTGTGTACATAAAGATATGGTTGAATCCAGCTTGTCCTGTAGATGGTCTGCTGGCACGCTTAACCTCGCGCGCGAGCAGATCCATTTGCGCTCTGGAGACGCGTTCAGTCTTTCCACGTGCAAATTCAGTAATGTAAGCAATCCGCCAAGGCGTGAGCACAACTGGCTTTTAAAGTGAATGGAAGATGAGACTCTGGTTGGTTTATTTGGCAAACGTTACGCCCAAAACACACCCATTACTCAATAAGAGAATAGGGACAACTCTTTTAGACCAAGTGATGGGCGCGCCTACCATTTTTCCCGTTGTTAAACTAGCAAAAGTGGATTTGGACATGCCTTAAGTGCACTTGTGCCCTGCACTTTAGACCATGCGCTTAGATTGTTAAAATAGGACCCATTGTCTGATTGACTTGAAAATTGACATGTAGTATCTTCATACAAGATGCCAAGACTGCCTTTGAAGACATTAACGTATCTCGAAAAATGCAGCCGGCGGAAGGCGCCAATAAAGTTTGAACAGCTATCAGAGAAGGTTAACGGAGGCCGATCGGAACGAAACTCGCTGGGCCTGTTTGACTCACAGCCCTAGAGGCCTGTGAAACATTTGGAAAGAAATCGGCCACGGGACCGCCTTCGCCTTCACATGCGTAAAGGATTGTATACCCCGTGATTTTTGGCACATGCCCACGACATTCATACCGCATGATAGAACTCCTCATTCTGATAAACTTTGCCTCTAGGACCGCCGCTGTCAATCGAAGCGTTCGTTAAATATTGGAGATTATTTCAAAAAACAACTTTCGCGAACTAGCCCTAGTTTTTTGGCTCAACCTCAATAAAACCACTGCGACACATTATTCTCGGGACTCTCTAGGTCAATAATTACCCCCAATTTTTTTTTAACTTTGGCCTTTGGATAACTATAGCTGGGATTTAGAAAATAGGCGTGGCCAAGTCCAGCCAAATGCCTATCATTCCCAAAGGAAAACTTCACGAAAATAGGTGAGAACATGCGACATATGTATGATTCTGAACAAGCATGCAAACTTTTATGGAGATCCATAGGTGGGGCTATAACTGT
The DNA here is from genome assembly GCF_951802725.1 of Rutilus rutilus. Taxonomy (NCBI): domain Eukaryota; kingdom Metazoa; phylum Chordata; class Actinopteri; order Cypriniformes; family Leuciscidae; genus Rutilus; species Rutilus rutilus. The sequence continues at coordinate 20,086,552 of NC_140217.1, read as the reverse complement.
TAAAAAGGTGTAAAAATGCTATGGCAAATCCCATGAAATAGTTTAAAATGGCCCTCTTCCTGGCTGATTTGCTCTGCATGAAACTGTCTGTGCACATGTGTCACATGATTCTAAAAAAGCATGGAAACTTTTGTGGACATCGGGCCATAGGAAAAAAGCTTTTTACTGCCTGTAAATGGTCTTTTTCATCTATAATCTAACTGATTACATGCTTGCTAAAAATACCTTTTTACACATGTTCTTAAAGGCCTTAAAACCCCGTTAATTGCTGCTCACAGCTATATTTACCAAGATCATTGATTACCCCCACCTGTGTGTAGGGTAGCTCTTTAAGTACTTCCTGTTTTGTTCAGTTCACTGTTGGTCATCGTCATTTTTAAGGTTTATAATTTTATGTTTATGTTCTCCTGAGAGTCCCCTGTGTATTTCTCTTTATGGATAAAAAACTATTTATATTAAATTATTTCGTCATTCATTGTTGGATTTGAACCACAATTGTGACAGAAAAACGCCGACCCTCAAATGATTCAAAATATGGACTGTCTTTTGCAAAACAAACGCACGCTGAATGAGTATGTGGAGGAGATTTTGGAGCAGTACCACGAGGCGCAGTGGGATGATGTGGCCCTCAAGTACTTTTTCTGGAGCGGGATGGACAACATCTTGAGACAGAAGCTATTGGAGGAGGGTCACCGACCCCTGATCGATTTCATCGACTACACCTTGTGCCATATCCTCTTTCACCATGGGAGTCATCGAGGAAGACAACATCAACTCCGACTCCCCAGAGCCAGTACTACCTCCAGCAGCCATCTCTCTGTCCGCTCCAGGAAGAACACATCATCCCACCCCGGAGTTCCCCGGACGGCCAGAGAGATTCTCCACCGCAGACCCAGAGACGACGCCCATGCCTACCACTGACACAGAGCCAGCGCCCACCGCGCACCACAAACTTGATCCCCCTCCATCCCTGGAGGCAGCCACAGTGTCCACCCCTGAGCCAGAGCCAGTCGCTGCATCCGTCCCAAGAATAGAGCCAATCGCCAGGTCCATCAAGGAGTCAGTGCCAGTGAGACAGTCTGTTGATGAGCCAGTTGAGGAGCAATGGCTGACAAGCTTCTGCCTCGCAGCCCCTCGGCTCCGCCCGCATCGTTAGCCGCTTTTCGTCTGGCTGAATGGTTTTCATTGCGTACCCATTCCATTCTGTGCCGATCCAGGCCAGCTGGTATGGTCATGGTTTCATTTTCCACTGTGGGGCTGATAACAGCTGATCTTTGAATGTAATACAAATGCGTCAGTCGTTACCTTGGTAATGCAAGAGTTTACGATATGAGATGTTTACGATAAGCGACCGCGTTATGGAGGATGATCAGATATTTCTTTTAATTTTATTATTAATTTGGGGTTTACGTCGCTTAAATAGAGTGCTTAGCCAGCTGAAGAGAAACTGGTAGCTAGGCAACAGACAAGTGACCAATTCAGAGTTGCGACGTCACTTCACGGATTCTAGCAGCACGGTTCACCGAGAAGTCCGTGCCGAGAACAGTTTGTAATATGCCATGCAGCTGTTGACTCCATCCAGCTCATCGGCTCCACCTCAGGCCACTTCATCACCAGCATGACTCTGTGAAGCAGATACCCTGGCATCACACTGGGCCTTCAGGCCCATTGCTCCACCACGGCCTGTCAGCCCTTCGGCCCCACATTGGCTCTGCGCTCCCACAGCTCCACGATGATCCGGCATCATTCAGGCTCCACCTGCAGGACTGGGCCGTTTTATGAAGTATGAAGCTGGTCTGTGAAGTATCCCTTACGGAACAAAAATTCAGTGAGGAAAATAAGTATTTGAACACCCTGCTATTTTGCAAGTTCTCCCACTTGGAAATCATGGAGGGGTCTGAAATTGTCATCGTAGGTGCATGTCCACTGTGAGAGACATAATCTAAAAAAAATAATCCAGAAATCACAATATATGATTTTTTAACTATTTATTTGTATGATACAGCTGCAAATAAGTATTTGAACACCTGTCAACACCGACCCTCAAAGACCTGTTAGTCTGCCTTTAAAATGTCCACCTCCACTCCATTTATTATCCTAAATTTAGATGCACCTGTTTGAGGTCGTTAGCTGCATAAAGACACCTGTCCACCCCATACAATCAGTAAGAATCCAACTATAACATGGCCAAGACCAAAGAGCTGTCCAAAGACACTAGAGACAAAATTGTACACCTCCACAAGGCTGGAAAGGGCTACGGGGAAATTGCCAAGCAGCTTGGTGAAAAAAGGTCCACTGTTGGAGCAATCATTAGAAAATGGAAGAAACTAAACATGACTGTCAATCTCCCTCGGACTGGGGCTCCATGCAAGATCTCACCTCGTGGGGTCTCAATGATCCTAAGAAAGGTGAGAAATCAGCCCAGAACTACACGGGAGGAGCTGGTCAATGACCTGAAAAGAGCTGGGACCACCGTTTCCAAGGTTACTGTTGGTAATACACTAAGACGTCATGGTTTGAAGTCATGCATGGCACGGAAGGTTCCCCTGCTTAAACCAGCAAAAAAATGTCAAGGCCTGTCTTAAGTTTGCCAATGACCATTTGGATGATCCAGAGGAGTCATGGGAGAAAGTCTTGTGGTCAGATGAGACCAAAATAGAACTTTTTGGGTCGATGGGTCGAGGCTGGGTCTTCCAACATGACAATGACCCGAAGCACACAGCCAGGATAACCAAGGAGTGGCTCTGTAAGAAGCATATCAAGGTTCTGGCGTGGCCTAGCCAGTCTCCAGACCTAAACCCAATAGAGAATCTTTGGAGGGAGCTCAAACTCCGTGTTTCTCAGCGACAGCCCAGAAACCTGACTGATCTAGAGAAGATCTGTGTGGAGGAGTGGGCCAAAATCCCTCCTGCAGTGTGTGCAAACCTGGTGAAAAACTACAGGAAACGTTTGACCTCTGTAATTGCAAACAAAGGCTACTGTACCAAATATTAACATTGATTTTCTCAGGTGTTCAAATACTTATTTGCAGCTGTATCATACAAATAAATAGTTAAAAAATCATACATTGTGATTTCTGGATTTTTTTTTTTAGATTATGTCTCTCACAGTGGACATGCACCTACGATGACAATTTCAGACCCCTCCATGATTTCTAAGTTGGAGAACTTGCAAAATAGCAGGGTGTTCAAATACTTATTTTCCTCACTGTATATGGGAATATACTGTAAAATATAATGAGATATATAACATAATACATTTCTATGGGAAACTAGTTTTTATATTTTTCAATATTCTGCAATATATGCATAGACCATGTATGGCTATATATTACTACATATAAAATATTTATAAATGAAGAAAAAAAATGGCATTTCATGTAATATTAACAAAAGTTTATCCTTTATTGTGTACATATATTGCACATATATGTTCCCATTTAAATGTGAATATATATATGTAACGGTCATCAGCTGGAGTGCCCTTGAGAGCCACCTGAGGGCACTCTACATCAGACTATCATTATTTCACTCACAACTACATTTCCCATAATTCACTGCCCGGACTCATCATCCCTGATTATCACATTCACCTGTGTCTCATTATATTGTTTAGTTCACCCCATATACGCCTGGTTCACCTCATCATTCCCTGCGAAGTCTTGTACGTTATTCCACTGCATTTCTGAGCATTTCCTTTGTTGTCGTTGTTCCTGGCTCTTGATCTCTGCCTGTGTCCTGGTTTTCCTGTTTCTGCCTCACCCTCTGGATTTGTCTGTTTGTTGGATTGCCTGCCTGTGTATGACCTTTGCCTGGATTTTGATTACGATTCTGTATAACCCTTTAAATAAAACTGCATTTGGATCCTCAACCTTCATGTCTCGGAGCAGTTCATGACTACATTATATACAGTATATATACTGTATATATATATATATATATATATATATATATATATATATATATATATATACACATTATATTTCTTTTGATTTTATTATTAATTTGGGGTTTACGTCACTTAAATAGAGTGCTTTCAATCAGGATTTAGACCGTACCACAGTACTGAGACAGCTCTCATTAGAGTCACAAATTATTTGCTCTTATCATACGATCATGGTTGTATCTCTCTATTAGTGTGACTCAATCTTAGTGCTGCATTTGATACTATTGACCACAACATTCTTTTAAATAGACTCAAAAATTATGGTGGCATTAGTGGAATTGCATTAGCATGGTTTAAATCATATTTAAACTACCAATTCACAAAATTAACGGGATGCATAGCTGATATAAAAAACTGGATGACTAGTAATTTCCTACTACTTAATTTAGAAAAAACTGAGATTCTAATTATTGGACAAAAAACTTCCTCACGTAATAACCTAGAATACTGTCTAACACTTGATGGCTGTTCTGTCAAGTCTTCGTCGTCGGTTAGGAACCTGGGTGTGCTCTTTGATACCAATTTTTCATTTGAAAGTCACGTGTAGTATCTGTAAAACCGCATTTTTCCATCTTAAAAATATATCTAAATTACGTCATATGCTCTTCAATGACAAATGTGGAACAATTAGTTAATCGGTCATGACATCAAAGCTAGATTATTGTAATGCTATTATGGGTGGTTGCCCTACACGCTTAATAAACAAACTGCTGTAGTTTAATAAACGACCAGCTGTTAGTCCAAAACGCAGCAGCTCGAGTTCTTACCAGAAGCAGGAAGTATGACCATATTAGCCCGGTTCTGTCAACACTGCATTGGCTCCCTATTGAACATTGTATACATTTTTAAATATTGCTGATTACCTACAAAGCATTAAAAGGTTTAGCTCCTCAGTACTTGAGCGAGCTCTTAACGCATTATAGTCCTTCACGTCTATTGCGATCTCAAAATTCCGGCCAGTTGATAATACCTAGAATATCAAAATCGACTCGTGGCGGTTGATCCTTTTGCTATTTAGACCAACACTTTGGAACTGTCTTCCTAACATAATCCAGGAAGCAAACACACTCTGTCAGTTCAAATCTAGACTAAAAACACATCTCTTTGACCTAGCATACACAAAACACATTATAGACTTTTATAATTGAATGTTAGGCTGCATAGTTTAGGTCAGCCGGAACCGGGAACACTCCCCATAAATCCTGATGTACGTTACATCATAAGAAGGACGCTAACATTAGTCCCTCTGTTTATCCCTGTTTACCGCAGTCCGCCGGATCCAGGCCGTATTCAGATCTGATGAAGGACTTACGCCTGAACCTGACGACAACGCAGTCCTGAAGTGTCAACTAGTCTCTCCCCTGTGAAGGCCTCCTTCCCTTCCCTTTACCTCTGTACAGATAAAACGTTTTCGGGATAATTCCGGTTCACGTGGCTACGCGGAAGCGATAAATAATTATTTATTATAAATTTAGGCCAGACAAGTAGTTTGTTGAGGGTTGGTTTGTAAAGAAGGACTACACGCCTGCGCACATATATATTAAAACACGCATAGACTAAACCCGTGATGTGCATGTGCAGGCCGTCTGCGTTTTCGCAGGTTTGCGCAGAGATAACCTTTTTTTCTAAAAATGTTAAGGCTTGCATCTTGGAACCTATTTCAGAGTTTGCGTTCTCGAGCCACCAGGGACTGTTTTGTGCGGATGAGCGGGCCGGAGCGCATTGAGTGTTTTCTGTTAGAGCAGTCGTGTTAGTGGCCCCTAAGTTAATAACTAATGATCTTTGCAACGGAAGTGAATCAATCAATCAAAACTTACTTTAGCTGGACAATAACTTTATTCTAAGGCAAGGCAAGGCAAGGCAAGTTTATTTATATAGCACATTTCATACACATAGGCAATTCAAAGTGCTTTACATAGAAGAAATTAAAGTAATAAAAAAAATTTAAAACAGTTTAAAAAAATAAAAAATAAAATGAAATACAGTACAGTAAAAACAGTCGGACGAACAGTGGCATAGTGCTCATTCAGTAAATGCATAGCTAAACAGATGTGTTTTGAGTCTGGATTTGAATGTGACTACTGTAGGAGCACATCTGATCTCCTCTGGAAGCTGGTTCCAGCTGCGGCTGGCATAATAGCTAAAAGCGGACTCGCCATGCTTAGAGTGAACCCTTGGTATTTCTAGCTGATATGATCCTAATGATCTGAGTGATCTGTTGGGCTTATATTCAGTGAGCATATCTGCAATGTATTTAGGTCCTAGGCCATTGAATGATTTATATACCAGTAATAATACTTTAAAATCAATCCTAAATCTAACTGGGAGCCAGTGTAAAGACCTGAGGACTGGTGTAATATGTTCATATTTTCTGGTTCTGCTCAGAATCCTGGCGGCAGCGTTCTGTATGAGCTGCAACTGTCTTATGGTCTTTTTGGGAAGGCCAGTGAGGAGTCCGTTACAATAATCCACCCTGCTGGTGATGAAAGCATGCACAAGTTTCTCTAAGTCTTGTCTGGATACAAAGCATCTAATTCTTGCAATATTTTTCAGATGATAGTATGCTGATTTAGTTATTGCTTTGACATGACTACTGAAACTAAGGTCTGACTCTAGTGTCACACCAAGATTCCTGACTTGATTTTTAGTTGTTTGACCCCTAGAGTGAAGGTATGCGTTCACCTTGAGAACTTCATCTTTGTTTCCAAATGCAATGACTTCAGTTTTGTCTTTGTTTAATTGAAGAAAGTTTTGACACATCCAACTGTTTACATCATCAATGCATTGGCACAGGGACTCAATGGGGCTATAATCGTCGGGCGATAGGGCTAAGTAGAGCTGCTGTAAAGCCAAAACAATCTCTGTTACTATAATTAAGTTGGCTTGGAAAAGCCAACATACTGGTATTGTACTTAAGATTATTAAGTTGGCTTGGAAAAGCCAACATACTGATATTGTATTTAAGCTTATTATTATTATTCTTAGCCAAAATTTCTCCACGCTACTCCTCCTAAACTATTCAAGCTACAACCACTAAACTCAGACTAAACCTTCAAACTGTTCTGACTTGAGTTGCTTGCTCTTTTCAGACTGATCAGACTAACGGTTTTCCTAAAATTGCTGATCAAAAATTGGACAAATCCCATAGACTTTCATTGCGGAATGTTCAAATTGAGCCAAGACTATTTAAACTTCAACTGTCCATCCATCCATCCATCTTCCTCCGCTTATCCGGGGCCGGGTCGCGGGGGCAGCAGTCTAAGCAGAGATGCCCAGACTTCCCTCTCCCCGGACACTTCCTCCAGCTCTTCCGGGGGGACACCGAGGCGTTCCCAGGCCAGCCGGGAGACATAGTCTCTCCAGCGTGACCTAGGTCTTCCCCGGGGTCTCCTCCCAGTGGGACGCGCCCGGAACACCTTCCCGGGAAGGCGTCCAGGAGGCATCCGAAACAGATGCCCGAGCCACCTCAGCTGACCCCTCTCGATGTGGAGGAGCAGCGGCTCTACTCTGAGCTCCTCCCGAGTGACCGAGCTTCTCACCCTATCTCTAAGGGATCGCCCAGCCACCCTGCGGAGAAAGCTCATTTCGGCCGCCTGTATCCGGGATCTTGTCCTTTCGGTCATGACCCAAAGCTCATGACCATAGGTGAGAGTAGGAACGTAGATTGACCGGTAAATCGAGAGCTTCGCCTTGCGGCTCAGCTCTTTCTTCACCACGACAGACCGGTACATCGACCGCATTACTGCAGAAGCTGCACCGATCCGTCTGTCAATCTCCCGTTCCATCCTTCCCTCACTCGTGAACAAAACCCCAAGATACTTAAACTCCTCCACTTGAGGCAGGAACTCTCCACCAACCTGAAGTGAGCAAGCCACCCTTTTCCGACTGAGGACCATGGCCTCGGATTTGGAGGTGCTGATTCTCATCCCAGCCGCTTCACACTCAGCTGCAAACCGTCCCAGTGCATGCTGAAGGTCCTGATTTGATGAGGCCAACACGACAACATCATCCGCAAAGAGCAGAGATGAAATCGTGTTGTCACCAAACCTGACACCCTCCGGCCCCTGGCTGCACCTAGAAATTCTGTCCATAAAAATTATGAACAGAACCGGCGACAAAGGGCAGCCCTGCCGGAGTCCAACATGCACCGGGAAGAAGTCTGACTTACTGCCGGCAATGCGAACCAAGCTCCTGCTTCGGTTGTACAGGGACCGGACAGCCCTTAGCAAAGGACCCCGGACCCCATACTCCCGGAGCACCCTCCACAGGCCGCCGCGAGGGACACAGTCGAATGCCTTCTCCAAATCCACAAAGCACATGTGGACTGGTTGGGCAAACTCCCATGAACCCTCCAGCACCCTGTAGAGGGTATAGAGCTGGTCCAGTGTTCCACGGCCCGGACGAAAACCACACTGTTCCTCCTGAATCCGAGGTTCTACCATCGGCCGTATTCTCCTCTCCAGTACCCTGGCATAGACTTTCCCAGGGAGGCTGAGAAGTGTGATCCCCCTATAGTTGGAACACACCCTCCGGTCCCCCTTCTTAAAAAGAGGGACCACCACCCCGGTCTGCCATCCCAGAGGCACTGTCCTCGCCCGCCACGCGATGCTGCAGAGACGTGTCAGCCAAGACAGCCCCACAACATCCAGAGACTTGAGGTACTCAGGGCGGATCTCATCCACCCCCGGTGCCTTGCCACCGAGGAGTTTCTTGACTACCTCGGTGACTTCAGCCCGGGTGATGGACGAGTCCACCTCTGAGCCCTCAGCCTCTGCTTCCTCAATGGAAGACGTGACGGCGGGATTGAGGAGATCCTCGAAGTATTCCTTCCACCGTCCAACGACATCCCCAGTTGAGGTCAACAGCTCCCCACCTCTACTGTAAACAGCGTTGGTAGGGCACTGCTTCCCTCTCCTGAGGCGCCGGACGGTTTGCCAGAATCTCTTCGAGGCCAGCCGATAGTCCTTCTCCATGGCCTCACCGAACTCCTCCCAGGCCCGAGTTTTTGCCTCCACAACCACCCGGGCTGCAGTTCGCTTGGCCTGCCGGTACCCGTCAGCTGCCTCAGGAGTCCCGCAAGCCAACCAGGCCCGATAGGACTCTTTCTTCAGCTTGACGGCATCCCTTACTTCCGGTGTCCACCACCGGGTTCGGGGATTGCCGCCTCGACAGGCACCAGAGACCTTACGGCCACAGCTCCGAGCGGCCGCTTCGACAATGGAGGTGGAGAACATGGTCCACTCGGACTCAATATCTCCAGCCTCCCTCGGGATCTGGTCGAAGCTCCGCCGGAGGTGGGAGTTGAAGATCTCTCTGACAGGAGACTCGGCCAAACGTTCCCAGCAGACCCTCACAGTACGCTTGGGTCTGCCGAGTCTGTCCAGCTTCCTCCCCCGCCATCGGATCCAACTCACCACCAGGTGGTGATCAGTTGACAGCTCCGCCCCTCTCTTTACCCGAGTGTCCAAGACATACGGCCGCAGGTCAGATGAAACGACCACAAAGTCGATCATCGACCTACGGCCTAGGGTGTCCTGGTGCCACGTGCACTGATGGACACCCTTATGCTTGAACATGGTGTTCGTTATGGACAAACTGTAACTAGCACAGAAGTCCAATAACTGAACACCACTCGGGTTCAGATCAGGGGGGCCGTTCCTCCCAATCACGCCCCTCCAGGTGTCACTGTCGTTGCCCACGTGGGCATTGAAGTCCCCCAGTAGAACGATGAAGTCCCCAGTTGGAGCACTTTCCAGCACCCCTCCCAGAGACCCCAAGAAGGCCGGGTACTCTGCACTGCCGTTTGGCCCGTAGGCACACACGACAGTGAGAGACCTATCCCCGACCCGTAGGCGCAGGGAAACGACCCTCTCGTTCACCGGGGTAAACTCCAACACATGGCGGCTGAGTTGGGGGGCTATAAGCAAACCCACACCAGCCCGCCGCCTCTCTCACTTCAACTGTATAAATTCAAATTTTAACAGTTGGAGAGGCTCATTAGACTCCATCAGCTGCCATTCTATGTACTATTTCTAATTCATTGAGACTCATTTAAGCTTTCTTTCTTTCTTTCTTTCTTTCTTTCTTTCTTTCTTTCTAATTAATCTATCTAAAAATCTATCTATCTATCTATCTATCTATCTATCTATCTATCTATCTATCTATATTTCTAACTCCAAACTAAATTCAAATTTTGACAGTTGGAGAGGCTCATTAGACTCCATCTATCTATCTTATATTTCTTTCTTTCTAACTCCAAACTAAATTCAAATTTTGACAGTTGGAGAGGCTCATTAGACTCCATCAGCTGCCTTTCTATGTACTATTTCTAATTCATTGAGACTCATTTAAGCTTTCTTTCTTTCTTTCTTTCTTTCTTTCTTTCTTTCTTTCTTTCTTTCTTTCTTCCTTCCTAATCTATCTATCTATCTATCTATCTATCTATCTATCTATCTATCTATCTATCTATCTATCTATCTATCTATCTATCTATCTATCTATCTATCTATCTATCTATCTATATCTATCTATCTATCTGTCTTTTTAACTAATCATTTTCTTTCTTTCTTTCTTTCTTTCTTTCTTTCTTTCTTTCTTTCTTTCTTTCTTCTTAAATTTATCTATCTCATAGCAACCACCCAGAACACAATGGCAACCACCCAGAACAATTATATGATAATTTGACCGTTTTTCATGTGACGGCAACACAATATTTTATTGTTATAAAAGGGTCGAGAAAGATAATAATAATAATGTAATACTTCAAACTACTTTAAACTTCTCACTCAAACTTTTCCAAGCCAACTTAAAGTTTGTCTTGACGAACTTTCGCATCTAGTTTCCTATTATCACTGTAAAGCTGCTTTGAAACAATCTATATTGTTAAAAGCGCTATATAAATGAAGGTGACTTGACTTGACATTCACGGAATGAGTTACAACAGATTTCAAATTCCCACAGCATGATTTGCTTCTGACTGTTAAAGGAGAGCAAATGTTAAAATGAAGTGTTATTTGATGTGTTTTGCTCAATATTAATATAGGGGAGATCTGTTAGTGTTTAATATTCTATTATTTTGGAATTTAAAAGGTGTTCTGGTATGTCTGAGTTTTTGGGGTTACCATTGTGCTGAAGAATAGAGCCTGTGGTTCGGCTGACAATTGGCCGAACACCATTAAGATTATGTTTTCTATAGTTAAAAGTAATGCCTGTGCACTCCTCAACACAGTGATGGTCTATTGGCTAAATACTTTAGTACATGCAGGTGTGCTTGTGCTTTTGTGAACTAGCTTGAAAATAAGAAACATTTATAATGTATATAATTATAAAATATATTAAATATATTACATTATATATTTCTCTACACATATGTTTATAATGTATGAGTAAATATATCTGCAATATATTACACATGCAGTACCATATCTGATCACATATACATAGCTCCCTATAGCTACCTAAACTCTATATATTATGAAGTGTATTACTGAATATAAAATTACATACATTATGATATATTAGTAAATATAGTCACATATTTTTCAATATATGAAAAGTGGCAATTCCTTATGTATCAATGTATTGTAATTAGGGCTGGGGGAATTAACGCGTTAATCTTTGCGATTAATTTGAGATGCGTTATTTTGCCTCGTTTTAATGACTTCCTGTTGCGGCTGCTATTGAAAAGGCCGAAAATATGCCGTCCCGCCCCTCCGTGTTCGGCGATCAGGTTTCATTCTCGCGCAGCTTTCATGAGCGGGTCTTTTCCGCGTCGCGCTCTCCGTTCCGTGTGTGTGTGTGTGTCTGTCTGTCGGCGCGCTGCTGCGCCGCTCCGTCTTTGCGCTGCGCGTTCTGCTCTGTCGTTCACGGCCCAAACACAATCATGTACCGATCACGCACTGGAAAAGCAAAGTCTGCTCAAATAACTTGAAATTTCTCAGTAGTAGACTTCTGTTTGCAATAGCACTACTGAGCTGGTATAGTCATGCTGGGCAACACTGGTAAAATGACCTGCTCTGATCACATGCTCTGGTAATAATAGCTTTGTAGGACTATATTTTATTTTGATAATTAGTAAAAAAAAAAAAAAAAAAAAAAAAAGTTTAATTGATTATGTTTATTGATTATTGAAAAAGAATAATATATTGATATATTGATGTTTAATATTATTTTAATACATGGCTATTAATTAGGTTATTCTAAGTTTAAATATTGATGATTACAAGATTGGGGGAAATGCAATTAATTGCAATTAATTACAGCAAATTGTGCAATTACAGTTTTTCTCAGTCGCTTTGGTGCATTTCTCACATCACTATTCACATTTGCACAACAGTTAGTTCAACCTCCACAACATTCAGTCATTTGTGCACATCATAGTAGCAGTTTCTCATTCCTTTCCAACAAATTGCAAATGCTTTTGGACATGCATCAATTGCTTTCATACAACTCTCTGCTGTTTTATAACATTATCATTTGCTTATGTCATGTCAGTCAAAATTAACTATACTTGTGAATGCTGAATAGTCATTCCATATAAAACGAATAGTCCTCATTTCATTGCTTGAGTCATCACATACAAAAATGTTGAACTAGTTGTCAAAATCTGTCAAGCAAATTTTACAAAAAAAAAAAAAAAAAAAAAAAAAATTCCTGCAAAAAACAAGACCCTATCTCTTTTTCTGATTGCAAGAGATGATATTCGCTGTGATGTAGATGAAATTATGTGGCCAGACAGAGAGGAACGTCTGGATGTGCATGAATGATTACAGTACTATGTATGTTGTATGTTCAGTTCCAATATGTACTGCAATATTGTGTACAGTTGTGCACAGCTCTACCCAAAGGGAGTTTATGTTTGTTGTAAATAAGGGTGTATTTTTTCTTTTGCACAATGCTGTGAACAAATTAGAATTGCAAAGAGCATATGCAGTAAAAATGTGAAACATACATATTCAGTGTCTTGTACTGTTACCTCACTAAATACAGTAATGTGTAACTTTACTGTATTTTTCAAATGGCTGTGCAAATAGTATATAGTGCTGTCTTGAGCATTTGCAGGTAGTGTCACCAAGATCTGACTTTTTTTGCATTGGAAAACATTTACAGAGTAAACTGTCATAATGAAAACATGACAAAGACATTTGACTATATCTTGTTCATAAACAATGGTGTCAGGACTTTTCATTTTGATGACACTGACACTTTCATTGACATGAATACTTGCTTTTGAGGAATGAGCTATCCATTTTGAGCAAGTGACACGCTTTTGCAGGTGATCAGCTAGGTTTTGCAGTTTGTACTAAATGATGTTTAATTAAAGTTCGGGAGGAGCAGGTTCAGATAATTAACCAAATTATGCACAGCTGGAGATTAATCAGTAATCAACTCAATGACAGAGTATAAATTCGCAGCAGACCTATCTCTGTTCATTGAAAGTTTGTCAGCATCCCTCCTCCACCCCATCTCCTCACTTCCAGTTCCATCTACACTTACCAACTGGGGGGAGTACTCTGGGTTCGGGCCTAACTCCGAGCTCGGAGCCCTCTCCCCGGACAGCACGCCAAATACGCATAAACTTATTGTACTATTATATGTAGATGTGAACTCGTGAATTGTTTTGAGAACTGCATTAACTGTTGTGCAAATGTAAATAGTGATGTGAGAAATGCACCAAAGCGACTGAGAAAAACTGTAATTAGTTATTTATTTTTTAATTGTAATATATTAACACAATATATTATTCTGTATATTTTCAGATGTTATATCATTTAATATATTGATCATTATATTGGGAAATGTATTTTCTTTGTGTAAGGATTAACTGATCATCAATCACAACTCCGAGGTTCCTGGCTGTCCTAATGGATGATGAACCTAACGGAATGGAGAGTGCTGGGTTGGTTAAAAATCACAAGCAGTTCTTTGCAAGGTTGAGTTGAAGGTGGTGGTCCTTCATCCAGTCTGAAATGTCTGTCAGGCAGGCTGAGGCTGAGATGCAAACAGCTACATTTGAAATGTCATCTGAAATGAGAGGTAGAGTTGTGTGTCATCAGAAAATCAGTGATAAGCAATGCTTCTGAATGGCAGATCATAGTATTGACGTAAACCTTTTGTTGGGGAAGTCAGGGGACCAGAGAGGAATGGTGGCATGTGAATTGCATTAGCAAAAAGCACTTCTTTCAATTTTTCAAGCAATTCTAAAGGAAAGTGTAAGTCAAATCATGTGTCAGCTGCAAAATTAATTTATAGAAAAATATAGAAAAAGAAAAAGAAAGGTCCAAGTGTGAGAAGATTATTGTTTTAAACAATCTCTAAGTATAATTGGGCAGCCCTTTTGCAACCTGTTGATGTTCAGTTCAAAGATTCTGAAGGTGTCCTCTAGAAACTGTGCTCACTTGAGGTGACCATTAATTATACATTAGATCTGTCTATAGAAGGACAATAACAACAACAGTGAGAGATAGTAGCATACTTCAGCCTTGTGTCAAATACACTTTAGAGTCCAGAGTTGGGCCATAATTCATTCAAATAATGAATGAATGAATGGAATAATTTAAATAAATAGGTACCTGTAAATGTAGCCTACATTGTAAATAGGCCTTATGAGGGTGATAAATACATGATAAATGTAACCAGATGAGAAATTCATAAATAGCATATTAAATATCTGAAAACTAAATACAGATTAATTATTTTAAGTAGGTTATTTAAATATTTAAAGACAGGTCTGTCAATTGTTTATTTTAAACAAGTTTCTTTTAAACTTAGATAAACTCCGGAATAAAGTGTAATTCTTCACCACGACCCACAAATGTCTCCTGCTCTGTTCGAGATCACAGATTCAGAAAAAGTTGTATTTTTTCCATTACTGCAGTTTGCTGAAGGGGACTTAGCCTACTGGGACTTTTTTTTAAAATGTCACTTCATGACAGAAAGGTTGCCGACCGCTGGTTTATTTACGGTAATGATAAAATGATTCTTTAAAAAGTATAAAAACATCGATTTTACTGGCAAACAGTGTCCTCTTGTGTACATTTGAAGAACATGTTGTGCCTTCACGCAAAATATTTATTAATAATAAATAAATAAATAAACATTCTGCACAGAGACAGTATTAAAACAAATTTTCATGCTATCCCCCAAATCAAATCTGAATGTAGCAGTATGGTAATGGCATAATTTATCGTGATGTCCGCTTCTTGAACGAATCGTTGAACCGGTTCTTTTTAGTGAACTGGTCGAAACAGTTCACCGAATCTGAATCGTCGAGTCAGCGCTTATCCTCAAGTCAAGTTTCTCACTTTCGCACTTGCCCGACAGTAGAGTAGCCTATAGGTCCAACTCGAACTAAATCTATATCCCGGAGTATATGTTACTCCAACATTACACTGAACTGAGAGATGATGTGCTGAGAGAACTGATGAGCACGAACTGTTGATACTGAGCATGCGTGTTTAGGCTTTGCTCTGTGGACCTTCACAACAAGGCACATAAGTTTCGTTTCTCCGCTGCCGCCGCCCACTGAGGCAGTTGTTTGTCGTCAGTGATCGCTGCTTCCTCGACTTCTCACAATGGCGGAAAATATGTCTCTACTTGGGCTCGAAGATGAGTTGACATGCAGCATTTGTTTATGTCTTTTCGAGAACCCGGTGAGTTTAATCTGTGGACACAGTTTCTGCGCCAGCTGTCTCGAAGCGACATGGAAAGACAGAACATCATCAATGTCTTGCCCTCAATGCCGAATGGCTTTCAGCAGTAAACCAGAACTAAAGAAGAACACCGTCCTCAGCGCGGTGCTGGATGCCTATAGAATAAAAGCGGGTGTCCCTGAACCCGTTAAGGAACCATTTGAGGTGAAAAAGAAAGATCCAGATGAAATAAAATGTGACAGCTGCATGGAAGCCAAAGCGGTCAAAACTTGTCTGACTTGTATGGCGTCTTATTGTGAGGATCATGTCAGGCCTCACCGGGAGAATGCCATTTTCCGGGCGCATCAGCTGTCTGATCCGCTGGCAGATCTAATGGAGCGTCTCTGTTCCGATCATGGCAAACTGATGGAGTTCTACTGCATTCAGCACCAGAGCTGCATTTGCAGCAACTGTCTGCAGGGCGTTCATAAAGGCTGTGAGTTCATCACCGCAGATGACCGGCGCTTTAAACAAAAGGTTGGGCCTATCTTTAAATTTATTTGGAAAGTAAATGTGATTTTTTACATTACACTTACATTTTAAACATGAAAATTGACTTTACAGTCAAGTCACCTTTATTTATATAGCGCTTTTTACAATACAGATTGTATCACATGAAAATAATACAACAAAGTTTGTTTCTAGAAGGAAATTGCGTCATCGTCCACCGTAAGGCAGATCAATAATATTGTTGAATATTAAATGTCCCCAACTAAGCAAGCCAAAAGCCAAGGCAACAGTGGCAAGGAACCAAAACTCCATCAGGTGACAGAATGGAGAAAAAACCTTAGGAGAAACCAGGCTTAGTCAGGGGCCAGTTCTCCTCTGACCAACGAACGAACAGTGTATGATTATGATTTTGGCAGAATTACAGGTCAGAAGTCAGACTGGATCAGAACATTCAGAATATTCATTCAGTTCCATCTGGTTGGAAGTCGGAGTCATCACGCCGATACAGAGACAAGTTTATTTAGGATCAGTGCCAGCTGTCGTGTTGATGAGGCCTTCACAGGGCTGATGAGGCTGGCACTTCAGGATGCGTTGTGGATGGGTCCAGGCGCAGGTCCACTATCTGATCTGGTTACGGCCCGGATCCGGCTGACTTCAGTTAACCTCGGAATAAACAGAAAGACTAACATTAGCGTAGATGCCATTCTTCTTATGATGTAACGAGTACATCAGGTGTTATAAGAAGTGTCCCCGGTTCCGGCTGACCTATTCTATGCAGCCTAATAATCATTTAACTGATTTGAATAATAGAAAAAAATGTATGATGTTCTATATGAATGCCAGGTTAAAGAGATGCATTTTTAGTCTAGATTTAAACTGACAGAGTGTGTCTGCTTCCCGGACTACGTTAGGAAGACTGTTCCAAAGTTTAGGTGCTTAATAGCAGAAGTATCTACTGCCTATAGCTGATTTTGATATTCTAGGTATTATCAACTGGCCGGAATTTTGAGATCGCAGTAGACATGAAGGACCATAATGAGTTAAGAGCTCGCTCAAGTACTGGGAAGCTAAATCATTTAGTGCTTTGTAAGTAGTCAGCAATATTATAAAATTTATACAGTGTTTAATAGGGAGCCAATGCAGTGTTGACAGAACCGGGCTAATATGGTCATACTTCCTGGTTCTAAGAACTCTAGCTGCTGCGTTTTGGACCAACTGGACTTTGTTTATTAAGCGTGCAGGGCAACCACCCAGTAGAGCATTACAATAATCTAGCATTGAGGTCATGAACGCATGAACTACCTGTTCCGCATTTTTCATTGAAAGCATATGTCGTAATTTAGATATATTTTTAAGATGGAAAAATGCGGTTTTACAGATGCAAAAACAAAGACATGTGACTTTCAAATGAAAGATTGGTATCAAATAGCACACCCAAGGTTCCTAACCGACGACAAAGACTTGACAGAGCAGCCATCAAGTGTTAGACAGTATTCTGGGTTAATACATGCAGAGGTTTTTTGCCTGATATTGATAATTAGAAATTCTGTTTTTTCAGAATTAAGTAGTAGGAAATTACTAGTCATTAATCTATTAATGACTAGTAATTTAATAGTCAGCGTAATCTATTAAAGTAATGTTAGTGATGTAGCTATACATTTACATGATACCTTCGGTTTCATTTGGAATGAAATCATTCCGATCGATGAATCCGATAGTGTTTGTCACAAGCTAAAAATTTGTACATACTATATAATATATATATATAATATATATATATATATATATATATATATATATATATATATATATATATATATATATATATATATATATAATACATAATCTTTGAATATACAAAGTTCCCCGCTCTTTTCATATATCTCCTAAATTAATATTTATATATTAAATCTATTATTAGCAGACTTAATAGATCTATTTCTGGTCCAGATCTTTGGTATGTAATTAAATAAAAAGTACTTTGGGGGTCTTGTTCAATATATTTATTTTCATATAAAAACAACAGAACTTAAATTACATCCAGTTTATTAGCAACACTGCACAAGCATGAATCCCGTGAATCCCGCAATATCCGCCTTTGATCTCGCAGGTGTCTGATCCACTGCAAGAAGAGAGAAGTTCAGTGAACTGTCCGTCTTGGCTGCACTTTTTTCACTCCTCCCCTCACTGAATGTAGTGTTTACATGAACGCTAAATACATTTTTCGAGTTAATGTGCGGTATATATGACAAGCTTCAAATTGGAATTTATTTTTTGACATGCATACAAATATAGTATATATTCCCCGTAAATATAGTTTGCCGCTGTTTGTGCATAGTATTCGCCTAAATTGCTTCTTTTCTTTGTTTTAAAGAGCAGACTGGTTACCTTGTCTTTGGACGACGATTTCCAGCCCAATAGCTCACCAAAACCCGCCCACTCAAAGAAACACCCGCCCAAAACTTTAACTGCCAAATTAGGTGATAGGATTATTGCCATGTCAATCATGTCACCATTATGTTATGTTTGTTTTTGTTAGTCAGATGTGTTTCTTTGTTCTAGTTTCCTGCCACTCATCAGTTACCAATGGGCACTTATAATGTTATGTATATGACAGTCCCAATCATAGTTATTAATGTTTTGCATTGCTGCGTGCAAGCTGAAGCGATCACCGATACAATTGAAGTGCTTAACTGCAATGTTAATTACCTCAACCAAATCATCCTATATGAGATTAATCAGATATTTATACTACATAAACTTAATATTACGACTATATCTGCACAAAATATGCAAATGCACACGCGAACATGGCTGTGCTGCATGGTCAGCATGTGTAACTCCTGTTGTGGATGCGCTGTACCTGCAACAACGCGCTGAAACACGACAACAAAACCCAGAGAATTCACAACGTTTTATTACAGTAGTGTTCACTATAATGTTATGTATATGACAGTCCCAGTAGTTATTAATGTTGTGCATTGCTGTTTGAACTGCGCACGCTGAAGCTAAAGATGATCACTGGTACAATGATAACTGGTACAAAGCGCTTCACTGCATTGATAATTAACTCAACCAAACACATCCTATGTAAGATAAATCAGATATACATAAAATAAACATAATATTACAAGTTACAATGGCACAAAAGGCTGCGAATACACAAGCAAACTTGACTGTGCTTGTCATGAAGGCTTAAAGGTGCATTGCGCGAGAGTCTGAGTTTTCGCAGAACTACGCCCCCTCTGGCGGCAAGCGAAACTGCAACCAGAGGTGTGCACGCTCACGGACCACACGCACACGCACGCTTGCACGAGCTCGAGCTGGTCATAACCCAAGGAGCATCAGCCGCACAAATCTTTTGTTTACAATCATAATGTCTTCAGAGTTAATAAAGTTTTAAATCTGCAAGTAATTTAAAATATGTGAAAGGAAAGGCAATTGAGTAAATAACACACTTATGTGTGAGGGAAAAAATGGGGGTAGTAGAAAACTTCGTTTTTTATTCCCATCTATCTCCATGTTGAACTGTGTTATGTGTTTACTGTATCCACTTATGACTATTATTATGGAAACACGTTCATGAACAATATAAGTTATAACTTTGTAAAAGCTCAAAATTGTAATCATGATACCATACCATACACAGTCGGTCAACAAAGTACACCCAAATGTCTCAAGGTAATAAACAATCAAGTGGCACTATGACGTTACCATAAAAGCCAAACAGGCTAATCCGCCGAAGATTTGCGGGGGTTTAGCCTGTTTTATTGATCAGCTAAGTAGCATATTCCAATAGCAATACATCGTAATTAAGCAGTAATTTGCTCAAAATTTGTGTCTAAGTATCTAACTTATATATCAGCATTTTATATCACAATCATTCTGAACCTGATCACTGACAATGGTAAGTTAGTAAAACCTATTCCGATTGTACATTTATCTAGCTTACGCTAAAGCATTACACATTTTATGGATCGTCATTTATTGTCATTATTGGCCGTATCAGACATTAGAGAATGGGATATATCTTACCTTTTTATCAAGAAAAAAGCCAACTGAGGATCCCGTTTGAGCCCTAGAGCAGACCGGAGATCTCTCCATTTGTTGAAAGCCTTCCCTATGTTTACTCTCGTCTTACCCCGACGCCTGTCTGACTCCAATTTGGACCTTTTGGTTGCACTAGACAAAAGTTCTCTTTTTTTTTTTATCTTACGTGGAGTTTGCGTTGGTGTTTGAAATGAACTACAAGCCGGTCTCTTAGAATCCATTTTCTACGGAGAATGGCGGCGTCGGCGCATACACAAACCTGCCAGACATATGAGCGTGCCGTGAACGCGCATGACGTCACGCCCAGTCTCAGATTCCGACCCGAATCCCTCTTATTTATTTTACTGTACAGGATTATAGAGGCAATCGCAGTGATCAGAGAAGGGCTCAGTCAGCCCATCAGGCAATTGTTTAAGCATGTATGGGTTAGAAAACGGGTATTTTTAACATGAAAAGTTGCGCAATGCACCTTTAACTCAGTGGACGCGCTCTTTCCGCAACAACGTGCTGAAACTCTGGCCTACAAAGAACTCACATTATTCTTTTACAGTCGAGTTTTAATTATAATTCTAGTATGTAGCCTATATGACAGATTGGTGCTGCAGATGTTGCACTCAACTGTATTCCTTTTTGAAGTGATTCCAATCATATCAAGCAATGTGAAACTATCATGGCGAACAGCATGCATCTGAAGTGTCTCAGCTGAAGGAAATAATCCATTATCTATTGGCTTTAATTAATATCTGCCTAATTTTCTTATTGGATCGATAACGATAACATTATTAAAAATGAGCATTTATCGTCCGATACCGATATGGTGGCCGATATATCGTGCATCCCTAATATTAGGTTTCAAAGTGCAAGTTTTTGAAAACAAGTTTTGAAAACGATACAGTTATCATCTCCGTGTAAACTTAAAAAACGTGAATCTGTGAAAACGTTGACGGCATGCACATTGCACATGCATAGGGTTGAGTGGGGGAAAACGCCCCCTTAAGGACTGTAATTTTTATTTTTATTTTGGGAAATGAAAGTTAAATGTGTCTAGAATAGTATGAAGTATGAAAAATGTCCAGAGTTTTCATGTTATTAGATAAAAAAATAAAATAAAAAAAAGATTTGTACCAAGGGGTAAATGATTATTGTTAGGGGTAAAATGCCCTCATTCTGACAAAGCAATTTGCTTGATACATTTACAGCAAAATCAGAGTACAAGCAGTATTAACTTAAAATTAAAAAGACAAGGAAAATAACAGGAGATAAATATGAATATTTATTATGAACCTGTCACGCACGGTTGAAGAACAGATGATGAATAAGAACAATACATTTAGAATGTCTTTAATGATCCACACGAGTCAACTCAAATACAGGCAAGCAAACAAATACAACTCGGGCATTAACAAGACCGGACAAAGAACACTGAAAACACAGGAACTTACTGGTGATGATAAGGATTAACTAAGATGAATAAATCGTGTAGAAATTATTGTTCATTCATTGTTAGTTCATGTTACCTAATGCTAACAAAATGAAACCTTATTGTAAAATGTAAAATGTTTGTTTGAGACATGGCTTTTAATGGTGAGCCTTTTGATTTTGTAATCAGGCTCTCAAAGTATTATAAAAATTTGGATTTAGATTTATCAGCCAATATATCGGTTATCAAATTTTCATATTTGAACAGCATTCCTAAAACTTATTTCAAAGTTTGTGTTCTCAGGCCACCAAAACACTGTTGTTGTGTAAATGAACGGCCAGAACGCATACAAAGTTTTCTGTTTTCAGTTGAAAATGGTGTCGTGTAAACAGCCCCTAAATTAATAATGAATCATTTTTACAACAGAAATGAGTCAATGCTGAACTTGATTAAACAGGACAATGACTTGCTTCTAGATCTGCTGTACAGACAAAAAAATATTTTTTACATTCATTTCCTGTTATTTCTGTAAGGGGTTATACAGTCTAGGACCCAAGGACCAGATGTTTGAAAGAAGACCCTGAGTCAGAATTATAATAAATTGAAGAAAGGTTTTACTGAAGATAGTTCACAGTTTCATCAGCAGAAGTCAGCTTCAAGACTCACACAGGAGTTCATAGGCCACCCCCCCTTACAGTTACAAAGATCACAGCAGTTATACCCTACACCAAGGTCTAAGCTACGTCCTTGCTTCAGGTTGCAGTTTCTGATTGGCTAAGAAATAGATAAACATAGTAATTTTCCACACATATACAGATAAACGGAAGCATATCTCCATCGATGATGCAGCTGACACTCGGACCCTGAAGTTAGGCGTCGTGACCTTCTAGGTCGCAGATTCGGGTTGCTGGGTGCCAGCATTTCCAGAACAACAACTCAGTCAATCTCCAATAATGCCAGTGGTTCCTTAACCTGTAACCAAGAAGACTAACACACACACCGACACACAGCTTTTCCAAGGTTGGATTTGGCTAGGCTCTAACTATAAACAGGAGAGTCGTCTCAAAACATCAAGATAATGCGTTTTTTCCTTGAGGACACTTTAGTCTAACTGGAAAGTAAGGCTTTAACAAAGAAATGGTCCCTTAAACTATTGGCTTCAATGACCCCTATATGTTTTAACACGTTGAAGACCTTTCTCAAACACAAAACAAGTCCCTATCCCGGGATAAATGAGCAAGCACTGTTACTGCATTAAGATATCAAATACAGACATTAAAGAATACATGAAAGGAACATTTCAGTAATCACACTGGTAACTTCTATAACAAAGTAAAATCTCCAGAGAAGTCATTGAACTCATTTGATATTTAGAAGGAAAAATATTGATTAATACATTGATTATAATCACTCATTACATTTACATTGAAGCAGCAGTGGATTCCAATCCACCCCCTTCATCACTTTAAAGCTGCTTTGAAACAATCTGTATTCTAAAAAGCACTATATAAATAAAGGTGACTTGACTTGACATCAACCCGATAACTTTATTTGACATTCATGTAAACACTACCTTTGGATTGATCAATTGGAATGATTTCATTGCGATTGAAACAAAAAGTGTCCATGTAAACATAGCTTTTGGCCAGTTCATTCTGATTGACATGGTTACTTTTTTTATTCCGACTGTGCTACTAGTCGGATTATAATCGGATTATTAGGGTCCATGTAAGCACAGCTGGCGAACCTGCGCACACTGACATAAGCATTTCAATATGAATTCTGTAACTTCATTTCTAAGTCATGTCACTAATCATGTAGGCCTATGTCAGTAATTGCAGCGCTGTAAAGCAATATATGTCATTGCAGCGCTGTTATAGGTTACTAAGTAAAGGACTCTTGGAATGCTTGCTCAGGCAATTTAATTTGACGACCGTCGACCAAAACAAACTTTTGTATAGCTTTTTATGTACACTTCACAATAACTGATTTTGACTGTGGTTTTTTTAATCGTAGTAATATAATAAATTGACCCTAAGCAAAATACAGAATCAATTAACTGTCTAGTCACAAATGTTTTGTGATGTCAAACGCAGGTGGTGTAATAACGTCTGCTAATTAATCAGTTCAAGAAAGCAATTAAGCAAATATCAAATTAATATAGACTAGTTCATTTGCACAAACAACAGAAAGACATTTTTTATCATCTTATGAAGTACAGTAGGGAGAACAAGTATTTGATACACTGCCAATTTTGCAGGTTTTACCACTTACAAAGCATGTAGCCTACAAGTCTGTAATTTTTATCATAGGTAGGTACTCTTCAACTGTGAGTGATGGAATCTAAAACAAAAATCCAGAAAATCACATTGTATGATCATTGTATGAAGTAATTAATTTGCATTTTATTGCATGACATAAGTATTTGATACATCAGAAAAGCAGAATCCTTTGTTTGCAGTTACAGAGATCATACGTTTCCTGTAGTTCTTGACCAGGTTTGCACACACTGCAGCAGAGATTTTGGCCCACTCCTCCATACAGACCTTCTCCAGATCCTTCAGGTTTCGGGGCTGTCGCTGGGCAATACGGACTTTCAGCTCCCTCCAAAGATTTTCTATTGGGTTCAATTCTGGAGACTGGCTAGGCCACTCCAGGACCTTGAGATGCTTTTTACGGAGCCACTCCTTAGTTGCCCTGGCTGTGTGTTTTGGGTCATTGTCATGCTGGAAGACCCAGCCACGACCCATCTTCAATGCTCTTACTGAGGGAAGGAGGTTGTTGGCCAAGATCTTGCGATACATGGCCCCATCCACCCTCCCCTCAATATGGTGCAGTCGTCCTGTCCCCTTTGGAGAAAAGCATCCCCAAAGAATGATGTTTCCACCTCCATGCTTCACGGTTGAAGCATGAATGGTGTTCTTGGGGTTGTACTCATCCTCCTTCTTCCTCCAAACACGGCGAGTGGAGTTTAGACCAAAAAGCTCTATTTTTGTCTCATCAGACCACATGACCTTCTCCCATTCCTCCTCTGGTAGTGTGTTACTAATGGTTTTCTTTGAGACTGTGGTCCCAGCTCTCTTCAGGTCATTGACCAGGTCCTACCGTGTAGTTCTGGGCTGATCCCTCACCTTCCTCATGATCTTTGATGCCCCACAAGGTGAGATCTTGCATGGTGCCCCAGACCGAGGGAGATTGACCGTCATCTTGAACTTCTTTCATTTTCTAATAATTGCGGCAACAGTTGTTGCCTTCTCACCAAGCTGCTTGCCTATTGTCCTGTAGCCCATCCCAGCCTTGTGCAGGTCTACAATTTTATCCCTGATGTCCTTAACACAGCTCTCTGGTCTTGACCATTGTGGAGAGGTTGGAGTCTGTTTGATTGAGTGTGTGGACAGGTGTCTTTTATACAGGTAACGAGTTCAAACAGGTGCAGTTAATACAGGTAATGAATGGAGAACAGGAGGGCTTCTTAAAGAAAAACTAACAGGTCTGTGAGAGCCGGAATTCTTACTGGTTGGTAGGTGATCAAATACTTATGTCATGCAATAAAATGCAAATTGATTATTTAAAAATCATACAATGTGATTTTCTGGATTTTTGTTTTAGATTCCGTCTCTCACAGTTCAAGTGTA
Source organism: Rutilus rutilus (assembly GCF_951802725.1). NCBI lineage: Eukaryota > Metazoa > Chordata > Actinopteri > Cypriniformes > Leuciscidae > Rutilus > Rutilus rutilus. Next base: position 20,061,362 of record NC_140217.1, on the reverse strand, counting down.
CCTATGATAAAAATCACAGACCTCTACATTAGGGCTGGGGTAAACGATTATTAATTAAACGATTAGTCGGGCGATTATTTTATCGATTAGTCGACTAATCTAACGACTAATTGGAATTATTTATCCTGTCTGTTATTCGCATATCTCTGTCGAGCCGTTACTCCGATGGATTTCAAACTCGACAGCTGTCTCGGCACGAGTAAGTGCAGTGCCAAGTTTGACGTTGTTTGGATGAGAAATGCAAAAGATATGTTAAATATATTGGTAAAAGACGCACTTAGAAGGTTGTGGTTTAAAAATAAACATTCTGACATAAACACACTGTCAGCTACAATGTTTACTTCTGAATAATATAGTATAAATGTGATAAATCCTTTTTTTTTCATGCAATTAATCCATTGAATCGATATAAAAGTTATTTTTCACATTGAAACTGTTGAAAATACACAACAAAGTAAGTTGATCCACATATGACAGCCTCTGAACTCGGTCAATACTAATCTGGACTAAACATAGGCTACATTCAATCAGCCATAGCTAGAAATACCTTCTGAACGACGGCGACCTTCTTTTTTGACGGCGATCAGCTGTAAAATGGCTTAGGTCCTGCTCGGTTTTCGTTGACTTTGAGTACAAGAATTGAAAGTTTTTTAAAAGATCCCCTGGGGTTAACGTGTCAGCATTCGACAGAAGTTTGACGCTGTTGTGTGAGAACAAGCATCAGTCGGCATTTCTCTTCCTCCCGCGTGCCTCATCTTCTTAATCTCCTCACGTAAATGATTAGATTTCGATGGCTTACGTTTCTTCCCTACGGCAGAATCCACCACAGGTTCATCAATGTATTATTTTTTTTGTTTGTTTGTTGATCAAAAAGTGCAAAGTAGATAAGGAAAACTAGGATGCCGGGTGTCAGAGCGCCACCGTTACTGTTTACAATGCGTGGAATGGTGCGCTGTGATTGGTTGAGCGGATTTGTGGCATTCTGCAGAGAAAGGAGACTGGCGTTTGTCGCGGTTTGGAAAGAAAGGGAGAAAACATGGCAGAATAACACGGCGGGCGGTGTGTGTGTGGCGAGCTGTACCTCCGGGAATGGTGCAAAAAAAAATAGATAATAAATAAAGAAGCGTCGACGCAAAAAATATGACGTCGACGTAATTTTGGCGTCGACGCGTCGACGTCATCGACGCACCGCTACAGCTCTACTCTACATGCTTTGTAAGTAGGAAAACCTGCAAAATCGGCAGTGTATCAAATACTTGTTCTCCCCACTGTATGTAATTGGTCTACACTTTACACCTGTATATGTAGTTTATTTAGTCTGCAGCTTTTTTCACAGTGTAATTTCTCTGTAATGAACATGGCTTTTTAGGACTAGTTCACTATCACAGGTCGGGAGCTATAGTTTCAACCACACAAGTTTGCCACACATTGTTTGTTGAACCTACAGGGGAAAATTGCAGTCATATAATAATAGCTAACTAGATGTACCGCATGGCGGTACAAAATATGACCGCCGCTCAGGCCTGCACTGGCTTTCCACAAAAATAAATGACGTGGAGCAATTTGGCTGTATTGCGTGTTTATGTATATAAGTTGTATATTTTAAAAGACTGTCTGGAGTATTCCTGTGGATCATGGATAATTTAGAGTTTTGTAATTATTTGCTATTACTATTTAAGTTTTATATCAAAAGTCATTAGTTTAGACACTTAACATCCGTAATGTGAAAATGTCACATTCATAACAGTGGTTTTCCCTACATAATGTATTATAAAAATGAGTTTCAAAAACACACTTATTGTGTTCAAGCAAGTCTTTTTCATGCTACATTGGTAACAACAAACAGCTTTTTAAACAAAACAAAAACAAAATTAAACTCATTCCCACTGTACCTAGTAGAACACTTAAGTAAATGTCCCATTGAAATTAATGGGATTTTATGGATTTAGGTGAAGAAAGTGTACACATAATACATTTTGGTCTGTACCATGAAGAGAAAACTGATTCAACTATATAAACTATATATTTTCTGAAAGCATAGACTCTCAGGATGTGATCTAACATGGCATGAAACATGTCCCACCCACCTCATTAGTATACTGCCCAAGCATAAGACATTGGGTATTGGTAAATCGGGTATATGGCTGATACCTAAAAAAAGTAGTAGTATGTGCATGTCTGTCTGTGTGTGTGTGTATGTGTGTGTGTTTGTGTATGTGTGTGTCTGTGTGTGTGTGTGTCTGTGCGTGTATGTATGCGTGCGTACATGTGTGTGCGCGTGTGTGTGTCTGTGCGTGTGGATGTCAGTGTGTGTGCATGCTTGCGTTTGTTTGTATTCCTGCATGTGTGTGTGTGACAGTATCATCCTAAACCAGCAACCCTTCGCTCAACAGCACCATCTACAGGCCGATGAGTGTACAGTCACTAAATGTGCACATAAATGAATTTATTTTATACCCCCCCATGGATACGAAACTTAGCATACCCCCAGAGGATGTCAAGTTAATCATACACATGAAATATGGTGCAGTTCTGAACATCTCAACTGAAGATAGGGGCGATTAAAGCAGAATAATATTGCCTTAAAGCCCCATTATGTAGGATTTCCGTTTTGGTCAAACAACGACCCCTAGAGTCGCTGTGGACTACTTGTATTTAACGTTACTGTCGTAAATACCACTCACGCAGCAGTCTCTTCACTCACGGATCCTGAGCCTGATGCCCCTGTATACCGGTCCCTGTTCAGTCGGATAGAAGCTGTAACGAGTGGCAATAAGGTGTGTCCCCTTTAAGAGCTGCGCGCGCCCTGTTTAACTGACTCGGCACAGTCTGTATTGTATGTGCGCCTCGAACACACCGTAAGCGGATTGTTTCTGTTTGATGCTCATTCTTGTCCTATTTTTGTCTATCAAGTAATGCTGTGGACGGTAAAACGTGTGACAGACAGTTACACGAGTTCGATTGGGGAATAAACACAACGCGTTACAAATCGTCGGACATCGAACAAGCACAGCTAGCCTCCGAAGATGTCTACTAATCCATCAACAAGAACGCCAGGTGCTTTTTAGCTCACACCAACGAGTAAAAAGCTTGTCCGAGTGATATACAGTATAAGCAATATACTTACAAGTCCAACAGCATGCGAGGACGTGTTGGGGGAAGTGAGGTAGCCTATGCCGTAAAGCAGTCGAATTTTGTAGTTCTTTTTGTGCGCGGGTGTTACTACCCGAACCCCGAAGTTTAAAAGTACGATTAAAAACTATACAAACCCCATCAGGCTATGGCAGACGCGTCATTCAACCTATTTTAAGTCGATGTACCATCACAAGCGTTTTGGAAATATATTATGAAGGTTGAAAAGTTACTTAGTGTTACTTTAAGACCAACATACCATAAAAATTTCTTCATCCTCTGTGCCACGGTTCAGGTAGTTATTTAGGAAAAACTGATTTTTTTGGGTTTGGGGGGGCCCAGCGCGGGGGGGGGGGAGTGGCCCCCGGGGACCAAACGAAATTGTTCCGTAAAAGTCTAGTGGGGCTACATGCCCACCAAATTTCATGTTCCCCGGTGTAGGGATGTCCCGATACCACTTTTTGCAGAATGAGTCCGATACCGATACTGTAATTTTTGGTACTCGCCGATACCGATACCGTAACCGATACCTGAATTTTCACTGCATTTGTAATTTTTAAATGTATTAGTAGATAAACCAAAAGATTATAAATCATATTAGTTGGCTTAATTTGTTCTTCAAATATATATATTTCTTTCAGTTATTTTCATGCTTAATTAAGCCTGCTAAAATGCATATGAGCTTCTGTAAGCCTACTGTCACTGTTCATTCTATTGCTCTATCATATTTTGTCTTTCATTTAATAGCACAGCACATAGAGCTGCTTCAGCAGGGCTCAGTGCTGAGGACTGGGTCAGCGGTTCAAATGTTTGTCAAAACCAGTGAAATATCAATTATTTAATCCAATTTTGATACTACAACAAAAACTAGCAGCCTAATTAATGTGAATTTAAAACAAGTAAGCAGTCAGTAACAAAATAAAAACAAACAATTGAATTACATATAGGACAAATATATACAATAGAACAAAGAAAGGCTACAAATGAAATAAACAGTGTTTTTAGAGTTTTTCGGGTAGATCTAACAGGTACAGAAATTTGAATAGAGTAATCAAATGTGAAAAAAGCATATTCATTACTGTATGAATTATATATAGATGGATATTTTTCTAAAGTTGAAAAGGGTAGCCTATTTAGTCAAGAGCAGTGAGTAATTTCTTTGTCCTTTGTTTGATTAACATTAAAACACAGAAGCAGGTTTATCAAACTGCTGCCCCTTTAAGACCGAGCGCACGGACCGCACTTGAACATGCTACGTTCATTTGAGATATAACCAACTTTGTTTACTATAGGATACTCGCCAAGATGGGCGTTATTACATAGTTGTGTGTGAATTCGTCCGTACAAGCGCAAGACGTGAAAGACAATTTAATTCAGTATTCGCGCGCTGAGACGCTGGTTTGCGGGGCGCACGCTTCGGATGTTGGCATTCATGAAACTTCTTGACCTGCACACGTCCTGTAATAATGTAGGGAACCACTCGTTATACTTCAGTCAGGTAACAGTTCATGTTTTACTTTTTCTTACATATACGATTTAGTTTTCATCCAAATAACATGTGCTGAGTGAACGATCAGCAATCAAGAGCATTCAACAGAAGTGCGCTTCTCGCTCTGTCTCTCTCTCTCTCGTCAGTTAACGTTAATATAATAAGCTAAAGCTACATGCCTCGTTTAATTTCGTTGCCATTGACATTGGACTGAACAAACTTTCCACTGTTGTCTGTTTAAAGGGATGTGCTCGACCAGCTCGTGCGTCTATGACTCAGTTCACCTCAGTTCACCTCGACAAAGCACTCGCGGCGGCCAGTTTCGTTTCGCAAAATGTACGTGGTATCGGTGCGTGGTATCGGCGAAATTTTATGAGTACGAGTACGAGTATATGAGGACAGTATCGGCCCGATCCCCGATGCCAGTATCGGTATCGGGCCATCCCTACCCCGGTGTTTCGGTGTCCCTGGTATCGTTGACGAAAAATTCAGTAGATGACAAAAAAAAAAAAAAAAAAACCTTGACAATCCCTATATGACCGCTTTCGCTAGCGGCGGTCATAATAATGTTGGGAAATGCATTACTGATTGGTTGGATTTGTTACATTAATGCAAGAATAAAATGAGCAAACCTTTAATTCCCCTTGGAGTTGATTAGTAAGGCTAGTTGTTGCTGAATGCTTTTTATGTCTTCTTTTTTTCCTCTCATTACAGCTCAAACATAGTGTCCAATAATCAAAAAAAAATTTTGTTTTGTTTATTTGACATGTAAACATTGGATTGTGTGGTCTGAATCATTCAGCAATGAAGATGTTTTCTAAAATACTTTGTGTCCTTTTATTCTTGAAAATATTTTAGACTGACCTGACTGACAAGCTCAACATCCTTGAAGACAAAACTGACAAGAATCAGCAGGTTATCATACAGATGAAGGAGCAACAAACCAAATTAAAAGTTAGTAAATGTTCATTTTTATTTGGGTATTAGCAGAATCAGACAGACTGATTCTGATGTAAGATGATAGGATTCAAGATGTGCATGTCCCTCCCTTTACCTACCATCATGAATTACACTCCATCCATGCATCTCAAACATCAGGAGCTCCATAAGATGGAGTTTTAGCCTTTGGGCTTACATTTTCTTTGGTGTTGCTTTCCCAGGAATTAGCTACAACCCGCAAACGTATTCTTGAGGTAGAATACAGGCAGATCAGAGAAGCGATCGACCGTGATGAGAAAGAGGCAATGTTTGCTATTGATAAGGAACAGGAGAAAGGTCAGAGCAAACTGGTCTCCTTGATGAAGAAATTTAATGAGAACATCGAGAAGATGAATAGGACCAAATCTGAGATCAACATACTGCTGGACCAGTCGCAATCCCTCACATTCTTAAAGGTGATGCACAGTATGATTTTAAATTAAAACTGTTCTGCTTTATAACTCTTATTTGTACCTTAGATATACAGTTGTAATTGAAATTATTCAACCACTGCAAATCAGTTTTATTGGCAAAAATGTACAGACTTTCAGCTGTTTGCAATGAACAAATCAAACAAAAGGAATTGAAATAGCTCAACACAACAAATGCTTCAAGTGGTTTTCCCAAATTCAACTGAAAATGCAACTTTTAATGACTTCAGCAGTCTCAAAATTATTCAACCTCTTCATGGCAAGCATATTTAGTACTTAGTAGAACACTCTTTTGCTGTTATGACCTGCTGCAAATGAGATGTATAACCAGACACCAGCTTCTGGCAGCATTTTTGAGGAATCTTAGCCTATTCCTCATGAGCAATGGCCTCCAGTTCAGTAATATTCTTGGGTTTGCGTGCTACAACTGCCTTCTTCAAATCCCACCAGAGATTTTATATGGGGTTCAAGTCAGGTGACTGTGATGGCCACTGTAGAATCTTCCGGGACTTCTTCTGCAACCAAGGCTTCAGCTTCCTCACTGACGGCATGGCGTTTTCTCCTAGGATTTCCTTATACTTCAATGAATCCATCTTGCCTTCCACACACTGCAGGTTTCCAGTGCCAGATAATGCAAAGCAGCTCCAGAGCATCACAAAGCCATCACTATGCTTAACTGTAGGCAGAGTGCTTTTTTCGGCATATGCTTCATTCTTCTTCTTCCAGACATACCACTGATCCATAGGGATGAAAAGTTCCAGTTTTGTTTCACCGCTCCACAGAAAAGAATCTCAAAACTTCTATGGCTTATTTATATGATTTTGAGAAAGTTGGAGCCGACTTTTCTTGTGCTTTTGGTGTACGTCTTGGAGTTCTGGAATGGAAACCGCATGTGTTTAGTATGCGCCTTACTGCAACTACAGCGGGGGAAATAAGTATTGAACACGTCATCATTTTTCTCAGTAAATATATTTCCAAAGGTGCTATTGACATGACATGTTCACCAGATGTTGGTAACAACCCAAGTAAGCCATACATACAAAGAAACAAACAAAAATAAGTTCAGAAATTAAGTTATGTGTAATAATGTGAAATGACACAGGGAAAAAGTATTGAACACATGAAGAAAGAGAGGAGCAAAAAGGCATGGAAAGCCAAGACAACTGCTGAAAACTTGCAGTAATTAAAAAGCAATCCAGCCCCCTGTCAGTGGAAATTAATAACAGCTGGTTCAGTCCCAAATGATGGCCTACAAAAAGGTCTCATTGCCAAGGTGTCACACAAGACACATCTCATGATGGGTAAAAGCGAAGAGCTGTCTGGTGAAAATTTCATGTCAATAGCACCTTTGGAAATATATTTACTGAGAAAAATGATGACGTATTCAATACTTATTTCCCCCGCTGTAAGTCTTGCAGCAGGTCTTTTGCAGTCACTTTTGCAGGTTTTTCTGAAAATGCCTTCTCAGATATCTGGTTGCAGCAGTTGATGGCCTCCTTTTTCTGCCCCATCCAGGTAGTGTAATCACTGTTCCTTGTAACTTTGAACTTTTGCGAAACTATGCTTCCAACTTTTTGGACCATTCTTTTGACTTAGCCATATTTCTAACATGCAGTCAAACGTGACACTCAACAAACTTAGTCAGTTCAGATATTTAATGTGTTCTAGCTCAAGCACAGCTGGTGCAATAGGCCTATGTCACACTTCCTGCTTCCGGAACGCGGAGTAGGGATTCAGAACATCCGGTCAACAGTATTTCTCCATAAGGATTTAGATTATCAGCCATAATGTCTAAACCATCCGAGGTAGATTGACCACGAGCTATGAGGTTGTGAAATGAAGGTTTTTGCTCCTGTAGAAGCTATAAGTTCGTATGAAATCAACCTTGTTTTAAGAAAAACATGTTTTATCCGCGATCTTATGAAAAAAAACTACACTACCCACAATCCTAAGCGTAGCAGCAACGTCTGGTGATTGGTCCAACTCGCTGTTACCATAGAAACGTTTACCTTACTGGCGAACGGCCCGCCGCTGTTGTTGTAGTGCACCGGGTTGCTCTGCGTCAGGACGTAGACAGCCATACCTCAGCTTTCACGCTTTTCCACTTGAGAGTTTTCATTTACCATCCGAACCACATCGTCATATGTGACATCAGGCAGGTTGCGGAGAGGTTTGGTCCAGCGGTATCTATCGGACTCCGCCATTGTAAAAAGCTAACCGGAAGAGCCGTATCCCTACTAAAAGACGTACTTCCGGTCTTCAATTTTTTCGTGACATAGGCCTATAGAAGCCAATTGCTATTGAAGCCCTTGATTAGTTGCATCAACTGTGCTTGAGACAACCCCTGTTTTGCAGATTTGTGTTGTTGTGATGGATTCAATTCAGGGGGTTGAATAATTTTGAGACTGCAGAAGTCATTAAAAGTTGCATTTTCAGTTGAATTTGGGGAAACCACTTGAAACGTTTGTTGTGTTGAGCTATTTCAATTATTTTTGTGTGATTTGTTCATCGCAAAGAGCTGAAAGTCAAAATTTTGCCAATAAACCTGATTTGCAATGGGGATTGAATCATTAAGTTGGCTTGGAAAAGCCAACATACTGATATTGTACTTAAGATTATTATTATTATTTTTATTATTATTCTTCTTAGACAAAATTTCTCCACGCTACTCCGCCTAAACTGTTCAAGCTACAACCACTAAACTGACTAAACCTTCAAACTGTTCTGACTCGAGTTGCTTGCTCGTTTCAGACTGATCAGACTAACGGTTTTCCTAAAATTTCTGATCAAAACTTGGAAAAATCCCATAGACTTTCATTGCGGAATGTTCAAATTGAGCCAAGACTATTTAAACTTCAACTGTATAAATTCAAATTTTAACAGTTGGAGAGGCTCATTAGACTCCATCAGCTGCCTTTCTATGTACTATTTCTAATTCATTGAGACTCATTTAAGCTTTCTTTCTTTCTTTCTTTCTTTCTTTCTTTCTTTCTTTCTTTCTTTCTTTCTTTCTTTCTTTCTTTCTTTCTTTCTTTTTTCCTAACTAATCTATCTATCTATCTATCTTATATTTCTTTCTTTCTAACTCCAAACTAAATTCAAATTTTGACAGTGGGAGAGGCTCATTAGACTCCATCAGCTGCCTTTCTATGTACTATTTCTAATTCATTAAGACTCATTTAAGCTTTCTTTCTTTCTTTCTTTCTTTCTTGCTCTCTTTTTCTTTCTTTCTCTCTTTTCTTTCTTTCTTTCTTTCTTTCTTTCTTTCTTTCTTTCTTTCTTTCTTTCTTTCTTTCTTTCTTTCTAACATATCTATCTATCTATCTATCTATCTATCTATCTTATATTTCTTTTTTTCTCTCTTTCATTCTAACTCTAAACTAAATTCAAATGTTGACAGTTGGGGAGGCTCATCAGACTTCATTAGCTGCCGCTCTATGTACTATTTCTAATCCATCCAGACTCATTTTCCATTCTATCTAATATTTCTAATCTATCTATCTCATAACAACCACCCAGAACACAATGGCAACCACCTAGCATCCACCCAGAACAATTATTTGATAATTTGATCGCTTTTCATGTGACGGCAACAAAATATTTTTAATTGTTATAAAAGGATCGAGAAAGACAAAATCAAGTAATAATGTAATACTTCAAACTACTTTAAACTTCTCGTCCAAACTTTTCCAAGCCAACTTAAAGTTTGTCTCGACGAACTTTCGCATCTAGTTTCAGTTACAACTGTATATAATAACATTTTGTGGGGTGGGGCATATGTGTGAAGCCCAGTGTAAGAGCTTGTCAATGCAAGAAAATTCAACATGAGCTCTCACACTTGATCAATTTGATACCTAACCTGAATGTTGTTCGATGCCGCTTGTTTATTTGGATTTTTGAATTTCCCACTGTGCTTTGTCACAGGCCTCTGTGGATTTGCCCTCAGTGGTTAATTTTGAGCCCTATAACCCTCGCATGACTGTGGAAGGTAAAGAGGTGATAGCTTACCATTCCGCTGCAGTTGCACTGAAGGAATGGATCACCAAATTAATGGAGCAACCAGCAGAGAACAGAATCTTTGTACTTAAACCAGGTGTGTTAGTGTGGGAGCTTGTATAAAATGTGCAGCTTGTTTTAATGTTTGCAGTAAGTTCAAGAATACAGCAACATCATAGTGCATGCTTAGAGTTCTGACATACATGTTTTTACAGAGTTTGAAAAACCTGTTCTTGGTTCAGGTGAGATTGTCTTTTGAAATGATTGGTGTGGAAATCTGGGACATAATCACATAAAAACATGTTTATACAAATGATAATGTTGCCTGATTGTATGTCGTTGAGGTTATCCTTAGTAAAGCTGCTGGCAGCAGATGTGAACTAGTCCTCTAATTCTCTAGGAAACCAATTCCCAATTCCTGCACTCCTGCAAAATCCACACCTGCCACATCCAAGAGAGTATCCAAGAGATTTTGCTGTGAGCCAAGAGATGTGTAAGTTGTTACTCCTTTACAAGTGAATGGGCTGTTTTTCCTGATTCAGTACATCCATCCATCACTATTCTTTCATTATTCTCTTGATATATTTCAGCACGTATGAATTCTCCCAGCCTAGCCTGCACTCCCAAAACCAAGGCTCTAGGAGCTAAACAGAAAAGTAAGTCAAGTGTATATATATTTTTATATATATACATACACACATATATATATATATATACATATATATATATATATATCATATATTTACACCTTTCTCTCATCGTTCCTTTTTCCTAATAGACAAGAATCCTAATAAAGAGCTCAAAGATCACAAAGAGCGTAAAGACCAGAAGTCAAACAGTAAGCTCTGACCTCCATATGTTCATGGTTTTACAACTGTTATTACTGTTCGTCTGATTAGCGTTATGTGTGTAGAACATATTCACTCCTAGTGATTGGACTGGAAAAGGAGGGGCCTTTGTTAGTATCTTATGGTTCACAGAGATATTCTCATATTTTTTTCTGAAAAGGAATGTGAATCAAATTAGTATTTATTTTAAATGTTTCTAACATTACATATATCTTCTTTGCCAGGATCCAGGAATCCCCCTAAAGGAATAAATCCTGTTTTCTCCAAAAGCATGGAGAACTTGCTTGACTTCACACCTAAAACTGTAGACATACTTGACATATGTATGTGGGAAAAGTTCTTGTTAAATTTTCCCCTTCTAAATGTAATCTTTTCTGTAAGGAGTCTGTGCTCCTCATTGTAATTCCGCAATAAACTTTAGATTCTACTCTAAAAGCAATCAATCAAATCAATCAATCAATTAATTAATCAATAGAAATATATCAGACCATTATTCAATTTATATGTATTATTTTATTGAATCTCCCAGGGGTTCGTTTCCTGAACAAAGACATAATTCACTATTAAGAATGCATTATTGGAGAAATGAATTAGCTAGTCACAAATGTTTCCAAAAAAACTGTAGTAACATGATAACACCTCCATCATTTAAACCAAAAATATAGGACTGTCGTTGATGACATCAAGCGCAGGTGGTGTATTAAGTTAACTTCTGCTAATTAATCAGTTTTAGGAAGCAATTAGTCAAATTCATAAAGTTAATTTGCATGAACAATAATTTATTTATATATGCAGTTCATTTAATCAGCAGCTTTTTTCACAATGTAACGAACATGGCTCCTTACGAAAATTACAATCATATTTGACTAACAATGCTGTTGGGAAATGCACCCCTGATTGGTTGGATTTGTTATACTAATGCATGTATAAAATGAGCAAACCTTTCATTTTGGAGTCAATTCTTTAGTTGTTGCTGAACGGTTTTTATTTCTTCTTTCTCTCTTTACAGCTCAACCTCTTAGTTCACCAGCTGCGCAAAACTTTGTTAAAAGGAGTGAACTTCTAAAATGTGAGTAGATAGTTTCTCCCTGTTTCACAGACAAGACTTAAGCCTAGTCCCAGACTAAAATGCATGTTTGAACTGAAAGCAACTTTCACTGACATATCTTAAAATATATCAGTGCCATTGTTTTGGCTCAAGATGCACACCAGTAATGTTTCGTTTTTTTCTAAGGCATGTTTATAAAATCTACTTTAATGCCCTAATTACTAAGGCCTAATGTCTGTGAAACCAGGCATTAATATTTTATCCATTTGTCCATCTTCATCACTTTATGTGATAATCACATTTATGTGCTTGTGTGTTTCTCCTGTCTAGATGGCACTATCCTCAATTTTGATGTCAGAACAGCTCACAAGCGGATTTCGCTGTCTGAAAACAACACCAAAGCGACAGTCTCGGATGACCCTGCTCACTATCCAGATATTCCCCTTCGCTTTTCTGTCTGTTCCCAGGTGCTCTGCACAAAGGGTTTCTCTCAGGGCCGTCATTACTGGGAGATCAAAATGAGCAGTAACAACTTCTGTGGATTGGGCCTTGCATACGGAAGAATTGACCGCAAGGGTCCTGCTAGCCGCCTGGGGCGTAATGCAGAATCCTGGTGTGTGGAGTGGTTTAACGTGAAGCTTTCCGCATGGCACAACAGCATCGAGACGGTATTGGCAAATCCCAACCCAAGCCGTGTGGGCGTCCTGCTGGACTGCGATCAGGGAAGCGCAACTCTCTATAATGTGCAGGACCGGGCCATCCCCTTCCACACCTTCGTCTTCCCCTTCACTGAGGCTGTTTATCCAGCTTTCTGGATCTTCTCAAATGGTTCCTCTGTGTCTCTGTGCAAGCTCAGCAACTAAAACTGTATGAGGTGAACTGATTTTTTATTTGAAACTTTTATTCTCGCATCATTTTGTCCATCCATTGAAAGTCCACTCAAGCTTCAAGTTTATAAAAACATCCAGTGAGGATCACAACCCTCAAAGCAAGCACGTTTGAACTAATGAGGCTTGTTTTTGTGCATCAAGTAAGCACGTTTGAGCTGCTGTTGACCGTCTTAGATACTATGTGTGTGTTGGTTAATGTTTAAATGTGAATAAAATCCTAAATTAAATCTGTTCAGCATATAAAGTGATACTTTATCTTCAGAAGACTTAGATTAAATTGCTCGATTTATATGGATTACATTTACAATGTCTTTATGAAGTGTTTAAAGCTTGCTTTGACTTTAAATGGATGGACAAAAATTTAGTATATTATAAGTAAAAAATAAATCTTAATTTCTGTTGAATGAAAGGAAATCACAAGGGTGACTAAATGAATACAGCACTTTCATTTATGGGGGAACTTCCCCTCTATTATTTTTTTATTTTTTATTAATTTTGTGTGTTTTATTATATGGTTACAATATGGGGTGTCTTTCAAAGGACCATGGCAGACAATCAAGCCAGGGTTGTCATATTACATTTTTAATTCAAATTGTAATATGTTGGGATTGTACAGACTTAATAAAGCATACTTTGTAGTCCATAAATGTTAATTAATATCTTTTAATATTGACCAAAAAAAAATTTGATTGATGGATGGATGGATTGGTATCTAAAGGCTAATACAATCAACCTGTCATTATTGCAAAATAAACCTCACCAGAGTGTCAACCAGAATCGAGTATTACAAAAAGCCATAATAGTCAAATGTCACTGATCCATTAAGGGGTAAATTAAGTGTACATATGTGGTTTGCAAACATCAAATGTGACATTCATTGTTCTCTGAATTCTGTTAAGTTGCAGATTTTAGTTGCGAATTGTTTGAAGTGTTTAACTTCATGACATGATTACTCCTGACATTTGTTGGTTTTATCACATGGGCAAAGTCCATTGCCAGTGAGCTCCAGATAGAGTTGTCTTGGTTCCTGACCAAAGTATCCTGGTTTGCTCCAGTCAGAACTGTTTTTAAGTGTTTCAAACAATAAAAATTGGTTTCACTTTGCAGCAAGGAAATATGTCAGTCTATAAAAAATATTATAGATGATTTTCTACAAGAATAGCTCAGGAAGTTCTATAGTTAAGCATATATTGTTTGATTTATTCACTATTAAAATTGTGGTTAATATGGCATGTAAAATAATTAAATATTATGAATAAAATATATGAAAATATTTTAGATCTTTTTCAAAGTGGGAAATAATATACATAAAGTAAAATATCAGAATGATGATAATAAAGGCATGAACATACCCATGTCTCATATAAGAGTACATTTAATATTGTGTAGATGTATTCTTTCTCTCATTATTGTATTTATCCCACTTGTTGTGATATTAAGTTATGGAATGACTTGATCCTGCTTCTGAAATGGTGATTGTTCGTTTGTGCAGCTCATTTTGTTTTCAGTGCTGAACAATGAAATGTTCAATAATAATAATAATAATAAAAACCAAATCTTTAAACAAAAAATTTGTTATGTTTTAATTAACTTTAAATAAATGATTTAGCTGAATCATCACCAACTTGTAATTTGATTCATAACAAATATACAAACAAGCCCACATTAAACACATTGCCAGGAGAAGCTACAGATCAAAACTATGCTTTATTTGCATTTGAAATACAAGTCATAAGCCATGGGTGTCAACCATGTCATGTTTCTAGCATATAGAAGTCAGTGCAAAATATCCCAGTCTTCAATATTCAATAATAATAATAATTCATTACATTTATATTGCGCTTTTATTGGCACACAAAGCGCTTTACATAGGGGCGGAATCTCCTCAACCACCACCGATGCGCAGCTTCCATCTGGATGATGCGACGGCAGCCATATTGCACCAGAACGACCACCACACACCAGCTTATTTTTAAGGGATTTTTAATAACAACAGAGAGTCAGGACCTCCTTTAACGTCTCATTCGAAGGACTGTGCTTTTTGACAGTATAGTGTCCCCGTCACTAAACTGGGGCGTTAGGACCCACACAGACCACTCACTAACACCTCTTCCAGCAGCAACTTAGTTTTCCCAGGAGGTCTCCTATCCAGGTACTAACCAGGCTCAACCCTGCTTAGCTTCAGTGGGCAACCAGTCTTGGGCTACAGGGTGATATAGCAATACAGTAAATCCAAATTTAACACTCCCAAATGATTAAAATTATAAATCATTAATATTCCCACTGAGAATAATATTCCTGTTTAAAACTCCTTTGACACATTTAGAGCATGTGTAAACAGTGTCTAGTTTTAGTAACATTACAGATGTCTTCAGGAAACAAAACAACAATTAGAATGTGTAATTACACAGTTCTAAAGAGGTTTTCATCACAACCACTGCTTCAGAATTTATACACATAAACATTATGGATAAAAGTAGTTACAACATGTAATTTCAAAATAGATTTTCCTTGACACTAAATAATAAATATACACATTAAAATTTAGATTTTATTCTTTCCTAGGGTTTTCACACATTACTGAACTTGTTTTAATAAGACTAATACAGCAGTCTACATGTCAATGCACAGCTGAATGAAGATAATTTAACAGGGAAAAATAATCAATCTTTACTGCAGAAAAAGGATATATACAGTATTTATAATATTTTTGGTAACACTCTTGTAAACATTTCAGCTTCCAAAGAAGTATCAAAATCTCCTTCACAATTATCTATGACAAATGGCTGCCATTTTCATTACTTTGAATATGAAATGAACTATGAAATGAAGTAAAATTATGAACCATTCAAATACATTACATTAGCAAAACCTCAGATGTATCAATGTATCAAGTTAACAGCAAAGTTTTCCTGAACGTCATGCGCTTTATCAAAGTCATAAATAGAGATAGATATAACTCATGATGTCATTGCCACTCCTACAGCTATTATTCTTTTCCATACTGTCTTAGATAATCACTGATACTAGAGATCACTTGAGCATGACTCACACAAAAGCTGTTTGTCACAACCATCCAAATCATTGTTGAGTCATCAATTGGGACATGATGTCATGAAACTGAGCCTAAGTCAGCAAAAGATCAGGTGATGATCAGGTCATGAAGGGAGGGGAAGCTACTATTGTACTGAAACGAGAAAGACATGGAAGAGAGGAATAAAATAATCCTATTAGGATGGTCATATTATTCTAAGCAAGGTTAATCTCTTTATGTGCCACCATTAAGTGATCTTTTTCACACACAAACAAAAAATGCATAAAAACTAAGATATCTACAGAAAAGTGAGAGAACGTTCAATAAAACGTAAAATATCTGATAATCAGCATATGCAAAAAGAAAAAGAAAAAAGAAAAGTCACACTGAGGGGAAAAAGAAAATAAAGAATGGTTTCTTAATCCAGTGCTTTGAAACATTTTACTGCCGTTTCATAAACAAACCCAATAACACGTATGGAATACTTAAAATAATAAGATATCAATGGCACATTCTTCCACAATCTACTCTAGATTAAAGCAGTGCAAATTTGTTTCACAAAAGAAGTAACAAAAAAGATCCCAAGTAAAATTATTGCACAGCTTAACTCAAATACACGACTTCTATAGCGAGTTGTATATTCACAGGCCTATGACACTCACGATCAGTGCAAGACATTCATGTCTAAGCAGCTTTGGTTGCAACATTCTCCATTGGACTGAATTTTTTGATTGCCTGAGCTCTGCTTACGGCTAAATATAATTCCATTTTGGACTTTTAACGGCTAAAACCTTAGCCACTTCTTAGAGCTTCTGGGTAACACTCCCTGTGAGAAAAAATATACACACACAACAAACAGATGTTTCAATAGAGACTGACCTCTTGCGGACAGTTTAAGTAATATGGGGCTGTGCTTAGAGGGGGATGCCTAATGCTTGAGAGACAGAGGCTTTAAAACTCTCAGGAATAACCACTGCAGATGTTATTACTAGAGTAGCACATGCACATTATGTACGTTTACGACTATGACATCAGACACTCACATCTGGGTTTCTTCTGTTCATGCTTTCTACTTTCTGGGGTAGAAATAGCACAGACAGAGCGATTATGTCCTTACTAAGACTCTGACACGGTTTCCCGTGTGTTGCTAGCGGTGTCATTGTGATCGGCTGAGGGTTCTTCAGTCTCTGAGGTGCTGGAGTCGTCATCATCTGTTTGTTCTGCACTGTGGTACAGCATGAGAGCCTGGGTCTTATGGGTAATGGTGATGGTGCATGGACCCTGCGCCCACGGCTCTCCATCCACCTGCATTGGCATCCGAGAACTCTTCAATACCAGCTACCACAAAGAAGCAAAAGGATAATCATGTTTTCATCTTTCTGTTTCTTGTTGGACAGTATAGGTGTATATGACACAGAATGAAAATTACTAACAGTGCTTGTGTCCACTGGCACAGAGCAAGCAGAGCAGGTGTTTTCAATTAATTCCTATGGGTTGAGCAACATGTTTGTGTGGAGGCTTGTGGGATTGACAGCGGACCAGAGAAAGTATTTAGAGCTTCCGAGAGCATAACAAAAATTGAGAAAGGCTCAACTTTCTGCAAATGAGGAGCGGACAATGTCGGACGACAGCAAATAGCTGTGAGGTTTAGGTAGTTACGTTTGTCTATTGTAGGTTTTGCAGTTGTTACATACATACATAATAGTTGGACAATGAAACTGAAACACCTGGTTTTAGACCACAATAATTTATTAGTACGGTGTAGGGCCTCCTTTTATGACCAATACAGCATCAGTTCGTCTTGGGAATTACAGATACAAGTCCTTCACAGTGGCCAGGGGGAGTTTAAGCCATTCTTCTTCCAGAACAGTATCAAGGTCCCTATGTGATGCTGGTGGAGGAAAACGTTTTCCAACTTGCTCCTCCAAAACGGCTCAAAAATATTTAGATCTGGTGACTGTGCAAGCCATGGGAGATGTTCAATTGCACTTTCATGTTCATCAAACCATTCTGTCACAAGCCTTGCTGTGTGTATTGGTGCATAATCATGCTGATACACGGCACCCTCTTCAGGGTACAATGTTTGAACCACATGGTCCTCCAGAATGGTTTGGCAGTCCTTGGCAGTGCTGCCCATAAGGCACAGTAGGGAATGCCATGATATTGCAACCCAAACCATCACTGATCCACCCCCATGCTTCACTCTAGGCAGTAACAGTGCGGGTGTTAAGCCTCTTTGGGGCTTCTCCACACCGTCCCAAGGATTTGGGAAAGAGAGTGAAGGTGGACTCATCAGACAACAATACATGTTTCACATTGTCCCAAGGTTTGCACTGTTGGCACCAATGAAACCGACATTTGGCATTGGCACAAGTGACTGAAGGTTTTGGCTATAGCAGCCTGACCATGATATTGATTCTGTGGAGCTCCTGACAAACAGTTTTGGTGGAAACAGGAGAGTCGAGGTACGCAGTTAATTCTGCAGTTGGGCAGCTGTGGTTTTATATTTTATCGATAAAATCCAGATTATTACCTGGACATCCTATTCAGACAGCTATTTTTTTTATCGACAGTTACTCCTGTTGGATGTGGTTTGTCTTGAGTGGTTGTATGCTGACATTACCCTGGATACCATAGCTCTCGATCACACTCTGCTCTTACTGATGGAATATAAAATCATTGAAGCTTGGCCACCAGACCAAGCATATATAGGCGTGAAACTTCCAACAATATCTTGGCCAGTGTTTCAGTTTCATTGTCCAACCCCTGTATATGATACATTTTGAAGTTTGGATGCTTTCATTGTGAATAGACTGGCTGTTAACAAACGTTTATTATCCCTTAATCGCTGTTAAAAAAAGATAACACTTAAGATGTTTGGGGTCATTTTGACCCCAAACTTTTAAAGAGCGATTGCATAAGGAAATATACATTTTTTAAATGGAAAACTATATATCATTTTTTTTATTTACTTCTCAACTATACATTTATGCTGTGTTTTTGTGAAAATTTTGAAGTTTTTTACCTATTTACTGCACAATTACATAACTAGGCCATAAATTGGCTCATGAAAAAAGATTTTTTAAAGAAAAAATCACTTAAATGATGATCTTAATTAAATCTAAATAGTTTTTGGACATTGCTCTATGTGTTAGGGATAGAATACTGACATCTGCTGGTTTGTGGAAAAACTTTAGAAATTATAATTAAAGAAAGAAATTGCAATGACCACATATATCCAATAGAGGGCCATAGAGACTCATTCATTTTCACTTCATTTTTCTTGATACTTAAACTTCTCCTCACAACTTTATGATATATATTTTGTGAATATTTATTTAAACATTTTGAAATACATAAAAAATATGTAGTTTTGTCAGAGTTATAATTTGTTGTTGTTTTCTGATATATTTTGAATTATCTTGCTTTTGCAAATTATTATACATACATTTGCAGTAACATTACAAGTCACCACTATGACATGACTGTAATGTGTGTGTGTGTGTGTGTGTGTGTGTGTGTGGGTGGGTGAGGGTGGGGGGGGTGGGCTTGTGGGGGGGGCAAGCTTGTTCCATGTTGCATATTTGACATTTTTCAGATTTATGCCAGTTTAGTTGATTTTATTTGGCAATTTCTATAAAAAAGCTCTCTGTTGCAGTGACATACATGTGTGTTTGTGTGTGTGTGTATGAGATAGAAAGTTCGCTCCACTTTGGGTTTATGCTCTAGGACCAGACCTTTATTTAAATGTAAAATTTTTTAGATTTATGCCAGTTTTGTTTATTTTATTTGCCAATTTCTGTAAAAATGCTCTCTGTTGCAGTCACATACATGTGTGTGTTTGTGTGTGTGTGTGAGTGTGTGTGTATGAGATAGAAAGTTCGTTCTACTTTTTATTTATGCTCTAGGACCAGACCTTGGTTTATTTGTAAAAAATTTCAGATTTATAATGGATTTACTTTTATTTTTTTGACAAACAAAATTTTAAAAAGTCATTTTTTTCATTTTCCCATTCATTTTCCCATTCTCGTGATCTCGAGATAACAAAAGTTGTTTTCTCGTGATCACGACTTAATTTTCTCGTTATCTCGAGATAACAAAAGTTGTTTTCTCGTGATCACGACTTGTTTTTTTCTGCGTAGTCGGCAAGAACAGTATAAGCACCAAAAGCAGAATAAAGCAGCATCATGGATGATCGCATTCGCTTTTACTTTGATAACGGGCTCACTCAAAATGAAATAGTTCTATGTCTGTCAGTGATTGGCGACTTCCACATTAGTGTCCGAGACTTAGAAGGAGGAGGCTGTCAGGTCAGGTCTGCAACTTTATCGTAGAAGACAATATAGCTACCCTGAACGTGTAGTCAGTTTCATTGCCAGCCAACTTCAGGTCCTGGACGTCTGCATGTCTACCAGAATTATGTTTGAAAGATGCAGATTAATGTTTTTTTGCGGCTGACCCGAGAAATGGTCAGAGATCAGTTAAGTCTGGCCAGGTTCTCCTCTGGGACACCTCTCTCTCTCTCTCTCTCAAAGCAATTATAAAGTCCATCTCTTCTGCGGGCTTTTTATGAAGTAGATTTCAAAATCAAAGAAGCCAGCTCGCACGTAGGCTACATCATGATATACACAACATTCAGAAGGAGCGAGATTTTCTCGCGAATCGCGATACATAACTTTACACATGACGGCGTGAGAAAACGGTTTTATGTCGAGATCATATTAGAAATTAAGTCGTGATCACGAGAAAACAATTTTTGTTATCTCGAGATAACGAGAAAATTAAGTCGTGATCACGAGAAAACAATTTTTGTTATCTCGAGATAACGAGAAAATTAAGTCGTGATCACGAGAAAACAACTTTTGTTATCTCGAGATCACGAGAAAATTAAGTCGTGATCACGAGAAAACAAGATAGAAAAAAATAACAATCCATGGCCTCTTAGGGCTTCCGTACCAAACAGCTTAAAAGGTAAAAAAAAAAATTACACACCTTTAGAACAACCAAATCAAGCCCAGTTTTTTTGTGCATGTTTAGATAGATTATTTAGGAAAAGTCACAGAGTTTCATGCCCCTGAGATGAAGGTAACACTTTTAAAAAATGAAGGAAAAGTCCATTGGGGTCATTTTGACCCCAAACAGCGATTAAGGGTTAAATTGACACCATATGTTTGTTTTTTCGGCAAATAAAACTTGTATCTTTCCAACTGTAATAGTGTGTATATATGATGATTATATTTGCCATGTACTGAAAACAAACAGATTAAAAACACTCGCTACAGACTCCAAAGGCGTTGTAGCAGTTTGAGTGGCCCTGAGTGGAGTTTTGCCGTTGCAGTGTACACGCCCACTCAAGCAACATTAATGCTGTATGTGTAAAGAACATTTTTATGGTCTCACCCGTACAGTATGTGCCTGTCCCAGCCTCACAGGATTGGCCAGTTTCACCTGGATCTGTGCACAGTGGAATGAGCCATATACCCCCACCACCTCTAATAAGCCATCATCCACACTGAAGAAAGAAAAATGTATTTTCAAATGTCATCCTATTGTAATCCAGATCCGTGAAGTTTCATTTAATTTTAGCCTATGTTCACAAAGTCTAACTATGAGTCTTTAAAGTGTACAATACAGTGACATCTGGATTCTCACCGTGTTGGAGGATAAGGCTCATCTCCCATTCCCTCCCACAGTCTACATCCACCACCCCAGTAGCCGATATTACACACTATTATCCCCTCCAGATTGGGCAAAGTCACTTGCTCTCCATCCAGCTCCAGCTAAAGAGACACAATTAAGCATTAACAAGCATTAGAACATCTATTAGAAACACGATTCAGGTCAGTAAATGCAAGACTTCACCAATAATTTAGTTAAAGCCCTAAAAAAATATGTTTCACTTGAATGTACATCACAATATGGAGGAAAAGATCTGTCGCTACTTTTATTTCATTGCAACTTTAAAAATGCACTTTTGGTCTGAGATGTGGTCTAGTGGTTGCAGCACATTAATGCTGTATTCACATATTCTCAACAATTGCATTTTGTTTTCACCTTCATAGTTGACAAACCACCCACCATGGATAATATTACCAGTGATGGGAATAACGGCGTTATAAATAAACGGCGTTACTAACGGCGTTATTTTTGTCAGTAACGAGCAGTGTTGGGTAAGTTACTTTAAAAAAGTAATTAGTTATAGTTACTAGTTACTTCTCACAAAAAGTAACTGCGTTAGTAACTGAATTACATCATTACAAAAGTAACTAATTACCAGGGAAAGTAACTATTGCGTTACTTAAAAAAAAAAAAAAAGTTTAAATATAAGACATTTCTTGGATACCCCCAATATGAAATGTTAAATTAATTAAATGGACACTAAATAGAACATGCTTCTTAAGAAATGTACCAAAAATAAATAAATAGTAATAGAAAATATAGCCTACACATACACATACACTAGTGCATATCATTAAAATGATAAAACTCACACACCTTTACAACTGGTAGACTGTATTGCCTACTTGAAGTTTTTTCTTCCTCACAATATTAAGTTTAACAAAAAGTGCTCTCAATATAATACTGAACAATATACCAACATAAATAATAATAATAAAATATAATCTTTTGGGGCTTTATTTTTATAACCTACAGAGAACGTCATCATCAGAGGTTAGCCAAATTCTAGTCGTGTTTGCCGCACAACAACCGGTCAAACAAATAGCCATATTTAAACTTTCCTAGCAGGTAATTTTGGAGTTTATGTTAGGCTATATAAACTAATTAAAACATTGCATATGATACCAATATGATACAGAGATTATTCTAATGCTGAAATGTGTAATTTATTTATAAATGAAGTATTTATGCTCGTTGCTCGGACACATTCGGTCTCTGTCGCGCACTGTCGAGAGCGTTCTCGGACACACTCGGTCTCTGTCGCGCACTGTCGAGCGCGTTCTCGGACACACTCGGTCTCTCTCGCGCACTGTCGAGCGCGTTCTCGGACACACTCGGTCTCTCTCGCGCACTGTCGAGCGCGCTGGCTCGCGGCATTCGCCCAGTCCGGCGCCTCATAAACACACACACAGAGAGAGCCTACTCGGATGAAAACCGCTTCAGTGAGCTCAATTATAGTAACGCCGCATTTTTATTGACAGTAACGGCAACGGCGTTGTAACGGAGGAAACAGTAATTAGTTTGATTACTCGTTACTGACAAAAATAACGCCGTTAGTAACGCCGTTTATTTATAACGCCGTTATTCCCATCACTGGTAACGAGTAATCAAACTAATTACTGTTTCCTCCGTTACAACGCCGTTGCCGTTACTGTCAATAAAAATGCGGCGTTACTATAATTGAGCTCACTGAAGCGGTTTTCATCCGAGTAGGCTCTCTCTGTGTGTGTGTTTATGAGGCGCCGGACTGGGCAAATGCCGCGAGCCAGCGCGCTCGACAGTGCGCGAGAGAGACCGAGTGTGTCCGAGAACGCGCTCGACAGTGCGCGAGAGAGACCGAGTGTGTCCGAGAACGCGCTCGACAGTGCGCGACAGAGACCGAGTGTGTCCGAGAACGCTCTCGACAGTGCGCGACAGAGACCGAATGTGTCCGAGCAACGAGCATAAATACTTCATTTATAAATAAATTACACATTTCAGCATTAGAATAATCTCTGTATCATATTGGTATCATATGCAATGTTTTAATTAGTTTATATAGCCTAACATAAACTCCAAAATTACCTGCTAGGAAAGTTTAAATATGGCTATTTGTTTGACCGGTTGTTGTGCGGCAAACACGACTAGAATTTGGCTAACCTCTGATGATGACGTTCTCTGTAGGTTATAAAAATAAAGCCCCAAAAGATTATATTTTATTATTATTATTTATGTTGGTATATTGTTCAGTATTATATTGAGAGCACTTTTTGTTAAACTTAATATTGTGAGGAAGAAAAAACTTCAAGTAGGCAATACAGTCTACCAGTTGTAAAGGTGTGTGAGTTTTATCATTTTAATGATATGCACTAGTGTATGTGTATGTGTAGGCTATATTTTCTATTACTATTTATTTATTTTTGGTACATTTCTTAAGAAGCATGTTCTATTTAGTGTCCATTTAATTAATTTAACATTTCATATTGGGGGTATCCAAGAAATGTCTTATATTTAAACTTTTTTTTTTTTTTTAAGTAACGCAATAGTTACTTTCCCTGGTAATTAGTTACTTTTGTAATGATGTAATTCAGTTACTAACGCAGTTACTTTTTGTGAGAAGTAACTAGTAACTATAACTAATTACTTTTTTAAAGTAACTTACCCAACACTGAATATTACAGCTGAAGAATGTAGTTTTTTCAGTATTAAAACAATTTCTCCTATTTCTGATTAATGTGCGGAGCAGATGTGGCTACAAGTAAGCCATTCGTATATAAGAAGAGTGTAAACACTGATGCTTTCAAAACGGTTTAGGCCACTCGTGTCAATTTCTGTTTAACGGCATTTAGGTTGGATCTTAACTTTTTTGTATGAACAATGGTAGATAGGGGAATGTTTGGGAAACCTGTTTAGAAAGTCATTATGTTTACAATCCCATTTGGTTCTGCTGTGGCACAGAAATAAGCTGCAGCTTTAAAGAAAATTCTGTTCTCAAATAAGCAACAGGAATCAGTAATAAACAATATAGAGCTAGATAATGTTTGTTAGAAATAGATTCTTAGTATTTGTAAAGTCTAATAATTATGCTAGACTATTATCACATTTCAATGACTTTTTATCATCAGTTTTAATCGAGTTTGAAATGGTTATTCATCATTACAGTATTATTTAAGACAAAACAGTGGCCCAGTCCCAAATGATACCCTAAAAACTAGCAGCCTTCCTACGAGTCCGCACTTTTGTGACGTAACGCTACTTTGGCAAAAGTGCGCATTGAGGGCGCATATCAGCTGCAAAGGGGGTGCTCGTGAGCACCCTTCTGAAACCTACAATGACAAATGGGACAGCCTATGGTCTTGTGGACTTAACGGACATGCGCACACAGCAGCCATTGTAAGTCCACAAGACCCTTAAGTGCATATAAAGTGTGCCATTTGGGACTGGGCCAGTAAGGTAGTAGGAAGTCAATGTCAAGGCTACAGACTTCCAGAGAAAATGCTAATCATATGATGACAATAACAAAGGCAACCATCAGAGAACACTTTGCCTAAAAAACTTTTCTCAGGGAGCAAGTTAAAATGTTTACCTCAATCTTCTTATCCAGATCTTTACATTCTTGCACTAAACAATCTTTGGTACCATAGAGGAAGTACACTGCCTATGAGAAAAGACAATTGGTAGTACTGTTAGTCATTAATTTACAAAACACTTCTGTTTTAATGAAAAAGGAGAACATAGCAGAGCATTAATACAGGATAAGTTGTGTAGTAGGCCTACTAATAAGACATATTAGTATTAACTAATATGTGTATTTTTAGCCCCACTTTATAGTAGGTTTATTTAACTACTATGTACTGGTGTTAAAACATCACAAATGTTTGGTATAATGCACTTACTGTTTTCATGTTATATTGCAAAACACCTTTGCTGCTATTGAGGTGAGATATGGTTCATGTTAGGGAGTATGGTTTTGTTTAAGTCTGGGTTAAAGGGTAGGGGAAGGGTTTACATTGTAGTTATAGATGTAAGTTGTGTATATAGTGTACACAATAAGTGCATTGTATAAAAAATTTATTTAAATGTTAGTACATAATAGTTAAAAACGGTTAGTATAAATCATTATATAATATTTTTTTTATTTTTTTTTATATAATTGTGGATGTATAATCCAACAACAGAATCATAACATTTTCTCAGTTTTCTTTCGAAGTGGAACTTCGAAGCTGTGTCTTGGTGTTGATGCTATGGGGAATGCCATCAGCGTGACCGGTGTCTGAGCATGTGTAAACAAACATCAATAATTTTTGGCAGATGGCAGTCTATGATGTTACACGTGGAAAGCCAGAGAGTATAAAAGGGTGCCTGGGTTACAAGCTTTTTTGTTTTCAAGGGCCGTTAGTTTGCAAGCGCGTGAAGTAAACAATAGAGAGCAGCGAGACAGTGTGTTCCTCCGTGTAGGCGTTATCCTACACCTGAGGACTTACATGAGCTCTGCATCATCTGACTTGGAGCGGAGCACATGTGTTCAGCCCTTGATGGATGCCCTCACAGTGACAAGTTTACGTTAAGGAAGCTCCACTCATGCTTGTCTTTTTTTCAAGTGCCTGTGCCCCGTGGATAGCCCTGCTGCTGCTGCTTCCCGTTCGAAAAAACACACTGAAAAAAATGATGCGCAGAATTTAGTAAAAAAAAATGTATGGTAAATGGTTGCACACAACTGATTTTAGCTACATTTAAACAAATGCATTAAGTTGAACTAAAATTGATTAAGTTCAACTTAATGCATTTGTTTAAATGTAGCTAAAATCAATTGTGTGCAACCACTTACCATACATTTTTTTATTAAATTCAACGAATCATTTTTTTCAGTGCAGGAAGTCACCCGTGGTTTTTCTCCCACATTTCCTTGTGGGCCATGATCGTCCCTGCCCTGTGAGCCTTCCATTTCTTCCTTATCTTCACACTGAGTTGGGAAAATCATGTAAGAACCCATACTGAGCCTGCATTTTTTCCTTTCAGCATTCAAATTATTTAAATGTGGAGGGATTATGTGAGTGTGGGTATGTGAAGATGCCCTCCGTTGAGGAGACGCTAGCTAGCTATCTTTCACAGGGCTTCAGTAAAGGCTTCCTTTATCTTCAGTAAAGGCTCCAGCTTTACTATCAAATCTGTGCCAGACCACCTTAAGGCTTGTAGGCAAAGCATATGCGGCAGCGAGTCAGGCTGATGGTGTCCTGCACACCACGGTTTTAAATTCGTCTTCGTGTCAACGTCACAGGATGTTATGTTTTCTTGAACATCGATACATCGATAACTCATCTGTGTTTCATAATTATTCATGAGACTGCATGTCCTTATCCTATGAGAAGACGCCTTGCTTAATTATTCATGACAGCACACATTGATTTCCTATTACAGTTGCTTCAAACAGTGAGATCGCAAACAGTAAGTGAGAGATGCATTAATGCAGGGTTCACCAATCTCGGTCCTGGAGGGCCGCTGTCCTGCAGAGTTTAGCTCCAGCCAGCTCCAACACACCTGTTTGAAAGTTTCTAGTATGCCTAGTGAGACCTTGATTAGCTGGTTCAGGTGTGTTTTAATTGGGGTTGGAGCTAAACTCTGCAGGAAAGCGGCCCTCCAGGACCGAGATTGGTGAACCCTGCATTAATGGATCAAAAACGAGTGTTTGCTTTTGCTTTGTAACCGATCAAATGATTTATAAAAACGCAGCAAAATAAGCCTCAAAAGCTATCAACGATGCAACAGCGTGTTCATATATATTTTCAAATGCAGAGAACAAATGTGAATGGCTGTGCATTTATTTGTGTATTAAATTACAGCTGTCACAGGATATGTACTGTATGTATTTGTGTAATTTACAGTGAGCTTACAAAACCATGTGTATATTGTGTTGATTGTAATGTTAATTTGCAGCGTGCATTAGTGGGAAACTTTGATACTTTTAATGAGAGTGAATCAGAAGCCGTTGCTATGTTGTCAGTCTTCCCATCCACTCCGCAGTTCACCACGCCCACTTGTAGCATTTTTCAAAACTGAGGTGAGAACTGACTGCTGCTATAGAGCTGGTAAGTCCCGCCCCTTCCGTAAAACCCCGCTGGACCTCAAAGTTGAAAAACCGTCAATGCAAGTGAATGGGAGAAAATAATTATTTTCTGGTCCTGTTTGAATTGTGCCATGAATGTGAACATATGTTGTCTGTGAATTTTTTTTATAACTTTTCATGTTACGAGTTTGACAGTATATGGTATGATTCTTCAGCTAGCAGTTGTGGAAAAGACATAACGAGAAAGACTACATGTCGCCTATGTGACGTCACCCCATAAAGTTGACTTACCCGTGGTTTTCACCAACTTCAACGATTTTGTCCTCTCCCTGAAAGAAGGCGGTGAAGTGCACCAAAGACACAGCCATGTTTAGCGGGATCCGTGAGCTAGTCCGTGTGCTAGTGGTGTTGACGTTTCAAACGCGTCGAGAGTTGTAGTCCACAAAGTGCTCTCACACAAAGTCTAACCGTATCAAACTTCTACCCGCTAAATTGTATCATTCTTTACACGAAAAGTTATATAAAAAATTCACAGACAACATATGTTCACATTCATGGCACAATTCAAACGGGACCAGAAAATAATTATTTTCTCCCATTCACTTGCATTGACGGTTTTTCAACTTTGAGGTCCAGCGGGGTTAGCGAAGGGGGCGGGACTTACCAGCTCTATAGGGGGTTCATGACCCTTTAAAGTGCCGACATCAGGCTTTGTCTTGGACTGATGATTCAAGAGGTGCATGTCGTAATCCGACCCATGAATTGATATGGTCATTGGAAAATGCTTGGTGTTAGCACTGCTGAGAGTAACTGCTTGAGAAAGACAGTTGCAGTGAGATGATGCAACCACTCTTTGATTTAAGTTGCCTTTGTCATGTTTACTGGAGGTTTCAGTTGTAATGATTATTGGATTATCAATCAGAAAGCTACGCATCTGATAGTGATTTTATAGGAGGTGGTCACGGTGAACCATACAACCCCTTCGGTTATTCTTGATCATTACTGATCTGAGATGATTGTAGAAATGATATAAGTCAACTGCGAGTACAAAAAAAAAACCTCCATGTATATGCACTTTTGGGATGATATGAACTATCTCACATTCTTGTAGGACTCGTGGTTGTTAACAACTGTTGCTTAATAAAGCAGGTTGTTCAATATTTTTGGGCAAAAATAATAAGGAAAAGAGAGGATGGTAGTTGACTAGTCTCTCTGTCTCCTGTATAGCGCACTGATGTGCAGATTTTGTAAATATAGTGCAAATATTACTGTCATGCAATGCAGAGACTTTTTCATGGTGTTGGAGGTAGGTTGCATGTCCGAGGACATCCCTTCCTCTTCACTTGGTAGGAGAATGGACTGCCACAATGGAGATGAATCAGTCATCCCTCTGTTGCTGCCCAGGTCAACTATTCTGCTTAACTTTCTGGAGGCTCTTGCTAGGGTAGAGCTAATGACGAAGATAGTATCCTCTCTCTTTTTCCTCCCTTATGCATAAGGGTCAAGTAGGATAATGTGCTCCCTTGTGGATGGGTTGCAATCAGTCAACAGTGGGCACATAGCTATGGTAAACAGAAAGTCGCATTTTGTGGAAAGCCATGCATCCCATGCATGTTTGAGTTAAGTAAGCTTCCTTCTTGTTGATGCAGGGTAAATCAAGTTTTGTTGGGCAGTCCACAAGCGTCCATCTGTTCCATTTATCTCCCTCCCCAACCAGTGTAGGGGTTTAAAGTAGAGGTGTAGGTTTCCCTTGGGTCATGGTTGCTTGGCAATAAGAGTTGCTGTGGGCAGTATGCTACGAGTCCCATTCACCTCTTTTACACCCCTCTCCAATTTGTTTTGGAGTTTAAGTAGGGCTAAGAACTTCCCTCTGCATATTTATTTACTCAGGGTTGAGGCAAGGCAGATAAATGATGGACAGTGAACAGTCCACACAGTGTCCTTCCTTTCACTGGCCTCCCTCCCCAACTGTTGGGGCCGGGTCACTTGGTAAAGGAGTCGCTTTGGGCAGAACGCAACGCATTCCACACTCTTCTTTTGCTGCCCTCTGCCATTTCTGAAAAAGACTGGAGTTCTAAACAGGGCTGAAAGCTCCTCGTAAACAAGTACCCCCTTAGAGTTGTTGATAGTTAAATGGTATTATGGTGGGCAGTCCGCACTGCGTCCCTTTTTTCCATTTACCTCCCTCCCCAACTATGGTTGAGGCTTAAAGGTTAAGGACTTTTATAACCTTGGGATGGGGATTATTAATTAAGCCTGGTGACGAGGGTTATCATGGGCAGAAAGATGGGCAGAAGAGCTTAAAGTAGATTTGTACGCTTTGAATGATTATATATATATACACATACACATATACATATATATATATATACATATATATACATATATATATATATATATATATATATATATATATATATATATATATATATATATATATATATATATATATATATATATATATATATATAAAAAACTGTTTAACACTGCACACCTCCGAGCAAAAACCTAGGTGCGGAAGGTTCTGATAAGGTTCTAATGCTTTTTGCAGATGACGCTGCCCTGACTGCACACACAAAAAAAAAAAAAATCTCTGACTACACCCTCAAAGTGGTAGATAACTTTACCTACCTTGGCTCTACCATCTCCAGCAACCTCTCCCTGGATGCCGAGCTAAACACTCGGATTGGTGAGGCAGCAGCAGCTATGGCCCGCCTAGCAAAGAGAGCTTGGGATAATTCCATGCTGACAACCCATACCAAGATGAGGGTGTATCAAGCTTGCGTGCTCAGTACTCTACTATACAGTAGTGAAGCATGGACCCTGTACTCCCGGCAAGATCGCAGACTCAACTCATTCCACCTGCGCTGCCTCAGGAAAATCCTGGGCATCACCTGGCAAGACCTTGTCCCAAATAAGGACGTTCTGGCCAAGGCGGGAATACCAAGCATGTTTGCATTACTCTCCCAGAAATGCCTGCGCTGGCTTGGCCATGTCAGTTGCATGCAGGATGGTCGTATACCCAAAGATCTACTCTAAAGCAAGCTTGCTACAGGCTCCAGACCAGCAGGAAGGCCTGATCTTCGCTACAAAGACGTTTGTAAACGAGACTTGAAGGCAGGCAACATCAATCCAGCAGTCTGGGAAACAGCAGCTGCAGATCACTGCAGATGGAGGCAAGCACTCGAAGCAGGCATCAAAGTGTCGGAGAAGAAAAGAGAGTACGAGTGGGAAGGGAGGAGAAAGCGCAGACGGCAGAGGGTTGCATCAGCAGATATAGCACCAACAGATCCAGACCCAGGCACATACTACACCTGCAGCAACTGCAACAGAGCCTGCCGCTCCAAAATCGGACTGTACAGTCACAGCAGGCGCTGCATACCAACCACAGAGACTCCTTGATGCATTTTCCATTGTCTCCAGAGACAGACGGATGCCAACAACATATATGGGTGTGTAACGATTCATCAACTACATCAATGTATCGATTTATATTCCTACGATCCAACTACATCGATCTGTGCTCAGCAAGTTGGTCTTCCGGGCGACATATATCGATCTAACATCGTTTTAAAAGGTAATGAATCGATTGTATCGATACTAGGAAATAACGCATTGGATTTAAGCACGTCAGACTTTATATGGATGTTTTTTCTTAGCACTTGATAAAGGCGTTAAACGTTACTCGATTCAGTCTGCCTATCTGTGACGTCGTCGCCATGCGTGACGCACCAGCATCAGCGCAAAGACAACAAGCAGCGCAAAGTCTCTCAGTCACCTCAGAAAAACTGACTTTCCTGTCTCTCAGCCGCTATACTGCAGTAGCGTGCACTCTTCAATTGCACGCGCAAATGTACTGTACAGTGCAATTGCACTGTATCACTTCACTAAAGTGCAAAAGACATACGAGAATGCAACGTCGTAAATTAGTAAGTTAAGAAATAAAAGTAAAAGACCAATAAATTACGTTATTGGTACATCATGTGTGTTGCTATTTATCAGGAGCAGTTTCCATGTTTCTTTACCAGTTCTTCTAAGTATTGTGTATCACCATGGTAGCCTAATTGTTGTTTGTTTCCATAACAAAATGCCACTTACTGGTTATTTTGTATATTTTTATATGACTGTGGTGGCTCATACCAAGATTGTATTAACAAAAACTAGTTTGGGACTACTATTTAATAGCTTAACCTCGAAGTGCCTACTGTTTATCAGTATTTGTCATATTCGTACAATTTTCTTTGTATGTTAAGTAAAGGGGGACAGCACTTGTGTGTCAACAATTTTTGTGTAAACAAATGTATTATAATAGGCCTATATAATTCCTAAAAAGGTGGGTCGTGGCTTGATGACCATGGGGAAATGTGGGTCCCATGGCCAAACTATTCAAAACATCATTCAATGTTGTGATAATCGTAATTAATAAATCGCAATTACAATTTCAAGGGAATAATCGACAATTATAATTTGTCATAATCGTTCAGTCCTACTTTATTCAAATAAAATGTGAATGCATTTGACATTAATTGTTGTTTACTTGTTTGTTTATATCCATAATTAATTGATACCTGATTCCCTTACAAGAATTTTTGGCTAAAAAGTCACTGAATCGATTTCAGGTCACTGAATCGTTTCGGATCGTATCGTTCTAAATGAACCAATATCGTCCTTGAATCGTATCGACAACCACGAATCGCGATACGAATCGAATCGTTGTTAAAACGAATCGTTACACCCCTAATATATATACAGTGAGGAAAAATAGTATTTGAACACCCTGCTATTTTGCAAGTTCTCCCACTTAGAAATCATGGAGGGATCTGAAATTGTCATCGTCCACTTGTCCACTGGGAGAGACATAATCTAAAAAAAAAAAATCCAGAAATCACAATGTATGATTTTTTTTACTATTTATTTGTATGATACAGCTGCAAATAAGTATTTGAACACCTGAGAAAATCAATGTTAATATTTGGTACAGTAGCCTTTGTTTGCAATTACAGAGGTCAAACGTTTCCTGTAGTTTTTCACCAGGTTTGCACACACTGCAGGAGGGATTTTGGCCCACTCCTCCACACAGATCTTCTCTAGATCAGTCAGGTTCCTGGGCTGTCGCTGAGAAACACGGAGTTTGAGCTCCCTCCAAAGATTCTCTATTGGGTTTAGGTCTGGAGACTGGCTAGGCCACGCCAGAACCTTGATATGCTTCTTACAGAGCCACTCCTTGGTTATCCTGGCTGTGTGCTTCGGGTCATTGTCATGTTGGAAGACCCAGCCTCGACCCATCTTCAATGCTCTAACTGAGGTAAGGAGGTTGTTTCCCAAAATCTCGCAATACATGGCCCCGGTCATCCTCTCCTTAACCCCTTAACGCCTGAATTTATAAAGCTGTATATAAAAAAAAAAATTCTGCGTGTTTTTGACTTTAGGTAGATGGTAAATAATGTTGAGATTATCAATTTCACTTTTGCACAACAAATAAATAGAAATTTTGGTATGTTGCAAATTTGCGACAACAGGCATTTAGGGTAATTTTGGTATGTTGCAAATTTGCGACAGTGGGCATTTAGGGTATTTTTTTACAAAATGGAAAAATTAATAAAACACATTTTCCCATCTCAGGAATGTAGATTTTATTCATGGCACAAAGTTGTTAGAACTTATAAACTTTATACTTATAAACTTTGACAAATTAATGAATCTTGACAACAGCAAGAAACAAAACACTCTCCTACTCCCTAACATTGACAGTAGTTTTTATACATTCCATGTTACACTCTGTTTAACTCTTTCCTTGTTTCTCCAGTGCATACATTATATATTCTTATAGTGTTATATCCTAACATGCTATTTTTTTTGAAAAAAAAAAAAAAAAAATTTTTGGCTGAAACCATCTAAATACAGCATTATTATAATATGTAGCCATTAGCCCAATCCAGCCGTTATGGCCCAATGTCGCAAATTTGCTACAAACAGAAATCTACAAAGTACGTAAAAAATATTCGTCACATGAAGTCTATATGAATAACATAGCTATAGAAGCAATCAATAAGCTGGTACATATTTTTATCTTAGCACAACTTAACTCATTTTGGGAAATTTCTCCACATTTGCGCACTTGATATGCGGATTTTGCAAAACAAAATATTAGCTTCGGTGAACCGGATGTAGTTCCCACTCCGACCGCTCCTACGATAAACCAGTGCATGCAAAATGTTCCTAGGTATGTATCGAATGTGCACAAACAGGCATTGGGGGAAAACACACGCTATCTCGCCTGCAGTCTGAATGGAAGGGGTTTGTTGCAAATTCGCGACAGTAGGCGTACAGTGCAGTCGCCCTGTCCCATGTGCAGAAAAACACCCCCAAAGCATGATTCTACCACCCCCATGCTTCACAGTAGGGATGGTGTTCTTGGGATGGTACTCATCATTCTTCTTCCTCCAAACACGTTTAGTGGAATTATGACCAAAAAGTTATATTTTGGTCTCATCTGACCACATGACTTTCTCCCATGACTCCTCGGGATCATCCAAATGGTCATTGGTAAACTTAAGACGGGCCTTGACGTGCTGGTTTAAGCAGGGGAACCTTCCGTGCCATGCATGATTTCAAACCATGACGTCTTAGTGTATTACCAACAGTAACCTTGGAAACGGTGGTCCCAGCTCTTCTCAGGTCATTAACCAGCTCCTCCCGTGTAGTTCTGGGCTGATTTCTCACCTTTCTTAGGATCATTGAGACCCCACGAGGTGAGATCTTGCATGGAGCCCCAGTCCGAGGGAGATTGACAGTCATCTTTAGCTTCTTCCATTTTCTAATGATTGATCCAACAGTGGACCTTTTTTCACCAAGCTGCTTGGCAATTTCCCCATAGCCCTTTCCAGCCTTGTGGAGGTGTACAATTTTGTCTCTAGTGTC
The DNA here is from genome assembly GCF_951802725.1 of Rutilus rutilus. Taxonomy (NCBI): domain Eukaryota; kingdom Metazoa; phylum Chordata; class Actinopteri; order Cypriniformes; family Leuciscidae; genus Rutilus; species Rutilus rutilus. Next base: position 20,026,873 of record NC_140217.1, on the reverse strand, counting down.
TTTGGACAGCTCTTTGGTCTTGGCCATGTTAGTAGTTGGATTCTTACTGATTGTATGGGGTAGACAGGTGTCTTTATGCAGCTAACGACCTCAAACAGGTGCATCTAATTTAGGATAATAAATGGAGTGGAGGTGGACATTTTAAAGGCAGACTAACAGGTCTTTGAGGGTCAGAATTCTAGCTGATAGACAGCTGTTCAAATACTTATTTGCAGCTGTATCATACAAATAAATAGTTAAAAAATCATACATTGTGATTTCTGGATTTTTTTTTTAGATTATGTCTCTCACAGTGGACATGCACCTACGATGACAATTTCAGACCCCTCCATGATTTCCAAGTGGGAGAACTTGCAAAATAGCAGGGTGTTCAAATACTTATTTTCCTCACTGTATATATATATATATATATATATATATATATATATATATATATATATATATACACAGTATATTTATATATTACTGGAAATTATGATAATCAAGCACTATTTAATGATAGAACTTTAGTAATTAGAACTAAAACTCGGTAACCAAAATGCATTGTGTATTTGTCATTTTAACTAAACTTGGGACTGGTGGTGGTGCTTAAGATATTGTTGGTCATTCAGTGTTTCAGTAAAAAAAAAAAAAAAAAAAATTAGTTATAGATAATAGTAATTATTCTTAAAAGATACTAATAGTACTACTAATTCTACTACTAACAATATACAATGCACTAAGGATTGATGAACTGCTGGGTTCATGAATATTAATCACGTTGTAAGCGTTAGCTTGACCTGATTTGCTGAAATCTCAACGCCAGCCAATGAGATTGCCGTTTGCGCATTAGTTCCACTCATATCGACGAAACCGGCATATCTTCTGCTTGTTGACAGGTAAATACAACAAAGAATATCGTTTACATGTAGCGCGTCAATTCTGCGAGGTATGTAAGACTTTTGCTCTCTCTATTTGCGTGTGTGTGAGAAACAGCGCTCTCAGCAAAGCGTATGCGAGTCATGTGCCTTCACACTAGAGTACGTCAAATACAGGTACGCTGCGCATCCATTGAGCAAAATTGAAATAGTACAGATCGCTTAACGGAGAACGAAACTCTCAAGCGCTCAGTCAGTGTTCAGCGAGTGAAAATATATCTATGCTAAACTTATACTTAGCCTCTAACACACACTGGTGAGTAAAATCTAATCATTTATTAGCCAATGGCTAATGATAGATATTATTTAGTTGTCCAGAGTGAAGATTTACTCACATTGTAGAGGGTTGTAAAGTCAGAAGTTTTAGGGGTTATTCCCTAGAGCCACCGTGTGTCTCTTGCATAAGTCACATAGGACGTGCCCTTGGATGTTGACGCATTCTTCTGACTCCAGCTAGATCCTTAGAGTTACTTAAGTGCTATGCTCGCTCTGTTTGTGCATACTCACAGTGAGGCAGGCATTCTTCTGCATGGAGTAGCAGGTATTGCATTCCCCATAGCATCAACACCAAGTCCACGCACTATTGAAATCCCACTTTAAAAGGGAACATCTCAGGTTGCGAATGCATCCCAGGTTCCCTGAGAAGGGGAATGAGATGATGTGTATTGTTTCCATGCTTCAGGGCATGCCTGCATGTCTACTTCAGACAAAAGAGTTGATGACATGTAAACGTCATAGACTGCCATCTGCCAATAATTATTGCTGTTTGTTTATACATGCCCAGACACCAGTCACACAGATGTCGTTCCCCATTGTGTCAACACCAATACTTGTCCCCCTTCTCATGGAACCCAGTTGCATTCGCAATATGACACATTAGACATTAGATAGACCAAAAAAAAAGGAATATATGCTTACATATATAAACGTATTTGCACCGAAATATGTAGTTTATCTTAATAAACATATGTAGAAATACTCTTATAAGCTTTTTGGATTTCATTTTCCTGTGAAATGAAGAGATGGACAGGTAATGCACCAGACCTTATTGATGATTCGGCTGGAGAAAAAGGAGGGTGTTTTCTCTCTGTGCGCATGAAAGTTCAGTGCCATGAGAGCATCAGGACCCACTGAGAAATAATTATTCATGGCCAACACCTGCCGAGAAAACAGCTTTTAGCTAAAATCACAATCTCAATTCTTCACCACTTAATGAATCAAAAGCACCATGATTGATTTAATAAATATAACTAAATTAATACATAGTTATTTCATGGAATTGATGCTAATAAAATAGTTTTTATGCCAGTTTAAATTACTTTAACATATAATTTCTTGTGCACTCTGAAGTACTATAATGTTCCTGCTGGTTGTTCACATACTGTATAGTGTATTCTGACCTTTGGCTTACGAAAATAGTTTCCTTTGGAGGCAACTTGAACTTTCCACCTGAAACATTCAAAGCAGGAATTCAAAATAAATTGAAGAATAACTAAATCCAACCCTCATAATACAAGACTTTACAGCACAGCCAGGGTCTCACCTGTCCATCTTGACTACTTCAGCCTCTAGAACATTTCTGAGCACCTGTTCTACTGAGATCTCACCAGCGTATCCTGCTCCCCATCCCAAAGAGTTTGATAAATCATTGCCTGTGCCCAATGGCAGGATGGTCACAAAAGGGATAAACTGATCTTGACCCTATTTAGAATAAGAGACCAACAAACAATATTTTATAACCCAAAAAACAAAAAATTACTTGTTTTTCTTTGAAATAACACCACAAATGTGAAAAGAATGCATTGCATAATGACATTGTACATTCATGTGGCCTGGCTAGTAGGATGTGTAGTCTATATATATTACGGCACTTAAACACATGAAAAAAAAAAAAGCTTGGTTAACATTCACATCTGACTTTAATCTAATGTATCCACTCAACTATTTAGCTTATTGTACAGCACTCACCTTCAGCTTCATGGTATCAATGGCATCCAGAACCCACCCCACTGTGCCGTCTCCCCCACACACCAGAACACGCACGCTGCCTGGGGGCAATAGAGTACACAACTGCAGGGCTTTAGAGGGGGGCAGCTCAGACAGATCAAACACCTGGGAGAAACAAAAAAAAAATGTATTATCCTTCAAAAAAATATATACATAAAAAGAGACCAAATACATAGAAACAGAAAAACACTGGCCAAGTGTGTGAATGTAAGCAGAGTCAACTTCTACCTGTACAGGGTTCAGAAGGGTACGAAATTCTCCCAGCAGAACCTCCCCCATGTTGTTGCCGCTTCTTGTGTTCGCCAAGATCAATACCGGAGTCCAGCCACACCCGCACAATGCAGCAAGCTACGAGCATACAAATAAACAATTAAACAGTCAATTAGGTTCATTTAATTACATTCATCCAGTGGACAGTGCATGAATTGATCATTTCATCACTGATGCTGAGGAACTGAGGGACAATTTTTCTTGTTTTGGTTCTCTTTTCTACAAATTGTAACTTTTTAAAAGACTTAGTACTCAGTTTGTAATCGAATCAAAAGTGTAGTTTTTAAAAAGTTTATGCATATTTTAATTTGGCATATAATAAGTGTTTCATATAAGAAATACTTTTCACGTCAAGTAGAAGCTTTTGTGGCTTTTTACAAACGAGACGCTGCACTGAAATTATAGGGAGGGAATGCAGGGTCTTGTGATGCATTTTTTTCAAAGAACTTCATTTAACTTGATGCAGCGATTATACACAGTATGCTGAAAAAGCAACAAGACATTCTTACATTGAAAAGTACATCAGCCAGAAATCTATACTGCAATATACCGGTACATTTTTGAAATTCTCAGTGTTAAAACACTACTACCACAACTTATACTACACTATGGAGTAGAACAAGTTCATAAGTATGTAAAATGGGACACATCTAATGTGTTCTACCTCTCAGAATTAGCTGAATATTTCATAATGATCTGATTCTTATATTTTAATTAATTAGACCTTGATTACACATGATATTATTCCAGGCACAATGGCAGATTTTGAAAGAATGGCATTCTTAGGATTTTTAGGACATTCTCTAATTAATGGAGGAGTGGTACATTTTTTTTTCCGACAAATTTACCACTACATGTAAAATAGTACCAGAGATTATTAAAAAAGACTGTATAAAAAAAAAAAAAGTACCACTCAATCAGGATTATTCAGAGTGTAAAAATGAGAGAAAATCTGTTATGCAAATAACAATTTCCAAACCTTAAATGAAACTACATTTTTATTATTATTTTATGACATTCCCTGAGGTCCACTTATTGACCTTATGTGCTAGGGAAACAAGCACACAGCCGTCTTTAGAATTTTGACTTTGAACTTTGTATATTTATAAGGTATCGCTGCCGACTTATTATAGAGTTAGCAAACATTATCATGAGCATTGTAATGTTTGAAGTGGATGTCATAATAAATGTCAGTAGAACAGGAAGATTTTAAAACGAGCGGTTCATTCATAAATTCTTAAGATCTTACCTTTATGCTGTGGAAATACAAACCGGAAGACAGAACAGACTAAAAAGGAAGTTGAGTTCTGAAACTTACAGTATGTTTTTATAGCACAATGTCTTGTATGTCAAAAGATCAAGGGAAATTAGATGACCCCTTTAAATACACACTAAACTATTGATTGACAGACAAATCAGCCTCTGTGCACAGCTAAAACTTTCGAAAAAGAAAAGAAAAATGTCTCTGTATGACAGATGTTTTTGTTTGTGAATAGATCCTTACCTTGCTGTACTCATCAGGGTGCCTTCGGCGGAGCTTGTTGACTTGATAGAGGTAATATGGAGGTATGATAACAGAGCGAAACTCTCCAAGATCACACAGATCATCACTCAGACTGGAAAGGCAGTCATCATGCACTGTTGTCTGACACCATACACACCTATTCCCGAATAAAAGCAGCAAATGTGAGTGAGGGCACTTGTAGCTTGTTATAAAACACTGAAATGGATACTTTATTATCTACAACAAGACACAACCTTAATAAATCATAAAATAATGGCACAAATGATTTCAAAGTGATTTTAAATTCACAAAAGCTAATCTGACACCAGTTTAGTGTTACCTTTGACACTGAGGATTAAGGTGAAAGAAACTGGTCCTAGATCACACATTATAGTTAGATTACTGGGATTACTGACTTTTTAATCAAATCACGCTTTGGAAAGATTAAACATATAGAGAAAGACAGGCTTCCAGTTTGTTCTGACAAAAGTCAGTGATGCATTTTCAGGTGCTTCAACAAAAATAGATTTCTGTGTGCTCTCATCTCTTCAGGTTATTGCCATCCTTCTTGCTATGTTCAGTAGCAAAACACTTTTGTTTCCTTTAAGATTTTTTGGTAAATATTAACTTTGACTTTTGTAAATATTAATAACACTATGGATGCTGCAGGAAGGTGGGCGTTAGTTCTAATCAAAATAGTTTTTCTGTTTATGGTGAGAGAAATGTTTTTGTTAAAACGTTCAAACCCCTATTAGAAAGCATTGTATTGTTTGCCATTTTGCCCTTGTTCTTCCTCAAGAATTGAGCTGCTTCCCATTTCTTTCTTTTTTTTTACAAAACTGATTTATTAATCCTTGGAAAGTTGCTGACCATCTGAAAGTGCCATGACAGAAAAAGGGAACCCCTGAAAATATTTACTCTTTCACTATACTAGACTAGTGTAAATTTAAGAACTTTTCTTCCAGGTCTATGTTGATTCAGTATAAGCCACATTTTATTTGACTAATTTATCTCCCATGAAAATTCTCCAAAAACACGGTTATGTGTGTAATGTGTGCTTTTCTGTTATTTCAATCATAATACTCAGGATTATACTAAGTACCTATAGTCGCAGAGTTTTGGTTGAGTCCCGCACTGCTGTTTGCACTCGGCACAGTAGCTGGCGAGGGGCACATTTCCTCTGACCCACTGGTGGCAGAACCTCCCATCTGTCTTACTCTGGGTCATGATCTCCTTACATGAGAGGCTGCGATCTGCTCTGTGTATGCACTGCTCATCCGCACATATGCCGCAGCAGTCACAGAACGCCCCCTGCAGGATGGGCTGAGAGCACACGCAACAGTAGGTGGGCTTGTTGAAGAGGTCCGTGTAGTGCCAGCCGTGTTTGCCCTTTCGGAACAGATCTTTCAGCTGAACTTTGCGTTTGGGACGTTGGAAGCTGCACCACAGTGTGATGAACACTGGGACCAGAACAGCAACCACGGTCCAGAGGAGCAAAGTCCACTCCTCCCGTAGCTCCTCAGTGCTATCCTCCATAGCCACAATTCAAATTTTACAGGACCTTCGTCACGCACAAGTCAGACCAGCTGAGAATGATCAGTAAATCCCAGCGATCGTCATCAGTCATTGTACCGAAGCTATGAGATCCCACAATTATCTTCAATTTATAACCCCATCCGAGCAGCACATCATCACATCGAGAGGCAATGCAACAAACCTGAGTCACACTGATGTTACAGACCAGCCATCGTAAACATCCTTGCTGTCAAACACTTGGTACAGCAAAACAAACTGTAAGCAGATAAATTAACGTTACATCCACGTTTTATTTTCAAGGGGGAGATCCCGTCGTCATCTTTGTTACCCACGCACTGCACTGAAACCAGTGGAAGAATACAAACAGCGGATAAAAATCCTTACTAGATTCATCTAGTTTAATATACGGAAACGGAAATGATGACGTAGGTCCATGACGGATCATTTTCAGTGACCAATAGAAACACAATACGTGAGACAAAAAGCGAAGTCTGCGTCCCAGGATCATGACAGTTAGGTATTGGAAGAAAGAAAAATAATAAATGAGGTAACATAATGATATAGTGAAAAAGTTAAGAATTATAAATTTTACATTAAGAATGCTAAGGATAAAGGAAAACCAGACATATTTATTTATTTCTTCTGCTTCTTCTTTCTGTTTTATGAATAGGCTATTTTTTTAATGAACTAGATATAAGTCTACTGTAAACATGTTAGTAATTTTACCAGAAACAATGCGAAATGCTTTCTTTTTTTTTTTTTAAACAACAACAACAACAAAAAACTGTTAATTATATTATTAGCCTATTATAATTAGGCCTATATTTGATTTTTCGAGGCAATATTCAGGGCAATTCACTGTAGAAATGTGTTTTTAAAAAAGGAAACATTTTAGCATGTTATTATTTATTTAGCCTATTTATTTATTACACTTAGACTATCTTGTAATTTATGGTGAAAATATATATGCCTATATTTAAGAACAAGTATTTGTAGGCTACTTTTACAGCAAAATGAGCCCTTCATAATTTACGTGAAAAAAACGTCACTGTGTGACGCATTACATTTGATACTATTTTATTTAATTAGTCATGTATCTTATTATGTTGTTAATGTTGTTTTTTTATGTTGTTAGGTAGGCTATTTTCTTTTTTGTGTGTCTGTCTTGTGTTATTCTGTTTTTTTTTTTTTTGTTGTTGTTTTTTTTTGTAGGGTGTTTTGTCTGGGTTTCTGTGCACTGTCAATTCCTGTTTATAATACAAAATTAAAAAATAAAAACATTTATAGAAATAGGCCTACCCTTTTTTATTTAATCGTTTTCCACCTGGATGCTTGTCGGGTGCGAAGCAGATAGTTCGGCCAGGTTGATAGAAATACACCATAATGTCTGAAACATTGTCACCATATTTTTATCCATACATTTCTTGCACCCACACCACACGGCCACTTTTTTAACCGTAAGTGTTTTAACCCAGGACGTAATTAAGAGTCAGACGTTATAGTTTAAGTAAAGGCGACATCTTGTGGAATATGTCTGTTACTTCATCCAGATGTGCAGGCAGGAGTCGTCTATGGGATCTGTATCCAGTGGCCTGTGAGCAGAGGTGCTGTGGTGGGGGCAACTTCTAAATGACGTTGCCATGTATTTCTCCTCCTCATAAGTTTGGTAAAAACTCAAGTGCAGTTATTCCGAGGCAAGGACGGACAGAAGTGAAAATGAAGCTGTTGGCATGCTTTTTTTGCGTTGTCTTATTGGCCTTCTCCACTGGTACGTTTTTCCTGTGTATCTTATACCATGGGTTCTATTTGCATATCACTGTGTTTGTGTTTTTTTATTTAGCTTTTTTTACTATGGCTTGTGACTTTTGTATGCAGGTATAGCCTACCTGTTTTACTCAGTTTTATTTTCATGCTAAATAAGAACTTTAAATATATATATATATATATATATACATTTCTATACAAGGCCTTTGAAAGTAGCCTAAATAGCTTTTTTTTTTTTTCTTTTTTTTTTTTAGCTACGACTAAAATAATTTAATATGAAGTTCTGTGAGATTATTTTCATTCTTAGCCTATAGGCCTAACTATTGTCATTGTTCATTATATGTAGGCTTTGCCTAGGCCTATATTCATATCCAGCATATTGCTTTAGCTGCTGAAATATTTACCTGAACACTCTCGTCTTTCAAATTATGTAATAATTTTACATGCACTTTCCGGCCCTCTAATAATTAAATAATCTTATTATAGATTAACATGGCAAAAACGTATTAAATGCTGTTCGGCTGTTTATCTGCCACGTTGGTGTTTACCGTAACGGGCTCATTTTCATACCCCTCGCGGGTCAGAGCTCCGGGTCACGCGCGCGCTAGGGCGCGCTCCCCGGGGAGACGCGATCATGAATGGGTACTTTGTGTTCTTCCATAGAGAAACACTGCTGGGAAAGGGAGGGAGGGGTTGAAATGGGGAGGGAGGAGAGAAAGTGAGTGAAGTGTAGCCTATGTGTATGCGTGCGTGCGTGTCCGTGTGAAAGAGAGAGAAAAGAGGGAGATAGATGAAGAAAGAGGGAAAGAGAAAGGCCAAAATTCATACAAATTAGACCCCCAAAGGACTCGAGGAAATCTGAAAGAATAAAGGTTCAGAAGACAGAATGGCCGCCTGAGGAAGAATAGAGAAAAGAAAATTTGCATGTAGCTAATACATATATATATTTTTTTTGAATTCTTATTTGTTTGCATAAAAATATGCATGACTTTTTTTTTTTTTTTTTACAGCATATGTAGCCCCTAAATTGTGAACCAGTTTATATCTATTTGTTAAATTTAGTCACATAAATAAATTATGCTGTCGTTACCATGAAATTAAAGTATGAAAAGGTGACCTTGATGCAGTTATGTCATTTTTCTAGATGCAAACCCCATCATTAAGGAGAGCTTTGCAAAGCAGCTACTCCGCACTAAGAGACAGAAGCCTGGACACCCCGACGAACCTATGAGGGTGGGGAGCCACCTCTCCACTCCTTTTATTCACATATTTAATAACAAAGCTTATGCAAACATCATGCATGAAAGCCTGCAATTCTTTGTTTTTGTGAATATGCATCTGTGGTCACATTGCTGGTTTTAAGAACAAAATTCCTAAATCAATAAGTGAACTCAGCTCCATGTCAATAGAATTCAGAGTCCATTGTGTGTATTTCAGGAACACATGCTACATATGCAGAGGCTGGAGCAAAGGGCTCGAGAGACCAATATGGAGCACTGGCTGAACCCTCACTGCTTCCCTCGTTGTGACCGCAACTACGGCTACCCTGTGTAACTGGCCCGCAGTGATCCATAGGTCTTTCTCATCTTAAGCTTTATATCTCTCACTGAAGACTGCAATGTCTGAGCTTACTAACATGGTTTCATTATGTAAATTGTACCTTCACTCTTTTCTTTATAAATAAATAAATAAATAAATAAATAAATAAATAGAGAATTAGGTGAAGAAAGTCAGGTTTGCAACTCAAATGTGTCCAGACAACAACAATTTGGTTAAAGGCAACAATAATGTTTTACACACTTCACATCATATTTTTAAACAATGGAGCTGGAACAACAAAAACAGGATAAATACTTTATTCATCTTTATTTAGGGTTTAAATTATTATAATGATTATTTATTTTTGTGTGTGGCGGGTAAAGGAATAGAGTATACTTACCATGGTTAAATCATACGTTTCCTTTGGACTTTTGTTGCGCTGTTTTGCCATGGATAATAAAGAAGGCGTACAATTAAATGTAACTGCGACCTCATTGCTTTTATCAAGGAAAGGGTTTATCATTTAGGCTTCTAAAAACTTGTTAACTTAGTTGAGTGCAAAATCAATGCAAAGTGATTTTTTTTTTTCCAGGCTGAAGACAAGAATTCCGGTGACGACAATGCTGATATAAAGACAACGAAATGGATTGCAATCAAAAAGAAAAGATCCAGAAATGCTGAGGAGGCCAAGGACACAAAAACCACGAAGACACGTGGTTTAGCATCGATAGTATAGGAGCATAGATGTCTGATTTAGATGGAAAATCGTAGAATCGGTGTTTTATAAACGAATTATAAAATTGCATTTTGCATAAGAAACCAATAATCAAAATAAAATGTTTTATTGTGACTGTGGTTTATCATTTTGCGTCCGGAGTAGTTTAGTTGTATTATGATTGGAACGTAAACAACCGAGTTAAATCGAAACTAAAAAGATAATTTAGAAGATGCATGGTGTCTATAAACATTGTCGAGAGTTTGACCTTTACACTGCAATATCTGAAGGCCCAACAGTGACTGTTTGAAAGCACATTAAATGTTATATAAACCTAAAAGTTTAAACTTTTGTCAAGTGCCACTCATAAAACCATAAAGGCCAAATAAATAAATAAATATATAAAAGGCTATAAAATAAAACCAATAAGTAATTGTATAACTAAATTAAAGGTTTTGGAATAGTTCAAATATTGCATTTAATGGTACTCTGCAAATAAACATTTAGGCAGGGATAATATATATTTTATATATATTTTTATATTATCCTCTATTTGTAAATATGATTCAGTATGACTCGTTGAATATGGACATTGGACGTGCGCTTTTCCATTTAAGATGCCATTAAATAACTTTTTATTCGCACTTTTTACAGATCTTTAATACTTACAAAATCGCCCAACAATATATGTAGAATAAATAAAAGTTAATTTAATTAATTACTAAATATTTATGAATACTAATTTGAGCTGAAGCAAAAAGAAACAAAAGAAACATGTTCATTATTATTTTACATTTTAAAAACATATTTTTATTTTACACTTTTATATCAGTAAATTGATATGGTTGTTGTACCGTGACACAAGTTTACAAGGTAACTGACAATATAAACTTACAAAAAAAAAAAAAAAGGAAAAAAAAAGGTCAACGTAAATTACAAGATTTCAAAACGTAATGACAAGACGCAATAATATGACGCTAAATGTGCAATATGTCAACTTTAAGGCTGTACATAAATGTTTGAGTTCGTGTGGGAGAACTAATAGACTCATATATATTTATTGTTAACAATTTGTAATTAAAATGTATTTACAGCAAATTATCTAAGAACTCTTGTATGCATTCGGACACAGTTCTAGCATTGTTTAACATGTCTAGCATGCAAATCTCTTAAAGCAGCAATTTCACAATAAATACAGATTTCAGTGGGACAGAAAACGGAATAAGATTTTTTTTTATACAATACACAATACAGAATATTTTTGATAATAAAAAGACCTCTGAAGAAGGGCAAAATCATCTTTTGTCTTTGAAGAAGCCTTTATCTGTGCTACTCTCTTTGATCGTTACAGTCAGTAAGTTTGTTGTCACATCAGTAACTAAAACTTTCTCCACATTGCTGAAGGAGGGTCTCCAAGGATCTCCCTCCTCAGGCTCTCCAAAAATGCGTGACACTGGGATTTTGGCGATAAGTGAAGGCTGTCTGCTGGTGGAATCACCATGTTCAAATGTCCTTCGTTTTGAATGATGCTTCAGGTGTTTGTGGTGAAAGAGGCTTGTTTGTGGTTTAGTCCTGCTGGAATGCAAATTCCACTCTGGAGAAATGTGCTGGGTACTCCTGCTTGGAACAACTCTGTTTTGTTTGTGTGAATAGGTAGCATCCATGTGCTTGTGAGATATTTTAATTCTCCCAATCATTTCAGAGCATCTCTCTTCGTCTTCACCCAAACCCAACTTTGCCATTTTGGAAGGAATGCTTGCCATGGTTTCATCTGCAGCTCTTTTTGCATGCCCTGGATGCAAGGAGCTTGTGTAGCCATCTGTGAACCGTAATTTGGGCTTCCGTCCTCTCTTTTTTGGGGCAAGGGTAAATGCATCAGTGCTGGGTCTTGGTAAGGATGGAGAACGATGCTCCCTTGGTTCTGGAGGTGAATGCCTTACACTCTCCCCTCGGTTGACTGTGCTGGGAGGGAAAATGGTGGGAACCACAGCACGCAGTCCCTCTCTCGATCTAGGGGTTATCACAGGCTCTGGACTGGGATATGCAACATGAATGCCCCTGGATGATTCATTCCTAAATTCATAACACTTTGCCTTTTCTTTAGCTTGGGCCTGCAAAAATATATGATTTTAAAAAATAAATGCAAAAAAACAAAAATATGCCCTTTTTAAAAAAAAAAAAAAAGTGTTATTTATTCATGTATAGGCTAATATCAAGGGCTTCAGTGCAAACCCAGTTACATAAAAGTTAATATTATACACAATATATATATTTCAACAAAAAAAGATGTTCAAAAACTATTTTAATAAATAAATGACATTAACCTTTAGAAGAAAAGTCTTCAGCTTAGGTCCTCTTTTCTTGGGTCCAAATATTTCTCTCTCACGTTCCCTGAATGAAAATACAAAAGCATGTGTGAAAATGTCTGTATTTTTGGCCGCCTAATAATATAATTATTATTATTAATCTTTATTTATTTTACCGCTCTTCAAAGGCAACGAAAAGGCGCGAGTCTAGGATATTTTCCTCTGGTTCCCAAGTACTGTACCTGTGAGAACAAAAAAAAGTTTCACGTGATGACTGTCAATCTCTAGCTGCATTTAAACCACTGCTTTATCGGCCACTAGCAGCAGGGCCAGCTAATGATGCAGCATGCCATCTGCCAAAACCAGTCTGTAGTAATAACCAGCATGTTAACCTGCCAGCTGATTGTATGGCCTTCGCGATATTTTGACAGCCATCGCTGTCACTAAAACGATAGACAGGCACGATAGACAGGATGGGCATGCATGCATTACTCACTTGGGTGACCAGCCCTTCCATTTAACGAGATATTCCATTCGACCCTGTGCGTGCCATCAGACACATACACATAAAAAAAAAATTCGTTAGCGTGAGCCGAAGACATGAGCGCATATATGCAGAAAAATGTCGATATCACTCTCACTCAACACATACCCGTCGTATTCGTCTCTTGATGATCGACTCGGCCGCGAACACCCTCTCCCCGACAGCCGATAGCTCCATGTTTACCTTCGTCTACCGTTAGCTTGCAGCGAAGCTAGCTGACTGCGAGCGCGAGTCCAGTCCGCCTGCTCCTCTAGCTTCAGAATTCCATACAGCCCATAATACTCTCGTGCACAGCCAGACGTCATCACGTTCTTTAGCATGTTGCCTTAGCACCGCTTGTAGGTGGAAACATTTTGAGGCCGTTCATTGGCTCCGCTGTTGCTAAGTGGCCGGGACTTGCTTCTTAGTGACATACATGCATTCTTGACAAAAAATAGGAAAGACCTCCTCGGCTGAGCCTGCCCTGAACACATACACGTTAAAGTTTAATCGTCAAGACTAGAATACAGGAAAACGTCATCAATGAAACGTCAACTGATACAGGATATGTAGGCTAGGCTGTATGAACTCTACTTTGTATTTTCTGAAACAAGCATAATTCATAAGATTTTTCTGTAAATAGCTGTAAATAATAGGCTAATATAATATAGGCTACACCTGTTATGATAGGAAAATGTATGGCATCTTATTTTTTACCAATATTCTGCTATTCACAAAACTATTTGACTAATTCCGCTAAAATCTTAATAATAATTCCGCTAAAAAGTCTTAATCCATGACAAACGTCATGTCATTGTTGGGTTATTGATGTGTCCTACTGCAGGGTAATAGCCTAGATTTGTACAAACGAATGATTCTTATGTATTAGGCTATAGCCTAGTCGGTAATTAAACAGAATCTGTGATATCGCCTAAACAATGATCTGAGGCTATTCGTTAGGCTACACATTATTTGCTCTAAGTCTAGGAGGTAGCCTGCTAGATTTTGTTAGCCTATTCTTGATGAAGAAAAACGGACCGCAAAGCCATGTTTATCCCGTAGCCACACGTCTGCTCAAAATTATTCGAATATTTAGATTTGGTCTCCAACTGGCTCTTTCGAAAATAATAATAGGCTAATTATAATAATAATAAATAAAATGAATAAATACAAAATTAATTGTGTGATGCTTTTGTGTAAGACATTTAGCTGCCAAATGAGAATCAAAAATCAAATAGATCAAAATAGATTAGACTACAGCATGCCTACTAAACTGCTTGAGCGCAAACCCAGTTAGCCTACTTAAAAGTGAATATTATACACAATATATATATTTCAACAAAAAAAGATGTTCAAAAACGATTTTAATAAATAAATGACATAACCTTTAGAAGAAAAAAGGTTATACTACTAAACTAATTCATATAGCCTACTTCTATTTTAGGCTACATTTCGCCTATAAAATACCCCGATTTATTTATATATATATAAAAAAAATATATATATATAGCCTATATAAAAAAATGGTGTAATAATGTATGCTAATAATAATAATTAATAGCTCAAAAGATGACAAGTCAACAGTAACTTCTGGTAAAGACAACTAAACATTTCATAATTATTATATCTTTATTAGTAGGCCTATAAGAATTATGCACTTCTAAAAGTAACCTCTGTATATAGCCTAGTTTCCCTTATAACGATTACATGGGTCAGGTGTTACTGCATTAACTTTATTTTTAGCTCAAAAAATCTCGAAACAACAGCAATAATTTTTTAAGAAAAATAAGATTTCATTTATGTTTTTTAATTGAAAACAGATTTGAATTTTAGAGAAAAATATGTAGATAATATAATATTAGGCTATAGGCTATATTAAATGATGTAGCCTATGTAGCCTGCATAAAATAAATATAAAAATACGTAGGCTACTTTTTGTAATTGGGTGTTCCATAAAGCCTATAATTCAATTAAATAATCTCACATAATTATGTTGGTTTAACGAAAAAAAAGAAGAAAAAAAGATGAATATATATAATAAATATCACCTATAATCATTGAAATATCATAGCATACACAGCCTACATTATTGTCAGCTAGACATGTGAAGGAAAAACAGTCATTCTTTTTTATTTTATTTTATTACCCACTCGTGACCATAAAAAAGGGAACTATGTTATCGAACATTTTCCGAAAATGTTTACCAATCTGATGCTATAGCTAAATTACGTTATTAATAAATAGGCTAATTTCCTGGCTGAATTACATACATTTTCACACTGTAAGCAAGCGTTTAAATGTATTATTTAGAAATAAAATTTGGGCAAAGATAGGCTTATCTTAATCAATAAAGATCATATTGACTGATAACTTGGTGCCCTGCAAAATTAAGCGTTGGATGTGCAGTGGTTCATTCGGTGAGTGAAAATGATGTAGGCCTAGGCTATATCCGCTGCAAAACAATGAACAGTTTGAACAAGATAGACCTATTTTGACGATTGTAAAATAATTTTCTCCAAACTAAAATCAAGGCGGTTTCAGGTTTTTTTGTCTTTATGCATAAACAGGGCTTATGGTTGATTTTTTTTTTTTTTTTTTTTTTTTTGCGGAAGATGATTGGTGGTTTGACAACTGCAGTGCAGTGGTTATATCCGTATACGCGATCTCGATCGAGCTGGAAGAATATTATTGGTTCGCTCGTTTCTGGGCAACCAGCATGAGAAATTGTGCACAATTTACAAAGGAAATAGCAATTACCTACTACTTTTTTTTTTTCCTGCAGACTTTTTAAGAACATTTTCGATAAAATAAAAATAAATAAAAACACACACAAAAAAAACAGTAGGCCTATTCGATGTAAAATATATATATATATATATATATATTTTTAAAATCATTACATTGCTTCCCTATTCCTGTTGGATTATTTAGGATACACTAAGACTTCTTAGATATTTAATGGGCCCATAGTTATAGGCCAATTTGGGATTTTAAATCGAGAGCTTTCATAGTTTACCTGTAGCCTATAGGGTAAATTCAGGTTGATTGGGACACTTTTTCCCAGTCATCTCAATGGCATATATATATATATATATATATATATATATATATATATACATGCTATAATTATAAAATTGATATTAAAATGGAAAAAGTCGTGCATTAGCTACGGTTTACAACATAGGCTATATGTGCCAAATAAAATTAATCTAAGTCTCGCCAGTAAACATGTGGGATAATCTTGTATTAAAAATATTTATTTATTTATTTATTTATTCATTTTAGGTAAATAAAGAAGAAGAAGAAAGTATGTAGTCCAACTGCAGTTATAGCTTATTCTGCAGATTATTTTATGTTTACAAGCGTCCTAAAGACGATTTGTAACCTATTAGATTAGATCATATTATTTAAAAAAAAAAAGTCATTAACATAGGAAGGCTATTTTTCACCACAAGCAGTTAAAGGGTCCATATCTCAACCACGGCTTTAGAACGCTTCTTTTCTCATGATCAAATCACTTTATTTTAATAAAGCGATCTGTGGCAATTTCAACCACAGCTTTCAGAACATTTCTGTGTCCCCTCTCATTATCCAACGCTTTATTTTATTTTATGTGCCTATAAATAGCCTAATGTTTAACTCAGATAATATGTACTACTTTATTATTTCAAAATAATATGTTCAAAGCATATTTTAAATAACCTTGCGAAATTAACAATCGACAAAATGCGCTGTAAAGCTGAATTCATAAGCTGATCGCAAATAAAGTGGATGGACCAAAGGAAGCCATTTTATAACCGCAGCGAAAGCAGCTTTATCTCAGACGGTGCAGCATGAGGAAATGGTTGATTCCGTTTCATTGCTTTTCCGAAGCCCATCTTTGACAGATTTCACGGTTAACCAACCCCTGCCTCATTTTTGGATGGACAAATAGCTCATCCACGAGCCCATCCAAGCAGTCTTGCCGTGAGAAAGAGACGTTTGCTGTCCGCCATGTTAGCGCTGACACACACAAAAAAAGAGTCTGGTTTTATACATCAGGCTGTTCAAAGCTTTACAAGCTCCATGATAGCAAGCGAAAGCTACCACGAAGCCATAATTAGTATTCTAATATTCTAGCCTACGGTGTGTTTTACCGATAAACCTTTTACGATGCATAGTACGCTATTCTTGTCGGGGTTGTATGGAGCGTCTTGCGCATAAATAAAGTTTATAAAGAAATAAAGCTAGCATATTATTCTATTTGGAGGACATAAAATATAAAGTCTATAGCCTATTCTATCTGTAAAAGCGACATTCATTCACATTCTGGAATGCTTTATGGGGGTTACATATAGGCTAAAGACTAGCCTACTGCCTAAATGCCTGTTAAATGTTAATTGTTGAAATGTCAGCGCTGTTTTAACTTATTTTTCTGAGAGCCGCGGTAAACCCATTTATTATAATCCATTTTACGTTGTCTGTCTTACCACTGACCTCAAAATGTGTGCTGAAAAGACTTACAGGAGCAAATATGCTATTACGCCTTATACCGAGTTCAGGGTATTAGATTTTAAGCAACAGTGTCTGATCCGATTGTAAGAGGTGTTTTATTATTTTATTATCATTATTTTGACAACCTGAGGTTCTCGCCACATGGCTTGAGTAAAATGCTGTGTAGGCTAATCATTCACTGGGCTCAACCGTAAACCTTATCTGAACAAAAAGGGAAAATGCATTCGAAGGCGCGATGAAAGTTTCCCTCTTGCTTTCCCTGGTCTGCCTTTAGTGCCTGATAGCTCAAGGAATTTCTTTGTATGCTTGTTTAGAGGCAATATCCATCATGAAAACAGATTTCAGTTTTCTTAGATAGCCTATTCCTGTTTAGCTATGTTTCTTTTAGCAAGTTGAAACATATGACATCTCTTAAACAAAAATGAATCCAGCGACAAAATTCTTGACAGCCCTAATGTTTTAAATTGGATGATTTACCTGATCTCGATGATGTCCAAATGTAGGCTAAGGGTATAGCCTACAGTAGATGCTTAACGCATAATTATACACTATAAAGTCATACTGTACTTTTTTTTTAGGTTTTAAGTTAGGCCTTGTCTAAAACGTAGCTTCGAAAAGCGAGACAAAACTGCTGCCAGCCAGCACTCCAAAAGACGTGCCTAATTTTCAGCGGATGATACATGCTCTGTAGGCTACTAACTGTATGCGGAATTGCCATGTTTCTTTTTATTGAATCAATTAAATGTGACACTAGGCAAACCCCGTTAGCTAATAATAATAATAATAATAATAATAAAAAACATGAGTTACACTTAAAACATGAGTTACTCCAAAACATGACAGAAGTCTTAAGTGTCATTCACCTCCCTGCTCATCTGTGCTGTTCAGGAGTTGTGCAAAGTTCATTCTGATATTGATATCTTGTGCATTTACATGATAGTAATGATGCTTTGCTATCTCTCACATGGCCTATCTGTTAGCTCGTCTCACATCGGTGCAAATGGAACTTCTCTATTCATCACACACCTGCTTGCAGTACAAGCAAAGACTGAGATCTTACTCAAAAACATAAAATAAAACTTTTAATATGCTTAGACAAACCTTAATAACACATTTCAATTGACATTTTTTAAAACAAGGACTATAAAATACAGATCAGTAGAAAACATTTCTCAGTATTACATGTGTAGCAAGTGCTCCTCCTTATATTTAAGCCTTCTGAAATAATGGCACTTCAAATAGCTTTGAGCTAATATGAAACAAGCTGAACAGAAAAACCTGTTTAGTTTATTTTTTCTATCCCTAACATGGAATAGTTAAATGTGTGAATTTGAAAATTAATTCATTTTTTTGAATGCAGTCTGAAACTATCAAAACTTTACACTAGATTGTTTCAAAATATCCAGGCAAGTTTGAGGACTTGATGATTAAACATGCTTTACTTTTTTTTTACAAATTCACAGTTAATAGTCAGTAGTCTTTATAGACTTTATATCCATCATATATTCCTAAACTTAACATACTCCTTGAATGTCACTGTGAGGCAGTTCGCTGTGACATCAGTGATTATTATATTCCCCAGAAAAGGTGTAAAGCTTGGAACAGATTTTTTCATTTCTATCTCTACTTGTCCTGGTGTGGACACCACTTCTTTCCCAGTTGCAATATAGTTTCCAATCTGAGAATGTGTAGAAATGTTTCTCTCTTCTCTCGACCTTACACAGCTGAGGTCTATGGGTTCATCTTGGTTGAAGTCCAGGATTTCAAAGTCATGTACGCCAGAGTGCTTATGGTCATTGAAGTCTGTGGTGCCATTGCAAGAGTGAGATAAGTCAGTATTTGGAGCACTTATACTCTGAGAACTTAAGAACCTCTTAGCCTCCCCGCTACCACTGTCTGCCTCAGAGCAGCAACGCTTTTGAGGGAAGGTTGGGGGACCATATTGGGTAGATTGGGTGCCTCTTTGATCATTCATCTCAAAAGGCAATGGAGTCAGACTGGTTTTGGTTGTCAGTTTCAAGGGTTGTTCATCAGATGCATGCTCTCCGGTGCTGCCAGGCTTCTTTGAGTTGTTTGGTTCAAACACAATGGAGCATGCTTTTTTAGGATTGTCCTCTCTACAAGATGATAGTCCATTGGAAAACCTCAAACAGGCAGACTCAGCTTTACTGTCCTTTTTTATCACTTTTACAAGACTTTGCTTCTTTGTGTGCTTTATCTTCTCTGTACATTCATCTGTTCCACAGGACTTACAGTCCTGTGCTTGCCTTTTTTTCTCAGCATCAGCCATTCCCTTCTTAATTTTAGCTGTCTGTGTGCCATTTTCCATGTACTTGCTCATGACAATGACAATGCGCCCGTTTTTATTCTTGTTCTTCACAATCTTCAGTTTGCTGCTTATTCCATTGGCAGGTGCTGTGTCCTCCTTTGCATTGTTCGCAGTCACGTTTAAGTCATCTCTACCGTTTAGTTTAGAAAGGTTTTTCAACTCCATTGTAATATTCCTCACCTTACTGAGGCACCCAGAATCCTTATCTTGAACCCATTTCTGCTGTAGAGCTGGAGATAAATTCCATTCCTTGTCAGTCAACTCAGGAACTTTGGTCTCTCTGAGCCTCTGATACAGGGAGTCATACATTTTAGGGTTTGGTTGATAGTGGTGGTGTTTCTTGCTGTTGAGCTGGTAGTAGTGCTTTTTTTTCCCATTTGTTCGTGCATTTCCCTGCTTGTCTTTTGGGTTGGGCTGGTAGGGATGGTGCTTCTTACTGTTAAGCTGGTATTGCTGGCTTTGAACCAGGTCTGAAGTTGCTTTGGGTTGGTTATCCTCATCCTGAGACACACCCTGAAGGTCTGTAAGAACACTGGATCTTCGGGCAAATGATGGTACCTTGGAAATTAGACAAATTAACAATGAGCTTTACAGTATAAACAGGTGTGACTTTCACAGAAGTTAATTGGGTACATTGTGTTCGTGACATGATTGTAAGTATTACCTGCAGGAGAAGATGTTTTGGTTTTGGCCCTCGTTTGCGATAACCCATTAGCTGCTCTTGTCTTTCCCTGAATAGAAAATAGTTTTAGATTATACAAAGTCATGATAGAAAGAAACACATGACACAAATATATTTAACTTTTGATTTATTCAGACCATTGTCCCATTATGGGGCATGTCAATGACTGTTTTGTGTATTATTTACATATGCACTTAATTTGCCCACCAGTGGCATTACATAAAATTTGATTACATAAAATAAAGAACATTCACACCTTGTTTACTAATTTGGTGGACAATCCCAGTTAGAAAGAAAGGGTAAACAAAAAAGAAAACCAGAAAGATTGCAAAACTCATGAATAAATTATTATATTAATAATACTGCTATTTGACGGGTTATTTGACAGGCTTTTCTGGCTTATATTATTTATTTATTTTTTATCTCAAACTACGTCCATGAGCTATAAAGAAATGGGCCATTAGCTATTTTCCCATCGACCTTCTATAAAACAATATTGCAAAAACGTAATTAGACGACCTAGAACGATTTTATACTCAAGGGGCGCGTGCAATTACTCCAAACAGAATTCCTTGTCACGAGGGAGACCGCTAATGGTGCACGCAGATGCCAGTCAAAGGGGATGAATACCCGACAAAAATGTGTGTGGAATTTCGAGGAGGCGTGAATGCACATGTAGCCACGAAAAACTGCCCATTTGTAATGCAAAATACAGTAAATTAGAGTGTGCATACACCTCGGCTTTAAGCTTTTTGGTTTAGGGCATTTGAAGATGTCTAAAAGCGAAAACTGTCAGCCCCAGACGAAATGAATAATAGTACAATATTGAAACAGCGGTACGTTTGTTTATGATAAATGGTTCCACAAGGATTGCAAGGCGTCGCAAAGGATCACATTTTCTGGCCACGTCTATATGTAAACATCCTTTAATGGCTGTGCTCTGATCGTGGCAATTCAGTCATAGCCTATGGCGCGCCTGCGCACAAGTTCTCTCCCGCTCTTGTGTGCTCCCCTTTCTGTCACCGAGAGAGAAAGTGAAAAAGAATGAGCACGAGCGGTAGTGAAAGCATCTTCCCTCCTTTTCCCCTTTCGGCTGTACAAGGTCAGAGCGTCAAGCCAAGGCTGCATCTATGTCTCACCGGTTTTGGAATGCGACGAGAAGTCTCGGGTCCAGAATATTTTCCTCTGGCTCCCACGTGTTATATCTATAGAAAGAAGAAAGGAGGTGGAGAGCGAGGGAAGAGGGGGAGAGCAGAGAAGCATGAATATCACCAGCTCTCTCAACCGAACTATCTAACGTGGTGGCTGTCATCTGAACGACTAACTAACAGGAGGCACTAACAGGAGGCACTAACAAGTTCCTGTTTAACGTTCCGATTAAAAAATATTAAGTATAAAATAGCCTACTGATAACCTTTTGGTAGCCTACTGTTATATCGTTTTAAAATATACGATTATTTTGCATTACAGAACCCCATTTCTACAGCATTAAGCTTAAATATGAAACAATATTATTTACCATAAAATACATTATTTATTATTTACACCCACCCCTCTCTCTCTCTCTCTCTCTCTTACACACACGCACGCACGCACGCACACTCACACACACATACACACACACACACACACACACACACACACACACATTGAAATAGCACAGCAAGCAAGTGACATCTTGAAAGGAAACTTACTTGGGAGACCAGCCTCTCCACTTGACTAGGTACTCAAACCTTCCCTGCAAATATCACAAAAACAAAGCCAATTACTAGTGGAAATTGCTGTAAATATAATAAATAAATAAAACATTACTATTATTCCGAGTTTCAGAAACAAATCCATACTCTTGTTGGTCTCGCTTTTAAAATACAAACATTACTTGCACGTTTAATACGCTTACAACATGAACAATGTAAAGAATGTGTTAAGAGAAAACCGTAAACCTTTCTAATGCGTTTCTTTTCGATGCTTTCCACCGCGAAGACGTGCTCACCCGCGGCGGGCAGCTCCATTTTCAGCGCGCGCTGTAATACTTCTCAGTGCGCGCGCGATCGCTTCTCAAGTGAGACTCAGTTTTAACTCAGATGAGCTGTACAACGTACTTCATGCAAATAGCTATGGGCTTGACGTCACACAGGAGGGGCGGTGTAGAGGCTGGTCAGCCCTGTGCCGCGGGTTTAGCGAACGAATGAAGAGTCGTTAGCAGCCCTTCAGGTCCGGGGCGAGAATTCTTCCTTCATGACGTAAAGTAGGAAACAATCGTGGCAATTAAACCATTTTTTTAAATCAAGTTTGATTGCTTCATTATTTGTCATTTAGCAGTTTCGGGTGACTGACAGGCTAAATCATTATCAGAATCTAAAATGTTTTTTTGTTTGTTTTTTTATGTGCGATTTACCCTCCATTTTAAGTTTATATCAGTGCAGGGACAACTTTGAAGAAGAT
This sequence comes from Rutilus rutilus, assembly GCF_951802725.1. Classification (NCBI taxonomy): domain Eukaryota; kingdom Metazoa; phylum Chordata; class Actinopteri; order Cypriniformes; family Leuciscidae; genus Rutilus; species Rutilus rutilus. The sequence goes on along the minus strand of NC_140217.1, from coordinate 20,003,842 downwards.
AATATTATAAATGAATAGCTGCTCTATGATAGATAGGCCTATACTAAAGTGAAGAGTTAAGCTCTATGAACAAATGCAATGTTTGGTTATGTTGAACAAACACCTAAAAATCACCGATGTTACACTAAAACCTATAGCCTACCTTCCATTACCATAATAAATTAGATTATAACATAATAATTTTTTGGTGTCCAAGACTTGGTTTGACCAGGACGAATTGACTAAATTTAATTTGGATAGATTTGGTGCATGTTTAAAACGTGATAGGTAGACATAGCGCACGCCTAGGCTACTCGTCCTAAACAGTTTATTTTATGTTCCGAGATCTGTCTTCGTTTGGGAAAATTGCATTTAGAGAGGTTACAAATTATTTTGTTGTTTGGATACAAGTCGCCTACATAATACTATGATCAACAAAATGTAGTTGTTTAGACTCATTCAACGCACGTTAGAGTTTACTGCAAATATAGGCTACAATATGTAGGTCACTGTGGTTGGTCTTCAAAGCCTCTAGCACTCAACTAGCTGATAGGCATTTTCATCTGACATCTGCCTTCTGACGGCCAACGGCTGCTGTAGGACCTGTGAAAAAAAAAAAAAAAAAAAAAAAAAAACCTGCAGTGGCAAACGAATGTGTGAAAACCCTGGGCAATGACTACTCATTCACTGCATGTGCCACAAAGGCTGTGCGTACTATCTTAAGTGGGAAATCTCTCTCTCTCTCTCTCTCTCTCTCTCTCTCTCTCTCTCTCTCTCTCACTCACTCACACGCACACGCACACACACACACACACACTTAAGAAATGCTCACTTAATAATGTGCACCCATACTCAAAATATGCACTGATACACTTGCACACATACACTTAATAATATGCACAATCATACAAACATAATAATGTGACTTTGCGGCCACAAAACGGTACAAATCTTCAGAAAAATTCAGCATGATAAGGGTTAACTGCAGGCGGCAATTCTCAGCCTATTGCAGAGAGGCACGACTGCCTTTCCTTATAAGGCAATGACTGCTGAACAGCAGCGAAAATACTTGAATATATGCTATTAAATGAAACATCAGTAGCCTATGTATTCACTGACATTATGCAGTTAAAATTGACTTCTCAGATAGATAAAAAGTTTATCTTCTAAAGAATCTTGTGCAGGAGACGAATTGTAGCATTGCAAACATAGTTTAATCGCACGAACCCATTTGTGTCATTTTACGGGAGATTCTGTAGTGTAAAATGAAGTTTAACCAATGCAATAGCTAATTTTAGCAATAGACAATCTTGAGTTAGCCTACTTGTTTCATTAAAGAACAATATTTTAACATTTTAAACCTGCTGATCTCTGGTGCTCATATGGGAGATGTTCATGTTACTAGGCTAATTTAAATCATGTTAAATAAAGAGTTGGGTCAAGTCTTTCACATACTGTGCCTCAAGTACTAACATAGGATGGGCTGCACTTAACAAAATAAAATACAAGTGTTGTAAGTAACATCACCGCAAACCAAGAAGAACACAACTGTGGCTTCAGATTAAATTTCAGAACAACTGACACATGCTCTCTCTTCCGACTAAGCTACTGTTTACAAAAAATACTGTGAATAATCTGGAAAATTTACGTAAGAATCCGTGTAACTACTGAAAGGAGAAAGGATCGTTATACAACAGAATTACCTCTCTGATTATCCTTCAGTGCTGGTGCGCATGAAACTTTGAATGCAACGAAATATTTCGTTCTTTTCTGTTCCCTGTCAGCGCACAGTTTAGATGTCTGTCACGCTTAAAATGAGAACATTAAACATTGCTTAAAGAACTTGCAAAAAGAAGCAGAAGCTCTCTAGGTTCAAGGGTTTGATCAAAGGGATGTTTTCAAGAATTCATTGTCACATAGATCTTAAATCCATGACTACGAAGTTTCTGCTTCCTTCGAATGTATAACGTTGAATATGCGAAACCTACTTGTCGCAGTTACTAAAAAGGTTATAAAGGTAACATTAGAGCCTGACAGTTTTGAACTCGAGTTTGGCTGGTTGTTCTGTGGTTTTATGAAATGCATAACTGGACACCGCAGTCTTCGTCATCACCTCGTATAGTCATTAAAATATCATGCAAACTCTTTAAAAAAATTGCCGGTGTTTGGCCAGTTGAAACATGTTAATAAAGTCATCATCGTATTTGAAAGCCAATTTAAAATTTCCGTCTTATGTTCTCGAAAATGTTCTCTGGCACCCAGGGGTGCAATTTCGTTTGCGGGTAAAGCTGAGCTGTTGGTGCATCCATCGTTGTCTCCTTGATGCTGGTGTTGGAACCAAGAGTTGATGCTCTTGCAGCTTCATGTAACATCAAAATCTGCCACGACTTTTTCATGATTTATTTATTTATTTATTTATTTATTTATTTTACATACTGCCCTGCTGAACAAATATTCTAGACAACGCGAAAAGACCCAAATTGGGAGACATGTTTAGCAGTTTGTCCTGCATTTTCCTGTTTCTTTATTTATGTTTTATTTTTTATTTACTGATATCTCATGGCAATAATGCCTAATCTAATCAGGTGGTTTGAACTAAATGACACAATCCATTTCACCCCATTTCACCCAGTCTTACTGTCACTCAGAATTCATTGACCATTACAATTCTATGTTATGGGTGTCAGGAAATTTCTCTTCTCAGAACATGACCACAGTTGTCAGAGGGACTTATACCTGCTTAGCTATACCTATTTTCAACACCCAGTAATATTCACTAGCATGCTTCATTAAGCAAGGGGAAACAAGAAGATGATTTTGCAGTTATTTGCTCCTTAAGAACAGTACAACCAACAAAAATATCTTTAAAAAAGAAATAAAAGTAGAGCATAAACAGCCTCCATCAGACTTAGTTTGAAATTATTTCCTTGGTTGTAACTCATCCGTCAACACTAATTATATTACACCTCAGTGACTATGAAGTTCAGCATTGAGCGGAGATATGTACATTGAACTTGAACAGTTTCATCCAGCTTGGATGACTATTAATATCTGTCACAACAATGCAAATGGAATGTTGATGACTTGAATGGAATGTTGATGAAAAAAACTAAAGATAGAGATGGGGTAGTGGATGAAAGAATTACAACAGAAGTGTAGTGGGCAGATGCGTAACTGATAGATGAACCTCTAAAACATTTGTTCGGAACTCATTTGGCTTGCTTACAGGTACTTTTTTGGGTAAAAATGCAAAGTACTTTGGTTTAACAATCAGCCATGCAGGTTGAACACAATCAAAGCTGTGGGAAAATTACAGTTTAGAAAATTTTTAGAATTCATTTGATATCACCATCAGTCTGTCAACCAATGTTTAATTCATGAATAATCATTGAACATTCATTAGTAAAATTAAAGTTTAACAATTATTCATACTGTACCGTCATAACCAATCCAAACAGTTTGTTTTATCCAGACATATGTTTTAGAAGTGTTTGTGCCTTTTATATTTAATAAATAGAGTCAACAACACATTTCAGTTAATATCTAGGAAGACTGGAGCAAAGAATATAGTACAGAGGGGATCTGGGAAACATAATCCTATAACCTTCAGTCCATTTACATAATGTTGTGTTGCAAGTTTCATTCAAAATTTTCAAAAAATGTTGGGAAGGGTCTTTGTTTCTGGGCCCCTTGTACTGTGTGTATTGCTTTGGGGCCCCCTCAGCTAATATCAGTGTCCCTGCCCTCGGGAGGATCTTTGTGGTTCCCCATGGCTCTGGGCCAAGGACTCAGTAACTCAGTCCCACCTTTTTCCTCTTTAGTGCCGACCCCTGGGTAACTATGCACCTTTTGAGTAATAAGTTGATGAGAGACTTATACCTTGACTTGTACTCCCTAGGGACTTGATTTTAATATGAAACCATGCATTGCATCCTCCTGAATGATGACTTTAACCATTGTCAAAAAGCATGTGTAAGGTTCATGAGTTATCATTTTTTGCAATGCTTGTTAGACATCCCTTTTCATGATTTATCTTCTGTAAGGATCAACTGGATTGCATTAAGGGCTCTGCAGTAGTAGAAATATAGATAATGTAAAGAACTTTGTACTGGAATGAATGACTAAAATGTCATTCTCAGAAAATGTGCCGTTTTTAAAGGTACACTTTTGTACCTTATTTACCCTTAAAGATTGCATACTAATACCTTAAATGTACATAGTATTACCTATAGTGTGCATATTATTACCTAAATGACAAATCAGTACCGTTTGTAAGGGTTTCACCCCAGTGACAGCTTTTTTGTACCACCTGTTTATTTTATGTATTTGCCTATAACTGGAATAATATTGGAATATAATAAGATGCTTGTATTATGGTACAATATACTGTATATATTTGACATTGGTAATATTATTTTATTCTTACTGTTCTATTTGTCCCATACATGTGGGATGGTTTGGGATTGTAACCCATCTAAAATAAAATAAAAAATGAAACGATAAAAAAATACTATAATGAAAATTGTTTGTGCCACAACCTTAAAGTGATAAATGAATATACATTCTTATATTGTATGCACACCTGCAAACATAAACACACACAGTGTCAACAGCTGTTACAGTTATAACTTAAGTGCCTTATTGCCATTTTTCAGATGAGAGTGGGAAAACAGACCGTCATCACAGTGACTCATACAAGCCCTATGAGTTAGGCACTGATTGGCTCAGAGTCCTGAGAGAGCAGTAGTAAGGTAATGTTCATGATTATTGAACAATGACGACCAGCCAGAATGACTCACTGTGGAACACTCAATTATTCTATGTGCACACATACAATCGCTTCCTGTCTCTTCCACTCTTTCTCTCATACTCTTTTTCTCTTGTGGCTCTGACACACTTACTCTATGGTGGTAAAGGTTAATGTGGGCCTAATACACTCTCAGAAAAAAGGTACAAAGACACTGGGATGGTATCCTTTCAAAAGTTACAGCTTTGTGCCCCAAATTTGTGCATATTTGTAACTTAAAGGCACATATTAATTCCATAAACTGTACATTATTATTTTAAGGGATAAATCCCCAGTGATAGCTTTTTCCTGAGAGTGTATTTAGTCTGTGTATAGCTGAATCACACCCATTAGCTTGCCATTAGTAATATTACTTAATATTTCTGAATGGTATGGAAAGTGCATGTCATAACTGTATTTAACTATATTTAATAGGGGTGTAACGATACCCACGTCACGATTCGATACATATCATGATACTGAACTCACGATACGGTATTATTGCGATAGTCCAAGACATATGGTAAAAGGTTAACAAAAAATGTACTGTTGATTAAAATGCTAAATTTGGTATTACATTGTGGGTGTAAATGACTAGGCTTGGACTTGGTGCTGCTGCTGCACAGGACAATAGTGACACGAGAATAAAAATATTTATGATTCTGAAGCTGAAAATACAGAATTATTTTAGACGAATATGCTTGCACTCTGTCACTGACTTGATATATTTAAAATAATGTAGGCCACTTTTTACTGGTAACATAAGACATTTGGCATTATCAGGACCCAAATATTCCCCCAATGCATTATTCAACATTATATTCAACATTATATATAGTAGTTTACTATAGTAGTCTACTACATTATAGTTCTGACACTAAAACTCTCACACAGTACTTTTTATTTTGGATGAACTATACACAATACCAACATGGTCACTATCCACGATATATATTGTTGCATTTTTGTATTGCGATATATTGTGACACGATATATTGTTACACCCCTAATATTTAAATAATTAGAATTTGTAAATTAGAAGCCAGATTTACAAGCTCAATTCACATTGCTTTTGATTGCTCTACATGTACATTTGATTAAAGCAGCTTTATATTAATAATAATAATAATAATAATAATAATAATGAAAAAGTATATTTCAAAATTGAGACTATGGTGGAAACTGAGAGAAAGGTTTGGAGTGGCCTTGAGCGTGGCAGTCAGACATCAGTGGGGGGTGATTAGCTTCAGACACTCTCACCCTCACATTTCCACATTAACACGGAGCAGTGTGATCAGCATCCGCCTCCATAACAAGCCTTTTATAATGACATACTCATTTCACACTACCACATCCCTTAGGCAGCCCCTCTGTGTCCTTCTGGCAGACTCATGCTACTGAGATCAAATCTAGTTGATATCTGCACAGCAGTCAAATACAGGATAGCAAATTCTATATGATGTGCATATTTGAAAGCAATTATGTGCACCACACACAACATGCATTCTTATAGATTTTCTGAAGCTATTTTATTGAGAGAAAAATAGATTGACAGATTCGGATGGTTATGTGTTCTTTTTGGATCAGCGCACTGAAATGGCTGTGCCGAAGTCATTGTTATCACGACTGCTAGAGTGACTGGCTCTTTAAACCACACTGCCTACAGCCCCATGCAATGAGCCACCCCCACAACACACACACTCACATGGTGTGTGGACACACACATGCATGATGCACACACACACACACACACACACACACACACACACACACACACACACACACACACACACACACACACACACACACACACACACACACACACTCTCCCTCTTTCAGTCACACACACATTGAGTGTCACCACATCCCTGGAGCTGGAGATGGGGGGATGGGAGAAGTGATGGAGACAGAGCGAACGATAGAGGGAGGGGTGGAGAGACAGACCGCCAGGCTCGTGGAGGGGAGTCGGTGGAATTTTGCAGGTTGCCGTGGAGAACAAGTCAATACTGTATTGAGCACTTTGCAGGCTGGAGGAAAGAAAGTGAGCAAAATGAGCTCTGAAGCGAAGTGTGTGCATCTGTGGGGTCGTGCACATACCCATAATCTGCAGGTAACCCTCAAACAAAAGAACAATGGCACGATTTAAGTCAATTGTATGGTGTTTTCCACAAATATTTCAGGCTGCGCAATATACCTTAAATCTGTTTAGAGTCAATGAAAAAGCAAATCTGGATCACCATCAACGTGATTTTTATTTTTTTTATCATTCAAATGCACATGCAGTCTCTGTTTCATCAAACACATCATGTGTACATCAGCATCAGGATTTGACATTCCATTAACGTTTTTTTTAGTGTGATAGAATTCTACATGAAATATACACTGTGAAAATCCCTGAAGAAATTATATTTCATTGATTTGAAGTCCCCTCAAGCCTGACTCATGCTGTTTCGTCTGTGTACAAACCTTGCTAAATTTTTAAAATGAGAATCAGTTTAGTCACGTATACACTGAAAAAAAAATGCTAAAGTAAAAATACGGTCTAAATTAACTGAAAATCAGGAATATAATTGAACGTTTCTGAATTAAGCTAAATACATTAGGTTAGACTAACAAAAATAAGTTTAAGGGTTAGATCAGGTATAGAAATAGTTATTTGCACGTTACCACTGTTTAAAGTATATTTAAAGGACAGAACATAAAGGTTTTCAAATAAAATTTCAAGCATGTCACTGCAGCATAAGCGAATAAGCAAATATTACTGTAAACCTTAGAACCTGCCATATGACTTCATGTCTTTGGAACTATTCCATCTTAATGCACTGTAATCCTTTTCGTGCACCAGTGCCCACCACCTCTGTCATGCAAATCCTTGTTTTCCTCTCTTGCCTGTGGAACAAGGCCATTGATTGGAGTACCTAACTTGGGCCTGGCTGCTCTCTCTCGCCTGCCCTCAAAGACTTCCTGTGGGGAGGCTAATTTGCCTGTTTGCATGTTAATGTAGTTGAGCCGGATAGAGAGAAAGAGGAACAGATTTACTTTCAGTCAAAACTCATCAGCAGCCTGCCACAAATAATGATCCATCAGCAAAGTCTTGACTGGAGACGAGCAATTTTCCTATCAATTACATGCTGGATTATCATATTTCAGGAAAATGACTAAACGTGAAATGCACAGTGGTTGCTTTTGGGTACTTGAAAAACAAAACATGGTTACAGAGTAATGTCATGATTAATGAGAAAGGTATTATTAACAAAACCAAATGATCAGAACCAAACTGTTCCTCTTTCTCCAGTAACTGAAAGTTAAAAAAAAAATGATTAAATATCAATGTATCAACCTAACTGTATTAGGTTACATCAACAAAACTAACTTTGGGTCAGGTCAGGTAATGACTGTCTTTGGGTAATGACTGCATATTTTCACTCTTTACAATGAATCCATCAGTTTTTCATTCATAATAAATTCCATTTGTGTTAAATGGCACTGTGAATATTTTAATGCAAATGATTATTTATGAATGAAACTAATCTGATATGGACAACTAGTGCTGAATCAACAAAGATCCAGTACACATCCAGATTTTGCTGAATGGCTAAATGTTCACCTCCTGGGGGTTAAATTTCACTGAACCTTCATTCCAAAGTTAGACAGGGAACTGTTCCAACTTCAGTGATTTTGCCAAAAATGTGTTCAGCAGAATGGAAAGGTACACTTTATTTATTCCAGAGGGGATTAATACATCAGAATTTCCCCTGTGATGTTAACTGTAATTCAGAAAGAGAGAGAAGGAGAGGTCAGGACTATATGACCCTGCCCTCTCTTACACACACTCCCACACACTTGGTTGAGACTCTATAAATAACCCACCCCCATCTCAAACAAAGACATGAACAATCGCTACCATCCAGATCACAGGACTCAAAACATCATTAAATAAGTCAATGACTCTAAAGTGTTCGTTGTTGGTTTCCAACCGTCTTAACGGTGTAGAGCTGCTCCCCATATGGTTCTATACAAAAAGATTCCAGAGGTGCAAACCAAAGATCTACATCCTAAATATGCGTGTGTTTAGTTATGTGACATTAATTGTATGCTCTGTGTTTCTCTGAGAAAAAGAAACAAACAGATGCAGTTTACTAAAAAATTTAAATTCTCATGTTTTTCCAAATCCATTTGCTGTTATTATTATTTATTTTTTGGGGGGAGATTAACAGTTAAACAATTAAACAAAAATTACTGGAGCACATTTTACATGAAAATACTATTTCAGTATTTCTACTTTAAATTTCATATTTATTATTATTACACAATTATTGGTGAACTTTTCTAGCAATTTCTGAGTAAATCATGCACATTTTTTTCAGTACATCAAGCTTCAGAAAGGATTCAACAAGCACTATACAAGCACCACAAAAGTACTCCATGCAACTCGTGTACCACATTAAAGTAGGGGTGTCACAATAGACAGGAATAAATGACAACCTTCATTAATAAAACATCACATTAAAGAGTCTGCAGGAAGTGCTGATCAACAGTAAGTTATTTTGTATATGCTTTTGTGCAGTTATGGTTACAAACTCTCTCTTCACCTCCCCACACTTGTATTTTGAGTGTGACTCATTGGCCAAAAAAAAAAACAAACAAAACATATTAGTTAAAGAAGTAATGGCTGTTAGCATTGTTATTATTATTTACTATACAGATTACATAGGACTAGTACATAGTGTAGGACTTGATTTTGATTTGTCGATATTGATGTCATGGTGGCTTTAAATTTGATGTCTATGGTGAACATTGTATAATGGTCTGTTCCAGTTTGAACAAATGATCAAACCAAATCATTGTGTTGAACAGAGCTGCATAAATAATTCTTCTTTTGTATTCCATGGAAAAATAATTGGTTTGAAAATGGTCTGCAACTAAGAATAAATAATTACAGAATTTGTCTGTTTGGAGTAAACTATTCTTTTAAACAGGAACTGAGAGTGCCTGCAGAGGCCTGAGAGGGGCTGAAAGGCCTCCCCTGGCTTCAGCTCAGATTCTGCAGAAGTAACAGTGTGTAACCCAACCCTGATTTGGCAACGGTTAACACAGAAACTCACATAAGTTATCTCTCTTTCACACACACACACACACACACACACACACACACACACACACACACACAGAGAGAGAAAGAGAGAAAGAACTGTAACATCAATCTGAGCGTTTATATGAAAGGCCCCGGAAACTGTCAGACCTGTGTGTATGTGTGTGTTTGAAGGACATTACTGTCTAAGGGTGTGTCTTTGTTGTCATTTTCACAGTACATCTGAAATTCCATAGACACGTGAAGTGTGAACAAGAGGAAGTGTTTGACACTGTCCAGTAAGTGTGTGTTGTATTTCCAAATGTTTGTATTTTTTTCCCATGAAGGCACTCAAAACTCTCATGACCGGTTCCTGCAGTAAGCTGTTCCAGAGAACTCCTTTGTGTTGGGAAAAAGTTGGGAGAACTCAAGCGTGAATTATGGATTTTGAAAAATTTCCCACTGCTGGTGGATTTTGGATGTGCCAGAAAGAGGGAGGGCGGGTGGAAAAAAGAGGGCAGTATGTAAAGTTTACACAAGCCCACAAAAGGAAGTAGAATTATGTTGTAAGTCTAGAAGGTGAATGTGTAGGACCGGGAAATGATAGACCAAGACCCTAGTTAACAACTGCATTAAAAGACACACAGAGAAAGGAATAGCAATACATTTCTGTAGCTTTTCCTTAAGACAATTTTAAGAGAGGATGAGAGAAGAGAAACATACTGACAACAATCCTGCAGTGTCCTGCAGTTTGTAAGCTTTCACCTAGATAGAGGAACGACCACAATCACATGGTAATTTTACACTTGCCCTAAATTTAGCAATAAACTCATGATTAAATAGTCATAAAATGTAGCCTTGTCTGTCTCTCTCAGGCTCAGTGTGCATGGGAATGAAGGCTTGCAGTGTAATAAGACTGTAAAACACAGTATAAAAAAATTAACCTGTAAATCTACAGTAAAATACTGGCAGCAGTGGTTCCAGTCATTTACTATAATTCTACAGTTTCAGTTTTGCATTTTACAGCTTTACTGTAATTTTACAATAAAGTACTTTCTTTTACATCCCTTTAATAAAGCAAAAAAATCTACACTTTTTTACTATTTTCTCTTTACTCTATTTTTTACTCTGATGTCCATTAACATCTAAAGTATATGCAATAATATAATGTATACAGGCATGTCAAAAAGATTTTTCACTAGATGGAAATAAATAAATAAAGTAGAAATAGATTATAGTATTGTAATGGTAATGTTCTGTTTGATTTTAGTTTTCATTGTGACCCAGTTTCCTAGTGTGTTCCCATTTCCCTGTTCCTGAGTGAGGTTTATATTAAAGACTGTTTCCTGATCCCTTTGACTTTGTGCGATACTTACATTTAACCACCTGTTACAGGTATATCATTTGCCATTTATTAAAACGCAGCCAAAAAATTGGCATTGACAAATTGGCTGAAATGGACTCAAACTGAATCTCAGCATAAATACAAACTAGTCAAGAAAAAACTAATTATTTAGTTTTTTCTTGACTAGTTTGTATTTATGCTGAGATTCAGTTTGAGTCCATTTCAGCCAATTTGTCAATGCCAATTTCTTTATATCTTTAAATGATTCAAAATTATAATGATCTCATTATTCACTTACCCTGATGCTCTCCCAGATGTGTACAACTGTCTTTCTTCAGAAATACACAAAGATTTTTACTGAAGAAATCAGAGATCTGTATATGCATACCAGGCAAATAAAAGGGCAAAATGCATAAAGGCTGTATCAAACTATCAAAAGCATGCTCCACATGATCAGTTAATATCATATGTAACAAAAACGTTTATGGTTACTCTCGTAACCCTGGTTCCCTGAGATATAGGAAACAACGCTGATGGGGAAAACTCAGTTTTCTCTGAATTCTGAAGCCTTATTGGTTCATGTCTGTGGCATTGGCTTTTCAGCCCGGGGCTGGCTGCCTATATTAGCTATGCAGATATTCCCATTTGTCAGAATCTTTCGACTGAGGAGCGGCTAGCATGACTTGCTGTACAGTGAATGCTCGTTCCTGTTATCTCAGGGAACCAGGGTTACGTGAGTAACCATAAACATTCCATTTCTATTTGGTTCACTTGCATTGTGTTAGTTCGCTGACACTGATTTAATAGCGCCGTGCTACAAGTGCAGAACGGAAGCCACTCTGAGAGCCAACAGCTTGCATTTAGCTAAACTGCACAAGCATTTAGACTGACAACATCGTGCTTGAAGAGGTCATGTCCAGGTTGTAAAATCTGAAGAAAGTCGACGGCAAGGACTAGCCGGCCGCCGCACAGATATCTGGAATAGAGATTCCACTGGACCACGCCAAAGAGGAGGCAATACCTCTAGTGGATTGGGCCCTGAACCATAGGGGGCACATCAAATCGACGGACTTGTAAGCCAGCTCTATCCATCCATCCATAATCCATCTGGAAATCCTTTGCTTCGAGACCGGCAGCCCTTTAGTCCTGCCTCCAAAGCTGACAAAGAGCTGCTCTGATTGCCGAAATCGGCTAGAGTGCTCAATATACACTCTAAGGGCACTGACGGGACAGAGTGGATGAGGTGCCTACTCGTTCTCCGCGAGCGGAACAGCTGACAGTGCTATCCCCTGCATTCTGAACCGTGTGGAAAGCACTTTCGGCACGTAGGCCTGAGGACCACTTTACAGTCGTTAGGACCGAACTCAAGGCAGGAAGGTTCCACAGACAGCTCCAACTCGCTTGATTGACACTGCAGCAAGAGGGCAGTCTTAATTGAGAGGGACCGAAGGTCAGTTGTCTCGAGCGGCGCAAAGGTAGGGCCTAAGGACTGTGGAGAGGTCCCATGACGGGACCGAACACAGGCAGGGAGGATTCAACCTCCTAGCTCACATGAAAAACTTAACGACCAGGTCGTGTTTCCTAATTGATTGACCGGCCACCGGGGTGTGATTTGCCGCGATGGCCGCCACATATACTTTGAGTGTGGAGGGGGCATGCCCAGCATCCAGCATCTTCTGCGGAAAATGACACAGTTTTGCATTTGGTGGGGTCTATTTTCCGAGCTAAGCACTAGGGCTGCCCCCTAATGGTCAACTAAGCGTTATTCGACTAGAAGAGGCTTAGTCGACCTAAAAATGTATTAGTCGGTTAGTCGAAGAAAAAAAAACCTTGTGTATTGAAAGCTTGAAATGTCTATTTTTAAATTAACCAATTCAAATGAAAAACAAATATTCTAAGATTATGTTATGAAACATGCATGTAGGTGCGTGCACTGTTCTGCCGGAGATGACGAGTCAGCATCGTCTACTTAATTTCTGCAGCCGAAAACACAGAAAACATTCTTCAAATGTTCTAACAGTCTCCTTGCTGTTTTATCACGACACATTCATAATTATTACTTTTGCTCGTGGGCTGTGGCAGGCTTTATGTGTGCGCTTGAGCGCTGATTAGGCTATGTATAGACAATAAGCTCATTAGTATGATTTATGGCTTATTCATATACACGTGTGATTAGTCAACTAATCGCTTAAATGAACGACTAATAGTCGACTAGAAAAATCTTTAGTTGAGGGCAGCCTACTAAGCAACAGCTTGAGAAAAGTACTCGTTACTAACGTAACCTCGGTTCCCTGAGAGATAAGGGAACGAGTATTGCGTAGCTATACGCTATGGGAAAACTCCTTTTTTTTTGAATATTGAAGCCTTTATTTTAAAACGCAGTGCAGATGCACAGCAAGCACATTGCAGGCTGTCTAAGTGCGCTGATTGGCTGTGCTGCGGCAACTGCACAAGCCTATGGCGAAACAGTGAGGACGTGAAAACCTAACAGGGCGCTTCCCGCCTCGCACGCACCTCGCACGCACCTCGCACGCCAAAATGAGCGTGGCTGCTGACTATATAAGCACCCCATTTCGCCATAGGAATCAGGTTAAATCGACTGAAGCGACAGACCTAGACATGCAGCATAATAACACGGCCGGCTACGCAATACTCATTCCCTTATCTCTCAGGGAACCAAGGTTATGTTAGTAAACGAGTATGTTCCCTTTCGAGAACGGTTCAATCGGATTGCGTAGCTATACACTATGGGAACACATTTTAAAAAGCTGTGTTATTAGCTGATGACTTCGCTCTAACTACTGCCTGGAGCTGAAAAGCCAGAGACTTATAGTAGAACTAAAGTCAGAATCCAACGGGGACCGGATGAGTCGGGGCCCTCGAAGGAATATGTAGAGGCTTGGGCCCAATTGGGGCCAAGGCCTCCTATACAGAAAGGACTCGTGCCTGCAGAGCCGGCACTTCCAAGTTGTAATATCTTAAAAATGCACACAATGTCAGCAATTGGTACACCACTGGACCATGCCCAAGAAGAGGTCATGCCCCTTGTGGAATGAGGCCTGACGCCTATGGGGCATTGAAGGCCCATAGAGTCATAGGCTAAAGATATAGCATCTACTATCCATCGTGATAATCTCTGCTTCGTGACCGGGGACCCTTTGGTGTGGCCACTGTTAGGGGTTAACAGTTTAGGACCCAAGGACCAGATGTTTGAAAGAAGACCTGGAGTCAGAATTATAAAAAATTGAAGAAAAGTTTTACTGAAGATAGTTTGCAGTTTCATCAGCAGAAGTCAGCTTCAAGACTCACACAGGAGTTCGTAGGCCGCCCCACTTACAGTTACAAAGATCACAGCAGATATACCATTTCCAAGGTCTAAGCTACGTCATTGCTTACAGGCTGAATGATTCTTATTGGCCAAGAAATTGATAAACATAGTAATTTTCCACACATATACAGATAGACAGAAGCATATCTCCATAGATTATGCCGCTGACACTCGGACCCTGAAGTTAGGCACGTCATGACCTTCCAGGTCGCAAAATTGGGTTGTTGGGTGCCAGCATGTCTCGAACAACAACTCAGTCAATCTCCAACAATGCCAGTGGTTCCTTAACCTGTAACCAAGAAGACTAACACACACACCCGGCACACATTTTTTCCAAGGTTGGATTTGGCCAGGCTCTAACTATAAACAGGAGTCTCGTCTCAAAACATCAAGATAACAAGTTCTTTCTCTCAGGATAGGACACTTTATCCTAAATGGAAACTATAGGCTTTAACTGACAAATGGTACCTTAAACTATAGACTTAAATGACCCCTATGTGTTTTAACATGTTGAAGACCTTTCTCAAACACAAAACCAGTCCCTATTTAATTTCTGGAAGCTGGGATAAATAGGCAAGCAATGTTACTGCATTCAAATATCAAATACTGACATTAATGAATACATGAAAAGAACATTTCAGTAATCACACTGGTAACTTATATAACAAAGTAAAATCTTCAGAGAAGTCATTCAACTCATTTGATATTTAGAAGGAAAAGTATTGATTAATACCTTGATTATAATCACTCATTACATATACATTGAAGCAGCAGTGGATTCCAATCCACTCCCTTCACCACCAAAGCATACAAAGAGCTGTTCTGACTGCCTGAATGGGGCAGAATGCTCTAAATAGACTCTGAGAGCCTAGACAGGGCAGAGTAGGTTCAAGTCTCTATCGTCTTCCGAGGAGGGAAGAACCGATAGTGAAATAACCTGTGCTCTGAATGGAGTCGAGAGCACCTTGGGTAAATAACCATGGTTCGGTTTGAGGACGTCTCTGGAGTCGTTAGGCCCAAACTCAAGGCAGGAAGCGTTCATTGAGTGTGCTTGTAAATCGCCTACTCGCTTGACTGATGCTAGGGCTAGCAGGAGTGCGGTCTTGGGCGAAAGTGGCTTTAAGTCAGCCAACTGAAGCGGCTCAAAAGGGGGTCCCTTAAGAGCCCTGAGGACCGTAGATAGGTCCCAAGCAGGGATAAAGGGAGGTCGAGGCGGGTTAAGCCTCCTGGCCCCTTTGAGGAAGCGTACAATCAGGTTGCTTTTCCCTAAAGATTGGCCTGCCACAAGAGCATGGAAGGCTGCTATGGCCGCCGTATACACTTTGAGTGTGGAGGGGGTCCGGCCCGCATCCAGCAGCCCTTGGAGAAAGGAAAGTACCAGTGGTACTTCACACGTATAAGGGTCTTGGTTTCGAGCTGAGCACCAGCCGGTGAACACTGACCACTTAAGGGCGTAGATATGTCTTGTGGGCGGAGCTCTAGCCTCAGCAATGGTGTTTAGGACTCTCTCTGGGAGGTCCCTGGATACCCGTTGAGGGGCCATACATGGAGGGCCCACAAGTCGGGATGGGGGTGCCAGATTGTCCTGTTCACCTGCGTGAGGAGGTCCTTCCTCAGCGGAATAGGTCAGGGAGCTGTCTCTAGCAGCTGCCATGTCTGGGTCCCCCAGAGAGGGGCTATTAAAGGGATAGTTCACCCAAAAATGAAAATTCTGTCATCATTTACTCTCCCTCAAATTGTTCCAAACCTGTATGACTTTCTTTCTTCTACTGAACACAAAAGAAAATATTTTGAACAAAGTCGGTAACCAAACGACTGATGGACCCCATTGTCCAGTAGAAAAAAAATACTATGGATGTCAATGGGGACCAGCAACTGTTTAATTACCAACCTTCTTTAAAATATCTTCTTTTGTGTTTAGCAGAAGAAAGGAAATCATACAGGTTTGGAACAACTTGAGGGAGAGTAAATGATGACAGAATTTTCATTTTTGGGTGAACTATCCCTTTAAGAGGACTGCACACTTGTTCTCCCTGATCCGTTCGATGACCTGAGGGAGCATCGAGACCAGAGGGTGGATCCCTGCTCTTTGAAAAGAATATTGGACAGTGAGAGTTGTCTTAAGGCGAAGAGGTCGACCTCTGCCCTCTCGAAGACACTCCAGATCAAAAGAACCGTCTGAGGGTGGAGAGATCATTCCTCTGGGGGAATGTTGTCTCGAGATAGCATATCTGCACCCTGGTTCAGTATGCCCGGTACATGCACCACTCTAAGCAAGTTCAGGTTGGCATGAGCCCATAAGAGGAGCTGTTTGGCCATGGTGTACAGGTTGTATGACCTGAGACCGCCCTGGTGATTTATGTATGACACCACTGCCATGTTGTCCGTCCGGACCAAGACATGGCGTCCTGCCAGGTGTGGGAGGAAGATTTTTAGAGCTAGAAAGACTGCTCTTATTTCAAAGCAATTGATATATAGGCGCTTCTCCGAGCTCGACCAGAGGCCAGGGACAGGCCTGCCCTTGTACAGAGCCCCCCAACCTAAGTTGGAGGCGTCTTTTGAAATCACCTTCCTCCTTGAAACCAGACCCATGCTTACACCAGACTGGTACCAGCTGGTGTCTGTCCAAGGGGCCAGGGCTTTGACACAGCCATGGTTTACCCTGATACGTAAGCGGCTGAGTCGCCATGCATGAGCCGGGACTAGGGATTTCAGCCAGCGCTGAAGGGGGCGCATACGCAATAACCCTGGCTGGAGTACTTACGACGCAGAGGCCATAAGGCCCAATGCCCTTTAAAACGTTCTGAGGGACGTGAGGGAGCCAACTTTGAACGAAGCAGCTAGCTGTTGAACAGAGAGAGTGCGGTCTGGCGTGAGCCAAGCTCTCATATGAACAGAGTCGATAACTGTTCCCAGGTACGTTATACGCTGGCTGGGGGACAGTACACTCTTGGAGAAGTTTATCCTGAGCCCAAGGCGTTCTAGATGGCCAAGGAGCCAGGCTCTGAGACTCTGCCTCTGACTGGGCCAGAACAAGCCAGTCATCGAGTTAGTTCAGAATGAGCATTCCCTGCTGTCTCAGGGGGGAGAGAGCCGCATCCATGCCCGTAAAGGTACGAGGTGCCAGTGACAGTCCGAATGGCAGGATCTCTCGAAGGCGAATCTCAAGAATGGCCTGTGATGGGGGGCTATTTGGATTTTAAAGTAAGCATCTTTCAGATCCACTGAGAAAAAACAATCCCTCGGGCGAATTTGCGCAAGGATTTGTTTGGTCGTCAGCATCCTGAACGGCTGTTCCATGAGGGCCTTGTTCAGGTGTCTGAGATCTAAAATAGGTCTAAGGCCGCCGTCCTTTTTTGGAACGAGGAAACAACTGCTGTAAAAACCTGACTCCCTCAGTGATGGGGAACTGTCTCGACAGCCCCTTTTGCTGCGGAGGACGTGAGACACGTTGCTAATTACCGATGTTTCAACCACAGCCTGGAAATGCGGGGGTCTGCGAGCGAATTGGAGTGAGTAACCTCATTTTATTGTGCTCAATACCCATTTTGGCACGTCGGGGATCGCCTAGGGAGTGACTAGGGGTTGAATGAAGTCTGGGGGCGGCCCGCCATGTATCGGGGACCCGACCGCCCAGGTGTTTGGAAGAGGAAATCTGCTCATTTTGTGCTTTATATGGGTCACTGTTAAAACAGCGGTTGTTTGCAGGGGTGCGTAAATTGAAACAGGCCTGTTGTTTGCAATCAGAACATCTCCATCCGCCTGAGCTGAAGAGGGGGCTGGAAGAAGCACACGAGCTATTTTCAGCGGTGGTCCGGCCGCATCAAGACCTGGCCCCTTTCTCTTCCGTTCTGCTGGATCAGGACGGAGACCCTGGTGCTTTGGATTGGGGAAATGCTTGGATGGCTTAAAGCGCTGGCTGGTTTCAGTTGCTGGGCGGGGCTGAGAGACCGGCGGCGCTGGTTTGACTGGATGTTGGGTCGGCGTGTTCTTGGGGCAACCTGAAGCCGAGCTGGAGCACTTGGGAAGGAAGTGTCGCATGGCCTGCGAAGACTTCTGTGCTTCAGTGAAGCGCTCAGCAAAACCCTTTACAGATGGATCGAAGAGTCCAGAGGCGGAAACCGGGGAGTCCAGGATTGACGCGATTAGCTTTGGAGCGAGTAGCGACTCTAGAGTCATATTGAGAGAAACAAAGTGTCTCGCCTGTGCTTTCGGACCACTGTGGGAAATCTGTAGCATGAAAAGTTAACCCTCTCCTTGATTTCATGTTGTTTGTAGAGAAGGAAAACCAGAACCAGAAATGAGTCGGGGGAAATGCAATGCTACCAAGCGAGGTGTATTTTTCGAGAGGTGCATGTCGGACGGGACGCATCATAAACAAAATATTGCATAATTATTGCTAGACTTTCAATATAATATCTGTCAACGTGATATCGCGATAACGATATTGAGTCGATATATCTTGCACTGATGACCTGCTGATGACCTGCCTCAGGGGGCAGTCCGCTGTGTGACAGCATGTCTACTCTTTCCTTCAAGGAGTCCGGCACGTGAACCGCCCTCAATGAGCGGAGGTTCATCTGTGCCCATAGGAGGAGACGTTTCACCAGTCTGTGCAGAGGGTGAGACCTGAGACTTCCTTGGTGGTTTATAAAGGCAACCACCATCCTGTTGTCCGAACGGACCAGGACATGATGACCCCTGAGTTCTGGCTGGAACTTCTTGAAGGCCAAATTCACCGCCATCATTTCTAGACGGTTGATGTGCCAACTGTCTATAGGGGTCACCCATGATCCGAAGGCTATTCTGCCATCGTTTGGTTTACAAGCGATAGGTTGACACAGTCGTCTGTGTGGATACTATTGTGTGCTAGAGCCAAAAGAGAACACTGTATCTCACTGGACCACTCAGCATGATTTAAAAAACAACACCTTCCAGCGTCTCTTATTTAAGACAAATTAACATCAAACTGGATATGTTTCATTTGCATTAGGTATATCCTTGCAACCAGGATTTTAAAAAAGTGGTGGGGACAATATGGACCCTGGCAAAAAATGGTGGGGACATGTCCCACCCGTCCCACCCGTCCCACCCTCAAATTACTCCTGTGATGAAAAGTAAATGCACACAGAAACTATACCAATACATTTGTTTGAAAAGCTTCTTGACATTTCTCTGTAGCAAGATTTAACATTGCTGTTCTTGAAGCAGTTAAACTTACAGCTTTTATTAGAGATGCTGATGCCTTAATCAGTCAGTTACCCTGCTCCCTGTAATAACTGCATATCAATGGCTCAAGCCTCCATTACTTGCTCTAAAATTACATTTTGGAAATAGCAATGGAGGCTAGGGATGAGATGGATACAAAATTAAAACACACAAGAGTATTTTAAGGACAAAAACTTGTCTTGAGGTGGTGACAGTAGAGATGACAGATGAGCTGGAGAGAAATAGCAGAACAAATAAAAAGACAAAAGGTGACAATGTGAAGCAGTAAGTGTGCCACATCTGATGGCGTTGCTGATGCCCCCAGGCAAGTTTGATTTCAGCGATATGAGTGAATGGCCCAAATGGATGCGACACTTTGAGCGTTATAGAATTGCGTCAGGCCTAGACAAGAAGTCACAAGAATATCGGGTTAATACGTTTATTTATACCATTGGTGATGTAGCTGAAGAAGAGGAGAAAAAGGAGGAGAAAAAGTCATATGAGACAGTGAAAATGGCATTCACATGGCATTGTGTAAGCAAACGTAATGTGATTTTTGAATGTGCACGTTTTAACAGACGTAATCAAGAGGCAGGAGAAAGTATAGGAGCTTTATACTGTACATGCACTGGCAGAAAATTGTGAGTTTGGATCCTTAAGAGACGAACTGATAAGGGACAGTATTGTCATTGGCATTCAGGCCGTGAAGAGACAACAGCCCATCCTGTGTGGAAGTTCATGTGAGGAGCAAATAGCAGAGGACGTTCATGCTTTAAGTTCAAAACCAAAACAGTCACACAAAAAAAGTGAAATGGCGAAAACAAAGGGGACCCAGCAAAGTGGATAAAGACTGTAAATCAACTGGTTTTGGAAAATGTGGAATAATAAAGAGACTCAATTGGAAAGAGTGCCCTGCGTGTGAAGCAGAATGCCATAAACGCCACAAAAATTGACATTTCGCAAAGCAGTGTTGGTCAATGGAACGGTTGGAGCGAGAAGAGCAGAGAAGAGCACAGAGGAGCAAGAAGAGCAGAGCATGAAAGACTTTGCTTTCCTAGGAAAGGTGAGTTCAATAGAGACAAGTGAGTGGATTGAAATAGTCAGATTGAATGGTCAAAATACAGAGTTCAAGCTGGAAACTGGCACAGCGGTTACTGCAATCCCAGAGAGCAGTTTTTCAGCAGCCACTCATGGCAAACTCCAGCCACCCTGCACCAAGTCTTGCATGGGTCCGGGAACCAGGCTCTTGATGTTCTGGGACTGTTCCAGGGAGAGTTGAGCATCTAAAATAAACAAACTAAACAGGACATTTATGTAGTGAAATCACTATCCAAAGCACTGTTGGGACTTCCAGTTATAGAGGCTTTGCAGTTGATTACACGCCTACACACTGTGCAGACTAAAGATTTTGTTGCTAACTATCCAACTGTCTTCAAAGGCTTGGGAAAGCTGAAAGAGCCATACAAGATTGTACTAGAGCAAGGAGCCATACCTTATGCACTCTCATCTCCACATAGAGTTCCACTCCCTCTGCGAGACAAAGTAAAAGTTGAACTGCAATGCATGGAAGCCATGGGAGTGATATCCAAGGTCACGGAGTTGACTCCATGGTGTGCTGGCTGGGAATGAGAGAGTTCCCCACGTCACAGGGCCTGGCCCCTCCAAGTTTTGCAGCCTGGACAAAATGTGTGGTTGCCATTGGAGAAAATGCAGGGATCTGTGGTGTCTCAGTCGTCAGCCCCGAGTCTTATGTGAGAGGATGGATGGAATGAATGATAGGATGGAATGATAGGAGAAATCGGGCTCATCTCCGCCCGATCCATCTGTCAGAACAAGTGCCAGCATCAGATACTGAGACTGAGAGTAACGGGCAGCCCATGCCTGTTGTCGAACAAACTGTTGCAGAACAAACTGAGGGACGTTCTTATGTGACTCGTTCAGGAGGAGTGTCACATCCACCTAAGAGGATGGACTTGTAGAAAAGGAAACAAAAAGAGGTTAAAGGAAAAGTTCTGAAATAAGTGGAAAGATAATGTGTTGAATTATTAGAGTATATTGCTTTTTGCATAGA
This sequence comes from Rutilus rutilus, assembly GCF_951802725.1. Lineage (NCBI taxonomy): Eukaryota > Metazoa > Chordata > Actinopteri > Cypriniformes > Leuciscidae > Rutilus > Rutilus rutilus. Next base: position 19,982,054 of record NC_140217.1, on the reverse strand, counting down.
GTTAAAAGGGAGGCATCTTAATTTAACAGGGGAGGTGTTCTGTAAAAAGGACGTACAGAACAGACAGGAAGTAAAGTTGGTTATGATATGCTACTCCCTGTGTCACGTCTCGTGCTTCCCATTAACATAACACACGCAACTCACGGCAAGTAGCACAGTCGAAGAGCCATAACAACCAGGGACAACCCCCCCCCGTAATTAATGACAAGCCTTGAAAAGGAGCGTGAGGGTTATTGAGCGGGATCCGCTGCAGAACTATGTTCGTTGTTGCTGGCCGAGCATGCAGATGGTGGTGTTGTGTGTGTACCTCGAATTTTGAGGTCACACATCATAACACATCATAATGCCAGCGCCCTGACAGAAACACAGAGGCTATGAGAGAACACATCAACATCATACATACTCATACTGAAAATATCTGTAGGTGTGAAAACGTTACATCTTTTAAGAAGCAGGGAAGAGAACTGTGCAACGCTCACAGGAACACTGAGGCAAACTGATCTTTATCTTCACAGCATGAGCATGCTGGATTTAAATAGACACTCTGGGGGTTTTTTTTGAGCAGTTACACACATTAGACCACAGGTAGGCCTAAGAGATCAGTGTAGAAAGGGCTAATTCTGCTTCAACATATACTATGTAGTTGAGCTGTAATACTCTTAAACAAGAACAATGTTGTTGAACCATGGATTGTTCTATAAGATCATCTTTGATGTAGTACACACACTGTGCAAATATTACTATGCAAATAGAATAAAACATGTATTGGTCATTCTGAGCTGCAGCATTTTGCAGTTTACGTGCCGATCACAGGAGTAGCAACATTCCATAGTTTGATCCAACAGAATGTTGACACATGACGTTCCGTTACGATCTTTTATCACAGGCAGAATGACTTGTCAAAGGGATATTATCTCTTTTCAAGTTTGAAGGAGCAGGTACATTTCAACAAATAAACATGCACACTCCTATGTGTATACTAAATGAGAAGATAAGCATGCAGTTTCTGCTACATCTCAATAGATGTTTTTTGTTTGACAGGTTGTAAGAAGCAAAAAAAAAAAAAAAAAAAAACAGTCTCCAGGTGTGAGTGACTCAGACTGGGATGATGAGTCACCCGTTGCCCTGGCTTCACTCCCACAGGCCTATTATAGTTCATCAGAAAGCATACCAGCCTCCTACAATTGTGTCACGATACTAACCAAAACAAATGTATGAAAATACTATTGAAACAATTTCTCCACAGTCTTGGCTTTAGCATAATTAACTTTTCACTTAGCATCCCAAAATTATGTCACACATCATCAGCCCAGACTGTGGTCAGTTTATCTTTTGTAACCTTTCTCTCTATGAGAATTGTGTGCCTGTTCTATGAAAACAGCATATCATTAAAGCATTTATGTATTGTACTGTGCATATACTTGCTTGAGTGAGTCAGTTCTGTCCTGTCATTGAAGCTGTGTAGCACTGGATTAACTAGACAACAGTTTCCTCCAAAAATATTTTTGTTTTTGTTACCCTTTCTAGTACATTTGGCCCCCACAAAGTAATATAAACCACACACACACACACACACACACACACACACACACACACACACACACACACACACTTCCCTCCCCCTCTAGTTTTCACCCCCCCTCATCCCCCTCCCCTCTCCCCTCTCCCCTCTCCCCTCTCTCCTCTCTAGGAGGTCATGGGTGCAGGTAATTAAAATGAAGAGGGAGAGGTTTTCCAGCTCTCTCTGCCAGCTGCTATGGGCCAATATTATACAGACTGCTGCTGACCCAGTGCCCTGACAGAAACACAGAGGCTATGAGAGAACACACACACACACACACACACACACACACACACACACAAAAAACATTTCTGCCCAGTAGAGGACAAACACAGATTCACTCACACACAAATGTGTGTGCTAAAGGTTTTTGTGCTTTATGGGGACATTCCATGCTTTTTACACAGTACAAACTGTATATTCTAGCTGTTTTCCAAAAAAAAATCCTCACAAGGATTTCAGATATTGCAATCATTGTGGGTACATTTTGTCCCTACAACATAGGGTTCACCAGGACAACACACACAGAGAGACAATGGAGCTGTGGTCCTTTCATATTATTACAGTGCTTACAAAACAGTACTGTGTATTGACATTTCCCCAAACATCTCTGGTCAGGGTTTTCGTTTCTTGTACGAAGTACAGTATAATATTATAAGATAAGCAAGTATTTAAGATAAGATAAGTATTTTCTCATTCAGTGTCTATAGTATTTTTTTTTTTTTTTTTTTTTTTTTGCTTTTACTGTCTGTTTGTGCACTGTTCTTGTGTCTTAAAGTTATTATAGACTGTATGTGTAGAAATTGTGGCTACTGGATTCATGTGTTCCACCTCATGGTTGCGGTTTTCTGTAAAAACTGTATGTCTGTTTTCTGTCCATCAGCCAATTATTACAGTAAAAGCAGAATTGTCCACTGAAGGATTCACACACAGATGTACATGATTGCAGTGTCAGACATATTTAGGCCATTAATATCTATTATACTTTAAATAGACACAATAATAGATATTAAAAGATAATAATCACAATAATCACACAGGGCCTTGTCAACATCACAGGCTATATTTTCATTTGCAAGGCAACGTGGGAAGAATCTTTTGGAGTGACGAATTCACCTCCCTCAGTATTAGTCCGTGGTTTATTACATGGTCCACAATTGTTTCCAAAAACGAAAATGAATTTCGTTACACGGATTGGGTTGTCTTCCCTCTTCCTCTCCCTCTCCCTCCACCTTGTTCTTTCCGGATTCCCCCTCTCATCCGCACTCTCCCTCTTCCTCTGACACCGTCCATTTTTGTTGAAGACAGGTGAACTTACCTGTTGCCTTTTTATAGTGCGTAAACCTGATTGGTGTGTCTACAATTAAGCACCAGTGTGTGTGCACTCCTGGTGGCTGTGCTTAACCATTTGGTTCATGGCTGTGTTTATTTGAAAGCCTTTGCTTTGAAATTGCAAGGAAATGTCATCATGATAAATTTCTGTGTCAAATGTATGCAAGTGTGTTTAGTGTTTTGCAAATCACTGTGTGTAATGTTTTGCAAAAAGTGTGAAGCTGACCATGTGCTTTCAATCGTGCAAATCTAGGCCGGTGTTTTGCTCCATGAGTGTAAGGTTTTGCTAATTGTGGGAAAGTTTTAATTTTAGTGTGTAAGCAATTGAAAAAAAAACTGTAATGCCTTTCTCTTGCTGGCTGGTCCCCATGTAGGTGATCTCAGGTTTTACTATGCTTGTGGGGACATTTGGTCCCCACAAAGTAATATAAACCTGCACACACACACACACACACACACGTATCTAAAAAAGAAACAGGATACACCAAAAACCTGCTCCTCAACATGCAGCTTGATTATTATCTTTAAAAACATTCTTTTTTAAGCTTGTCACATGCTTGTAGTTGAAGGATAGTGATTAAGAGAATGAATTACATCTCACGTAAAAAAAAAAAAATACCAGGGTCTAAATTCTTGAATGACTATGTTGACCAAACAAAACAAGACCAGTACTGCACATTGATGAAAATATTTATTTCTCTCCACAGTGTAAAACCATTCAATAAATCCAAATCTTTCCCACCACAGAAAACTTTCAGCATTTTTACATTTAAAAAAAAACATAATTTAGTTTATTAATGCCTTTCCCTCGTGAGGACCGCTGACTGGTCCCCACAATATAGGCGATCTCAGGTTTTACTACGCTTGTGGAGACATTTGGTCTCAACAAAGTAATACAAACCTGTACACACACACACACAAACAAAAGTAGTATTTTATAACTCAGTAAACCAATTTTTCAATAACGTAAAAAAAAAAAAGTATAGTAATCGCAACTTACAGTATGAAGAGGCTGAGGACAAGAAAGAGCAAGGTGTGGACATTGTTGTCAAGGCTGGACCCGGGTCACTAGAGGGTTTTTACCTTTGCCTGGCAAGAGACATCATTGCCTGTGATGTGGACAAAGTCCTCAGGCTGGACCCAACACAAAGACGTGATGCCGAGGCAGAATTAATATCTCGCTGACTTTAATTTTGTAGTTGCACAACTCTTTTGAGTGTACTAACATGCTTTTCATTTAGTTTTAGTTTTTTTTTAACCTGTTTGGCATTTGCAGTTGGACTTCTGCAATTGTACATTATGCAAGTGCTGAATATACAGACATTTAGTAATATTCAGTATAATACTTTACTTGCAGTGTACAATTTATTCACCTTACTCCTCGTCCATCTCCTCTTACTTGAACTCTTCTTTTTAGATTGTTTCCATCTATTGTTCGCATCAACATTCAGTGAACCTGTGTCACCATGTGCACTCGGAGCTGGCTTATTTTGTACAGTTGGTTTGATCACATCATTAGAAACAATTGTGAACAATTTTGAGTCTTTGTGTGTAAATGATGACAACAGTGTTTTAGTTGTTTAATTATTTAAACAACAGTCTGCCTGTGGAGGAAGAGGATGTTGAAAGCATTTTGCAACACAAGTGGTTCACAGTGCGATATGTGTTTTAGTGTTTATATGTGTTTTAGTCAGTGAGAATGTACTTAGAGTTTTGCAAAAAAGAGTGCATGAGATTTGCAAATAGTGCCTTAACTGCCTGAACATGTTTAAGGCTTTACAGAAAAAGTGATTTATTTGACAAATTGGTTTAGGCTCTTGGGAATTTGATTCAGAAAATGGGGTTTAGTGTTTTAGCAATTCAGAAAAACTAAAAACTAACTAAATAAAACACCTAAGGATTGTCTCTTCGCCTAGTTGGATCTGGCCATTCCACATCACAGGCAATGTCCTCTCGCAAGACAGCGAGGGAAGAATCTTTTTGAATGGTGAATCCATCCTTGGACAGACCCTGCGTCAATTAAGTCACAGGCTTCCTCCTTGGCTTGAATGAGGGATATCCTGACATAGGGCTGGAGATCATGAACCTTCCACCGCCATGCCAAAAACAAATCCTCAGTGGGGTTAAGGAAGGGGAAGAATGGTGGGAGGTAGAGTGAAAATTGTGGAAGCTCATGAAACCAGTTTTGGACCAGAGCAGATTGATGGAAAGATGCATTGTCCCAGGTGACAATATATACTGTATCTCTTTTGCTCTGCATCCATTTGGTCTTTTGCTGTGACGATGTTGTATAGTCTGTCTAAAAATGTGAGTATGTGGGACGTGATGTAAGGATAAGCTGGCATGCCGGACCCCATTCTGATTGCTGCGCACATTGTGATGTTACCTTTACGTTGGCCTGGGACATTCAAAATAGCTCTGTGGCCAATTATGTTTCTCCCTCTTCCTCTTTCTCTTCCTCTTCCTGTAATGTTGGCTTCCATTTTTGTTGAAAACAGGTTAACTCACCTTATATAGTGCTTACTATATAAGTGCCTTTTTATAGTGCTTTTTATAGTGCTTTTTATAGCCTTTTTATAGTGCTTACACCTGATTGTTGAGTTTATAATTAAGTATAATTAAGCCTAAGTGTCTGCACACTTGACGGCAGTGTTTGATCAATTGGTTCATGTGGTATTTTGGAAAGCAGTGCCTTGAAATGCCAAAAAAGTGACATATGTTAGATTTCTGTATGTTTAGCCAAACACTGTGTAGTGTTTTGCAAAAAGTGTAAGGCTGAGAATGTGCTTATAGTTGTGCAGATCTGGGCTGAGGTTTTGCCTCTTGAGTGTCAGGGGTCACTAACTGTGTGTTATATTTAATTTTAAATTTTATTGTGTAAATTGTAAACTGTTGGCCTCAGTGTGGAGATTTATTTAATATCAAAATAGAGATGACAAAGGTTGAATTACAGCAGTTTTTTCTTTCCGGCTTGAGAAGGGAGTGTGTTTTCCATCTCTGTAGAGAAGAGAGCTTGTCTTTCACATGCTAATGGCATTTTTATCTCGCTGTCCTAATTGAAGGCTGTGGCAACGCGTGTATACAGCTAATGACACACGTGCACACACACACTTACACAGGTTGATAGGGCAGCGGTCTCACCGTCTCACACTCCTGACAATGGGATCATTTAACTTACACTTGCACCCTCTTTAAACAATCACATTCATGTGCATAATATGCACATGCACATAAAAAAAAACAAAGGATGAATCATTTACTCTCACACCACTTTATGATCCTATATCGATTTTCATCATTTTCCTCATACACCACATGCTCACTCACGTGAAACTGAGTGTCTACATGTATACTGGCTCCATATATAGATAATGATACTGATTCAGTTGCTTCTGGTAAACTCATTGCGGTGACAAAGAATTATTGTCACCTGACATACGGAGCACGTCTATGTCTCTCTCTCTCTCTCTCTCTCTCTCTCTCTCTCTCTCTCTCTCTCTCTCTCTCTCTCTCTCTGTGGTTGTGGTATTTTATTTGATAGTTTGGTTAGAGCTGCCTTATTTCGATTTATGACCATATTACAGTCATTACCCAAACACGTGTCACAGCACAACTTTACAATGCTGTAAGTAACAAGGTCATAAATAGCTGATTATAACATGTAATATCTCCACCAAACACATGCTTTCATTTCAAACACACAAAGCACGTTGTGTATTCACACAATATTAAAAGATGCTCTCTGTCCAAATGAACCATAAAAATTTGAAAAAAGGCAACAGCAGAGCAGGATGAAATGGACAGAAAATTTTGAAAATTCTGTGAGAGAAAAAATATGTGGAATGCTAAGAGTAGACAAAAACAGAGACAAGGAGAAAGAATAGGAGAGAAAAATTACAAAGAAGAAACAACCATTTCATTTTTCTCTCCACAATTGCATCAGAGTCCGTGTATTCATGTTCCAGTGAAATGTCATTGCTCAGTTTTAATGGATCAGGAGAGGATGGCTTAGGTTCTGACCAAAACAAACCCTCCATTTTATCATTCCACAGAAAAACCACACGCAAAAACGTGAGACTCACTGAACAACCGAGTAAACAGAAAAAACGCAGTAAAGCACAAACAATAATCCCTTTCATTCTTATCAAGATATTCCAAGATTACCGTAACAGTTCATTCAAGGTCCTGTTGACTGCGGGGTAAGGAATTTGCTTCAGGGAGTGATCAAACATGCTTTGTTTCAGAACAAACAATGAACAAGCATGATTTTTTTAAAGAGTGACAAGACTATAGTTTTGGTCTTTACTCTTCACACAGTTTTTTATTGGTAGAACAGAGAATCTTTCTACAAATAAAGACTTTAAAGCGAATTATCCACAGAGTGGTTATGTTTGCTGTAATTAGATCACTTAACAGCCTGTGTTTGGAATGATAATTAAGCATTTGCTATGATCTAAAGATTAACATTCAAAATACAGTCATTTATGAACATGAAGCATTCAAGCAAAATTGTGGCATTTGTTAAAATGTCTTTGGTGTAATAAATTTAGCTATTAGTAAACAGCAAAGTTTGATTTGAGTTTGATTTGAAGTCAAATAATACCTGTGTAATGGTGGAAATCTGCCTCTCTGTTATAATTGTGTTACAGTATTTGCACTCAGCTAAACCCATGAAATAAATATGTTCAAACAACAGGAACCCCCCGTCCCGTCCCGTCCCCCCCCCCCTCCCCCCTCCCCCCTCCTCCCTCCTCCCCCCCTCCTCCTCATAAAGGTTAACACATTTATAAATGCGCATGTACATTTACTTATGAGAACAGACTGACACAGTGGTGCCCTGAACCATTTAGATCAGAAAACAAAGGCAAATGTGGCACTGAAGGTCTGATGAAGAAAACGGATAATCTCTTGCATTCAGGACCCAGGCACACGTGAGGATGCATATCTGGAAACATTTAATTCCTGCTGTCAATGTGACAGGGTTAACGAGAGCTAATGGGTGTCTGGGGACATTTGGCTGAGAGAGAGAGAGATGGAGAGAGAGAGAGAGAGAGAGAGAGAGAGAGAGAGAGAGAGAGAGAGAGAGAGAGAGAGAGAGAGAGAGAGAGAGAGAGAGAGAGAGAGAGAGCAGGGTTAAAAAACAGAGGTGTGGAGAGACACATATAGCAGGAGGTTGGGGAGACAGAGTGAGGGGACAGGAGAAGGGATGGATGGAGAGTAGCAGGGTGGAGGAGTAAAGAGTGAGATGATGGGAGGAGAGACAATTTTACTTTGAGACAATTTTGACTCTGCTATTGCTAGTAATTTCACACATAATTACAAAGAAATGGCAATTAAAACATTGAAATAAATGTGAAATTTTGAAGTAGACAGACTGAAATAGCATTTTCTTGTAAAACACTCTAATTATCTTTGTTTTACTTGTTTTACTTTGTAATGGCATGTTAAACAACAAACAGTACATACTTCAAAATGTATTCTTTTGTGTTTTATAAAAGAAAGGCACACGGGTTTAGAATGGCATGAGGGCAAGTAAGTGATGACAGAATTTTTGGGAAAAATTACAATAGTATATAACAACTGGGGTTGGTGTGGACTTGTGCAGCTAATACCCACCAAAATATTCATCCAAACATAGACCTCTATATGCACTGAATTAATAATAACTTATAAATGTTACATTCTGCAATAAAATATTTTTTGCAGACTATTTTAAGTTGTAAAATCAGCAAGATATATTAAAATGTAGCGCATGGATTCAGTAAGCATGTATTTATGCTACTAAGCGGGGCAGCTGGTCTTGGAGCCCTCCCTGGCTCTACAACGCCCCACAAATTTCCAATGTAAATCTGTGGTGAAAAATGGAACTGCAGTGCGCTCTCATAGAGAGGCATTGGGGGAGATTTCTGGCTGCCTTATTTACACGTGACGTTATGTAATCCTCGCTCCAGACCAAGACATATCAGTCCGCCTCAGCTATGTGTCTTCATCAGGTCAGTAACTAGATGGCATGGCTGTTCTTCCTATGTGGAGTAGCGTATCAAGATAATGAAAGTATAAACCCTTTGACATTACTTTGTTTTCCTCACTAGAATTCTTAACTTGCAACATTCTAAAACAACATTCGGACGCAATTAATACATTAGTACACCCGATAGAATAGTAGTACACCAAACGCATAGAATGCCATCTAGAATTGCCTTAAAGTAGGCTATGTCAATCATCATTAGAGCGCCACCCTCAGGCTGATTAACGCAATGACATTAGAATTCTGCCAAAAGTGTGTCTGAAGTGTTCAGCGATTAGCTTACAAAATGTTTATCATAAACTAGCTCTAAGACCTAGAATCTGCCCTACCTAAATTTGTGGCCAGGAGCCGCTACTGGATTTGTGTCAAAAAGACACACTCGGGAATTTCCCTCACTTCAACGGACTCAGGAATTTTTCTCACTGGAACGGACTCGTGAATTTCATACACTGGAACAGACTCAGGAACTTCTCTAACTGGAACGAACTTGGGAATTTCATTCACTGGAAGCATTGTGACCATTTACACTGACAATGATTGGAAGGGGAATTTTTCTCACTGGAACAGACTTGGGAAATTCACACTCAGGAACGGACTCAGGAATTTCACTCACTGGAAACATTGTGACCATTTGTATAGGTAACGATGCAGTCCTTGGATTTGGAGACACTGTGACCATTCGGCAAAACTACGAAACACATCTTCCTTTTTTAAGAATTACTTAAGTGCCGTTCTTTGCTCTTTTCTCAAAGAAAAACTTAACTCCAAGTCCTCCAGAGTCGCGGCCAAAGCCGATTCGAAAGACTGTTCTCCAGCAGCAGCCGCCATTCTTTGTTTTCAAGTAGCAGGGAACTGTCGCAACTCTGTCGTCATTATGTTAAGCCCGCCTACTCTATACACGATGTGATTGGCCTGACCTAATTTTGTTTTCAGCTCGAAAAGTCAACGGAGAGTTGCTAGACTACCCTGGCTGCAAAATACATTTTGCTGCCGCTAGGGTGCGTCTAGATTTCTAGGCTAGCCTATTCTGGCAAGGACAGAAATCTCCAAATGGAAAATTTCACTCTTTTCCGATTTTTATTAGAAATACAATTCCTGAAACTAAATATGCAACAGAAATGTGATATTTGATACTTTTTGCTATTATTTCCAAATGCTTATGGTGCATTCAGGTCCTCATAGGGTTCATATTCATGTTGTAATTACAATGTTAGATGCATTCAAATCACATTGGTCGAAGCAAGATGGTGATGTACCTTTTCTACATAAACTTCAACCAGATTTTTTTATCTCTACATCTAATTGTACAGTTTTGTACATGCAACTTAAGTTTACTCAATTAATAGTTATACTTAATAGTTAAGTAAATTAATTTGTTTTATTTATTAATTTTATGTTGTCAAGTCACCTTTATTTACTGTTTCAAAGCAGCTTTACAGTGATAACACAACATTTGTTTTGGCTGTACAGCAGCTCTAGAAGAATATAGTGTCATTGTCCAGCTTAAGTAAGTTCAGTGTTGATTCATTTCTGTTGTAAAAAAAATATTAATTTATTAATTTAAATCTATACAGCAGCTCTGGAGAAAACAGTGATGTCATCGTCCAGCTCAGTTCAGTTCTCATACAATGGTGTTAATGCAGGCAGATCAATAATATTATTGAATTTTAAGTGTGCCCAACTAAGCAAGCCAGAGGTGACAGTGTCAAGGAACCCAAACTCTATCAGGTGACAGAATGGAGAAAAAAACATTGGGAGAAACCAGGCTCAGTCAGGGGGCCGGTTCTCCTCTGGCCAACAAACGAATAGTGCATGATTATGATTTGGGCTGCATTACAGGTCAGAAGTCAGATTGGGATCAGTACATTCAAGATATTTATCCACTTCTATTTAGTTGAAGATTGGATTAATCATGTCGGTATGGAGACGGGTTTGTTGAGGATCTGTGCCACTAGCCGTTGTGTTGATGAGGCCTTTATAGGGAGGCCTTTTTGCCAAGGGAGTCTAGTTGACAGAATATCTGGTTGACAGTGTCTCTGTCTCTGTCTGCTTCCCGAACAATGCTAGGAAGACTGTTCCAAAAGTTTAGGTGCTAAATAGGAAAAGGATCTACTGCCTGCAGTTGATTTTGATATTCTAGGTATTATCAATTGTCCAGAATTTTGCGATTACAATCAACGTGAAGGACTATAATGCGTTAAAGGCCCCCTGAAATCAAAACGTACGTTTTAGCTTTTAGTATGAATATGTTAGCCTTCAGGCTATGAATAAGCGGGTGTGTTCCAAAACAATGACAAAATTCGCATTTAGGTGATATAAGCATTCAAACCGTACAGTCTCTCACTTCCGCTAAAATGGATCACAGATTTTTATGACATAACCACAGACTTCAGCTTCTCATCACATCTTCTGTCCAATCAAATGCTCTCTTGAATCTAACGTATCATCAGCGCTTGGATTCGCTTCCATGGGACTGTCAAGTACTACTTGCAGTCTGTGAGGTAAACTAAACGCTATTGGCTATTTGAAAAGGGGGAGGAGCCATTCAATATGTCCCGCCTTAGCTTCCTGTTTCAATGGATATTACGTCAACTCATCATACAAGCTGCACGTTCCAAGGCACTTCAGTGGGCCTTTAAGAGCTCGTTCAAGTACTGGGGAGCTAAACCATTTAGTGCTTTGTATAGCAATTAGCAAGATTTTAAAATGTATACAATGTTTAATAGGGAGCATAGCAGTGTTGACAGATTGCATATGGTTATACAGTTGTGGTCAGAATTAATGGAACCCCTGGTAAATATGATCAAAAATGGCTGTAAAAAAGAAATCAGCATTGTTTATCCTTTTGATCTTTCATTCAAAAAAATTGCAAATATCTAACCTTTTATTGAAGTAAAAGAACTGAAAGTGCGGGGGAAATCACATTATGAAATAAATGTTTTTCTCCAAAACACGTTGGCCACAAATATTGGCACCCTTTTATTAAATACTTTTTTCAATCTCCCTTTGCCAAGAAAACAGCTCTGAGTTTTCTTCTATAATGCCTTATGAGTTTGGAGAACAACTGACAAGAGATCAGAAACCATTCCTCCATACAGAATCTCTCCAGATCCTTCAGATTCACAAGTTCATGTTGGTGCTTCTTCTCTTCAGTTCACCCCACTCATTTTCTATAGGGTTCAGTTTAGAGGACTGGGACGGTCATGGCAGAAGCTTCATTTTGTGCTCAGTTACCCATTTTTGTGTTGATTTTTATGTTTGTTTTAGACCATTGTCCTGATGGAAGATCCAACCATGGCCCATTATTAGATTTCTAGCAGAGGCAGTCAGGTTTTGATTTTTTTATCTGTTGGTATTTGCTAGAATCCATAATACCATGTATCTGAATAAGATGTCTAGGACCTCCAGCAAAAAAAAAAAAGGCCCACAACATATAAGATCCAGCAGTATATTAAACTGTAGGCATGGGGTACTTTTTATCCCTGTTTGCACCAAACACATCTGGTGAGTTTGCTGCCAAAAAGCTCCTTTTTCTCCCATCTGACCATAGAATCCAGTCCCTTTTGAAGTTCCAGTCATGTCTAACAACTGAATATGCTGGAGTTTATTTTTGGAGGAGCGAGGAGGATTTTTCTTGAAACCCTCCCAAACAACATGTGGTGATGTAGGGGTTGTTTGATATATGTTTTAGGCTTTCTGACCCGCAAGACTCAAGTAATCTCTGCAATTCTCCATCTGTGATCCTTGGAGAGTCTTTGGCCACTCAAACTTTCCTCCTCACCGTGCATTAAGACAATGTAGACACACGTCCTCTTCCTGGCAGATTCGTAACATCTTTAGTTGATTGGAACTTCTTAATTATTGCCCTGATGGTCAAAATGGGGTTTTTCAATTCTTTAGTGTTGTGGAAAAATTCTGTATTTCTTATATTCATTTGTTTCCAAACTGTTAATTTCATTTAATCATGTGTTTCTGTGAGGCCTTTTGGGGACAAAGAACAGTTTGACCTGCCCAGGGGGGTAGAAACCAGTCCAAACCAGCTAAAGATATGGGATATCTTTAAGGAAAACAACAGAAACTGGGAAGGAGGGGTTAGGATGTCAGAAACCTGTATAAAAATGTCTATGTTTGTTGAGTCAGGCAGGAGTTCTGTTTCCAAGTTGGGTAGCTGCGACTTGTATGAAAAGAATCCTCAAAGAATAAACCTTTTCTCTTTATTACAATTTTGCCTCTTGAAAGTTTCTTACACCTTTGATGCTGTTTTTCTTAACCTCTGAAAATTGCCTTTACATTAGCTATTTTCTTACAGCCACTTTCTATTTTGTGATGCTCAACAATATTTTGATGCACATCAGGACTATATTCTTTGGATTTACTCATTATGATGGATGATTAAGGGAATTTTGCCTTTGTGTTTCTTCATATTTAAACTCCTGTGAAACAAGAAAGTCATAGCTAGACAATTTCATGTTCCCAGTCACCCTAGTGTGCTAAAAAAAAAAAAGGTAAATATTAATGAGAATATACTTCAGAGATATTTTACTCGTGGCCAATAATTGTGGCCAACGTGTTTTATTTAAATTAAAAACATTTATTTCATAATGTGATCCCCCCTCCTCCTCCTTTTACTTCAATGAAAGGTTAGATTTTTGCAAATCTTTTGAATGAAAGATCAAAAGGATAAACAATGCAGATTTATTTTTTACAGCCATTTTTGATCATATACCAGGGGTGCCATCAATTCTGACCACAACTGTACTTCCTGGTTCAAGTAAGAACTGTAGCGGCTGCGTTTTGGACCAGCTGGAGTTTGTTTATTAAGCATGCAGGGCAACCACTACTTGATTAATACAATAATCTAGCCTTGAGGTCATGAACGCATTAACTAACTGTTCCGCATTTGTAATTGAGAGCATATGTTGTAGTTTAGTTATATTTTTAAGATGGAAGAATGCGGTTTTACAGATGCTAGAAATGTGGATTTTAAATGAAAGATTGGTCTCAAAGAGCACATCCAGGTTCCTAACTGACGACAAAGAGCATGCAGCCATCAAGACGACTTGACAGAGCAGCCATCAAGTGTTAGACAGTATTCTGGGTTATTATGTGGTCCACCCTTGTGTGGTGTTCACAACCCAATTTCCCCTGTGGTGTTCCCGGTCAAAAATGACCGGACTATAAAAAATAGCTTATAAATCACTTGTTATGCAATATTATCACCCAATATTGGATTCAATCTTTTTGTCAACTTGTTCTCTTTCAGTTAGGACTGGTTTTATGTTTCTATTTGCATCTGATTAATTGTAGGCCTCATTTATTTGATAGTAGGCATCTCATTGTTTGAGTAAAAAAAACATTATTTTGGAATAATTTTGGAAATATTAAATGAAATCTGAAGAAAATTGGCACTGTTGATCACAATAGTCTACTTTAATATTTCACCAGGAATTTTGTTTTGAAAAACTTTTATTTTGTACAAAATGGCACATTGTCACTCTTGTGGTGTTCCCGGTCAAAAATGACCGGCCTACACAAAATAGCTTATAAATCACTCGTTATGCAATATTATCACCCAATATTGGATTCAATCTTTTTGTCCACTTGTTCTCTTTCAATTAGAACTGGTTTTATATTTATGTTTGCATCTGATTATTCGTAGGCCTCATTTATTTGATAGTAGGCATCTCATTTTTTGAGTAAAAAAAAATGATATTTTTGAATAATTTTGGAAATATTAAATAAAATCTGAAGAAAATTGGCACTGTTGATCACACTAGTCTACTTTAATGTTTCACAAGGAATTTTGTTTTGAAAAACTTTTATTTTGTACAATATGGCACAAAATGGCACATTGTCACCCTTGTGGTGTTCCCGGTCAAAAATGACCGGCCTACAAAAAATAGCTTATAAATCACTCATAATGCAATATTATCACCCAATATTGGATTCAATCTTTTTGTCAACTTGTTCTCTTTCAATTAGGACTGGTTTTATATTTCTATTTGCATCTGATTAATTGTAGGCCTCATTTATTTGATAGAAGGCATCTCATTTTTTGAGTAAATTTTTTTATATTTTTGAATAATTTTGGAAATATTGAATAAAATCTGAAGAAAATTGGCACTGTTGATCACACTAGTCTACTTTAATTTTTCACCAGGAATTTTGTTTTGAAAAACTTTTATTTTGTACAAAATGGCACATTGTCACTCTTGTGGTGTTCCCGGTCAAAAATGACCGGCCTACAAAAAATAGCTTATAAATCACTTGTTATGCTATATTATCACCCAATATTGGATTCAATCTTTTTGTCCACTTGTTCTCTTCCAATTAGGACTGGTTTTATATTTCTATTTGCATCTGATTAATTGTAGGCCTCATTTATTTGAGAGTAGGCATCTCATTTTTTTAGTAAAAAAAAACATTATTTTAAAATAATTTTGGAAAAATAAAATAAAATCTGAAGAAAATTGGCACTGTTGATCACACTAGTCTACTTTAATTTTTCACCAGGAATTTTGTTTTGAAAAACTTTTATTTTGTTCAAAATGGCACAGAGTTACACTTGTGGTGTTCCACTGGGCCATTGAGGGCCATTGTTTCAATTGGCCATTGAAAGTGAATGGGAGAGACGTGTTAGAAGTCCATGAGGAATATCTTTAGATCTGAGTGATGGATTATGGTGAGTTTGGGCTCTTTTTAATCTTAACAATCTCATGTAAATAACGATGTGCCATTTTCCACAATTTATGCATGCTTCATTGAGTTATGAGTTAAAACGAGACATAAGTGCTAGGCTACATCTACTGTATATTCAAGGCTCTGTGTGCGCCTGTTGGGGTTTGTGTGTTACAACTCCATTAGGAATATCTTTAGATCTGAGTGATGGATTATGCTGAGTTTGGGCTCTTTTTAATCGTGATAGTCTGCTGAAAATAATGATGTACAGTTTTCTACGATCTGTGCATGTTTGTGAAGTTATGAGCGAAAACCAAACGCGAGTGCTTCATGAGTATATACTTGGCTAGATGCGTCTGTGGTATTTTCTGTGTTAGAACGCCATGAGGAATATTTTTAGATCTGATTGATGGAATATATTGAGTTTGGGCTCTTTTTAATCGTGAGCTCCTGCTGTAAATAACAATGTGCCATTTTTCATGATCGATGTATGTTTCATGAAGATACGAGTAAAAAGGCCAAGTCTAAGCTACCTTAATTGGCTACGGGAGTCTGTGTGTCTGTGGTATTTTTTTGTGTTAGAACTCCATGAGGAATATCTTTAATTCTGAGTGATGGATTATGTTGAGTTAGGACTCATTTTAATTGTAAGCATCTGCTGTAAATAATGATGTGTCATTTTCCACAATCAGTGCATGTTTCATGAAGTTACGAGCGGAAATGTGTCTAAAATTCAGCATCCATACATGGTTTACACATGGGTCTCTTGAAGGGCTTCTTTTAGAAAAACCTAGCTCAAGTTTAGTAAAAAGCCTGAAACAATTATGCTTGTTGTATTCTACTCATTGAGACCTTTCAAATGACATATGACACAGGACTATCTGAGCTGTATGATGTATTTGACATATTGCTGAATGTAATACAAAAAAGTAGTTTATAAATTATGATTTTTTTTTTTTTATCAGCAAATAACTCAGCACTACTTAGGAGTTTATCAAATTGGCTACATTCATTGTAAATTTCAGACTCTAAGCTTTCAAATGACACCTATTTTAAGTTGATCAAGGTAATAGTTTTGAAAAATATTATGATTATTTATTTCGCAGCTAGGTGGCGCCTGCAGGGGGTACACTCAGTTTTAGAGTGATAACTCAGTAGTCGTTAGGAGCTGAGATTCTAAGCTTTAAAATGATACATATTTTGTATTGTTCCATTCATTGGATGCATTGGTCTCTCCCTGTCACGTTAACTAAAGAAAACTAAGAGAGGACTCAAGTGCAAAGGAAAATAATATTTATTGGAAAAAGAAACACTTAAACACAAAACAAAACCCACGAGGGGGAAAACATTACTAAATACCAAAACAACAACTTCAAAAGTGAACATACCAAACAGGTCACGGGGAACGGGAGACGTGTACAAGACAACGAACCAGCACAAGACTACAAACACAAGGAGGCTAAATAGGGGAACAAACAAAGGAGGGTAACGAACACAACAGGTGGGACAAATTAACCAATAACTGGATAACAAGATGGGAGGGGCTAAACGGCAGACACGAGCACATGGCTCAAAACAATAAAACACCCATGTGCATGACAAGACAGGCATGTGACATAACCCCCTCCTTAAGGAGCGGCTACCAGACGCTCCACTAGGACGGGAGGGACGGACCAGGGTGGAACGGCAGGGACGGACCAGGGTGGGACGGGAGGGACGGACCAGGGTGGGACGGGAGGGACGGACCAAAGTGGGACGGGAGGAACAGACTGTCCATCGGGCAGCCAGGGAGGAACAGACCGTCCATCGGGCGGCCGGGGCGGAACAGACCGTCCATCGGGCGGCCGGGGCGGAGCGAACAGTCCATCGGGCGGCCGGGGCGGAGCGAACAGTCCATCCGGCGGCCGGGGCGGAGCGAACAGTCCATCCGGCGGCCGGGGCGGAGACCTTCCCTCGGGCGGCCAGGGCGGTGAAGACCCCTCGGGCGGCCAGGGCGGTGAAGACCCCTCGGGCGGCCAGGGCGGTGAAGACCCCTCGGGCGGCCAGGGCGGTGAAGACCCCTCGGGCGGCCAGGGCGGTGAAGACCCCTCGGGCGGCCAGGGCGGTGAAGACCCCTCGGGCGGCCAGGGCGGTGAAGACCCCTCGGGCGGCCAGGGCGGTGAAGACCCCTCGGGCGGCCACGGCGGTGAAGACCCCATGGCTGTGGCCATAATGGCCAGTGTCGCGGTCACTGAGGGCTCAGGAACAGACGCCACCGGCTCAGGTTCAGGAACAGACACCACCGGCCCAGGAACAGACACCACCGGCTCAGACACCACCGGTTCAGGAACAGATATCAGCGGACCAGGAACAGACGCCACCGGCTCAGACACCACCGGTTCAGGAACAGATACCACCGGCTCAGGAACAGGAACCACCGGCTCAGGCACTGGAACTGGCACCACCGGCTCAGGAACAGACACCACCGGCCCAAGTGTGTGCGTAGCCCACACACACCACATGGCTGTGGCCATAATGGCCAGTGTCGCGGTCACTGAGGGCTCAGGAACAGACACTGGCTCCGGCTCAGGGACAGACACTGGCTCCGGCTCAGGGACAGACACTGGCTCCGGCTCAGGGACAGACACTGGCTCCGGCTCAGGGACAGACACTGGCTCCGGCTCAGGGACAGACACTGGCTCCGGCTCAGGGACAGACACTGGCTCCGGCTCAGGGACAGACACTGGCTCCGGCTCAGGGACAGACACTGGCTCCGGCTCAGGGACAGACACTGGCTCCGGCTCAGGGACAGACACTGGCTCCGGCTCAGGGACAGACACTGGCTCCGGCTCAGGGACAGACACTGGCTCCGGCTCAGGGACAGACACTGGCTCCGGCTCAGGGACAGACACTGGCTCCGGCTCAGGGACAGACACTGGCTCCGGGACAGACACTGGCTCCGGCTCAGGGACTGGAACAGACATCACCGGCTCAGGCACAGAGGGGTTTCTCCTTCTCCTCCTCCGTCTCGGATGGCGAGGAGCAGGCTCCAGATCGGCCAGGAACCACGATGAAGAAGGCTCTGGGTCAATCATCAGCGGCTCAGAGTCGATGAAAGACTGAGGCGAAGAGTGGTAACAGATGTCGTCTCTAGAACCTCTTCTTCTGTGGCCACCACGGGTACCAGAAAATCTGGCCAGACGGGTTCCCTCAAAAGATGGTTCCCTCTTGATGGACCGAGATTCGAGGGATTTGGCCATCTTGATCTCCTCCGTCTGCTGGGCCCATAGCGCGAAACACTGGAAGATGTTCATACGAGGCTCCAACTTTCCAGTTTGAGAAATCCCACTGCTAGACATAGTGTATTCCTTTTGCTGAGTCCTCAAAAAAATGGCTGGTTCGTTCTGTCACGTTAACTAAAGAAAACTAAGAGAGGACTCAAGTGCAAAGGAAAATAATATTTATTGGAAAAAGAAACACTTAAACACAAAACAAAACCCACGAGGGGGAAAACATTACTAAATACCAAAACAACAACTTCAAAAGTGAACATACCAAACAGGTCACGGGGAACGGGAGACGTGTACAAGACAACAAACCAGCACAAGACTACAAACACAAGGAGGCTAAATAGGGGAACAAACAAAGGAGGGTAACGAACACAACAGGTGGGACAAATTAACCAATAACTGGATAACAAGATGGGAGGGGCTAAACGGCAGACACGAGCACATGGCTCAAAACAATAAAACACCCATGTGCATGACAAGACAGGACAGGCATGTGACACTCCCATTCACTTTCAATGGCCCATTGAAACAATGGGCCATTGTCAAATAAATGAGGCCTACTCTCAAATAAATGAGGCCTACAATTAATCAGATGCAAATAGAAATATAAAAGCAGTCCTAATTGAAAGAGAACAAGTTGACAAAAAGATTGAATCCAATATTGGGTGATAACATAGCATAACAAGTGATTTATAAGCTATTTTTTGTAATCCGGTCGTTTTTTGACCGGGAACACCACAAGAGTGACAAGATGACAACAAAAAATTAAGAAAATTGTCACAAAACATTTCAGAAGTATTTATACCATTTGTGAAAAAAGTCACTAAGTTTCAGTCCAAAGCGATAACATTAACTAGTATTTTCGCGAAAAAGAAAATCTTCTCCGGGTCAAAATGACCCGAACACCACATGAGGGATAGGATTTTGTTCCAATAATTAGAAACTCTGTTTTTTCAGAATCAAATAGTAGGAAATAACTAGTCATTAAACATTTTCTCAGCTATGCATTCAATTGATTTTGTGAATTGGTCAGTTTCATCAGGGCACGAAGAAAAACAGAGCCAGAGTATCATCAGCATAACAGTGAAAACTAATGCCATGCTTCCTAATGAAGGGAATTCCTCCCAAGGGTAGCATGCACAGGGTGAAAAGCAATCCTAGTACTAGTACTGTACTAGTACTAGGTCCTAGTACTGAGCATTGCTGAACTTGTGATCGGTATGACATCTCTTCATTTACTGCAACAAATTGGTAACGGTCAGATAAGTATGATTTAAACCATGCTAATGCAGTTCCACTAATGCCAACATAATTTTCGAGTCTATTCAAAAGAGTTTTGTGGTCGATATTATCAAATGCAGCACTAAGATCAAGTAACACTAATAGAGAGATACAACCACGATCGGATGATAAGAGCAAATCATTTGTAACTCTAATGAGAGCAGTCTCAGTACTATGGTACGGTCTAAATCATGACTGGAAATCCTCGCAGAAACCATTTCGTTCTAAAAAAGGAACATAGTTGTGAGGATTCTGCCTTTTCTACTATTTTTGACAGAAAGGGTAGATTCGAGATCGGCCTGTAATTGACTAATTCTCTAGGATCAAGTTGCATTTTTTTTTAATAAGCGGTTTAATAATAGCCAGCTTAAAAGTATTAGGTACAATTAATTGCTAATTATTAAGAACAGGATCTATGACCCCTGGAAGCATCTCTTTCAGTAGCTTAGTGGTTGGTATAGGGTCTAACATATATGTTGTTGATTTAGATGATTTAACGAGTTTAGACCATTCTTCCTCTCAGCAATGAATGAATGGAATTTTTCTTCAGGGACACTACAATGGACTGTCTGATGCGATTCTGTAGTAGACGGTTGCATGGCTATAATTTTCTCTCTAATATTATCATATTATATCTAATATTATCAATCTCGCAAGTAATCTTATCTTATTTTCTCATTGAAAATAACACCTGTTATCTTTAATATGTTTGCCTGTCTTCAAGACATTAAAGGCTGGATGGACACAATTTTTTTTACAGTTAAATAGTGATGAAACTAAAATAATAATTGTTGGCCCATCAGCTTTGGCATTGCTAATCAGCTTGGTCCCTTTTCTTCTAACATGTGCTACTGTGTTAAAAACCTTGGTGTTATTTTTGATCCCACATTGTCGTTTGATAAGCTGATCAGTGCTGTGGTGAAAAGTAGTTTCTTCCAGTTAAGATCAATTGCCAGAACTAAGAAGATGCTTTCTAAGAAGGACCTTGAAACTGTAATTCTTGCTTTTATCACATCAAGGTTAGATTACTGTAATTCACTTTTTCTGGGTTTGTCTAAATCATATTTGGAATGTCAGCAATTGGTGCAAAATGCAGCAGCCAGATTATTGACTGGTACTAGAAAATGTGCACATATAATTACTCCTGTACTTGCCTCTCTACATTGGCTACCGGTCAAGTTCCGTCTTGATTTTAAAATGTTGATTTTTGTTTTTAAAGCTCTACATGGATGTGCTCCCCAGTATATTTGTAATTTCCTTAGTCCACATACTACCTCTAGATATCTTTTGTCATCAAATCAATTTCTCCTCTCAGTCCCTCGTTCACATCTTAAAACTAAAGGTGACCAAGCATTTTCTGTGGCTGCTCCTAAGCTCTGGAATTGTCTTCCCTATCACATAAGATCTTCCCCTTCTATTTCAATGTTTAAATCCTCCTTAAAGACTTATTTTTATTCTTTATGTTTTAATTCTGTTTGAGGGTGGATAATTTTTGTCAAGTTGGTTGTTCCGATGTTTTTAAGTTTGTTCTTTATTTGTTGCACAGCACTTTGGTTTCAACATCTATTGTTCTTAAATGTGCTTTATAAATTAATAAACTAAACTAAACTAAACTAAAGAAGTTCATGAAGTCATTACTGTGCTGTTTGAAAATGTCAGAAGTTGAAGCTTTATTTTTTGTTAATTTAGCCACTCTATCAAACCTAGGGTTGTGATTGTTTTCTTTTAAGAGAGTTTTAACAAATTTACCATTAATACAGACGCTGCATCTATTCCATCCAACTTCACACTTGTATTTTGTGGAGACGTTTATGTGTGTTAAACTGAAATATAATATTTCCAACATGGTGAGCACACCATTATATTTTGACAAATATGACTGTGTGGAGCAACTCTGGAAGAACCAGTGGCACCATTGCCTTGGTCCTGTTGAGAACACAGTTAAACAAACAAGGTCTAGAAATCAAGTTTAACCCGTTGTAAATAGTCCGTACATCAGTTTTGACCTTTCAGCTTGATAGCTAGATGTGATACGATAAGATATGGCTCACTGCAAAGATATGATCATACCTGTATAAGGTTGTGGGGTTAACGGATGTATTTATTTGTTATTGTAACTTGAATAGCTTGATTACAGTTGTGTGAATGCCACCACACATGTAAAGAAGCTCACTTAAACACACATTTACGCAACACACACACACACACACACACACACACACACACACACACATCCTTGCTTGCGTTTAATGTATTTAATAGAAACCTTTACATGGTCATAAAAACAGATATTTTGTTGGTGAAGAGAAAGAGAGAAAGAGACTGATTGATTGAAGAGGAGGAGGGTCTGAGAAGACAAAAGAGAAATGTAGAGGGGCCAGAAAGGAAGAGAGAACAGGAGATGGTACACAGAGAAGCAGAAGATGGAGGGAGAGGGGAGAGAGAGCTGATGGTGATGGATGAGTAAATTGTAGGCGTATGATGGGTGGGTGTGTTGGGGGGTGGGTAGGTGGAGAGAGAAAGGGAGTGTGAGCGATTCAGCGTTCCAGAGCATTTGTGACTACGAGAGTTAAGCCCCATTAGAGCCTCAGTCTGCTCTCTGCACACTAACATGGCTGCTGATTATTCCACATTTCCCTCGGCTCCATACCACTAAATGTGTTATTAACACACCTTCAGAGAGAAAGAGAGAGTGAGTGAGAGTGGGTGTGTTTGTTTAAATAAGATCTGTGAAGAGAATGGTGTTCTAAGCGAAATATGGGAGGAGCCAACACAGTTGTACAATCCGTAACTATTTTACATTTTGGTGACTTGGTGGCAAATTCGTTTTATTTGTAAATTTTTGTACAATCTGCTTACACCGCACTGATAGTTAGGCTTAGGGGTGGACCTAGGGTGAACCTGCTTACTTTTTTCTTAAAATAATACAATTTCATACGAATCAGATAAAATAAATAAAATACTTAGGCTATGTTTTCTTATGAGATTGGGTTGTTCATCTAATGTCATTCACAACAAAAAGTATTCAGTTCTTTAATGTATTAAATAAAAGTTCAGCATTTTGCTTGTGTATTTTTGTTTTTACATTACCTATAGGAATTTTCTGAGAAATTTTTAACTAATTTTGAACTTTCAATCGACAGAACTCGTGGCATTATGTTAGCACAAATTTGTTTTTATCTTGTCCATCATTTTCTAAAAAAAAAAAAAAGAATAAAAAAAGTGAGGCTTAATTGCGTTCAACAAACAACAAATGTTGCTATTATACACTGATGGTGTGCTGTAATACTACCAAAAAAATAATGATCCTAACCTTTATCTTCATAATGAAATCTCAGATGGCCAGAGAGTAATTCACCTTTTATAAATTGTTATAATAATACTTTGTCCGGAGACTGTAGTAAACACCATAACTTTTAAAAAGCTTAGCTTAAATGTGATATGAATAAACAGTGCTCATAAATGGCTGTTGAGATAGTATTCTCAGTGGAAACGAGTTAAGAGGCTTGGACCCGGAAATAGTATCCCTTACATCACAACTTAACAAGCGGATTAACTTTAGATATAAACAAAATGCATGTTGAGTGAAAAAAAACAGCTCAACTTATACAGAAGTTAACAGGGGAATTAAAGTGCTTTTATAACATTACATTTTGGTTTTAAATTGGCCCCATTTATTTCCATTGGTGGGATGAGTCAAACTTAACTTGAACCGGGGAATATCACAATATTGCTATTCTTTTGACACATTTAAGACCCCAGCCACAGAAAAACCCATTCGCACACCCCAACACAAACAATGGCCAGGAGCAACCATAAAGACATGAAAAGGTCATAAAAGTCTACACACGTATTGTGGATACCACAGCAGGGGTCAAAGACACACATACACACACCTCACTGTCTGTTAAGATCTCACAGCAGGGGTCAAAGACACACATACACACACCTCACTGTCTGTTAAGATCTCATTAGCAAGACGTGTTGATACCTATTGTCTCTTCTCAAAACCTCAGCAAATAGATTCATTAGGAGTGAATCAGTGTTGAGGTTTAATGACACAGATAATCAATACTGTCATTGTGACCTTTCTCACCACAGTACATTTATTCTGATTTATTCAGTCCTTTTTAGACAATCAAAGGAACTTAAAAAAAAACATGCAACTGATAAACAGATACATCAGTTAAAAATATTTCACACTCTAGCATTAGTATTACTTACTTAAATGGAAGAAAATGTTTTAAGGCATTTAAAATAAAATAAAAATACACTTGACATTATAAGTGAAATTAGTGAATGAAAGAAAATAATGAATTAATTCATTTATTTATTTATATATTTGAACGAATGAAAAAAGTCAGGTTTTAACATCACAATGTGACAACATACTCTGGTTCTGTCAAAAAAAAAAAAAAAAGGCATTGATGTAGTTGCTCATTTGTGACAAAATATCAGCCTATGTGGTTTAGGAATCAGCACACTGACACTGAGCTGAACTTAAAGCTAGAAAACTGTATTCTGTAAGCTGATTGTCTCCTTAACAGAGCAGGAAAAGTGCTCTGCCATTTCAGTCTCCTTCACACCCACATCATTAGGCATCACATGGATCCCAGCAGGCCAATAAACACATTGTAGACTCTTTGGAAGGCATTTATTGATATTATTTATTGAATTATTGATCATCGAAACATACATTTATGCTGAATCATATTAATGTATTTGTACCATTTCAACTGCATGAACTATTCTCAGTAAATGATATTTCCATATTTAAATTCATGGAGGCTTGATGAAACCTTCTATACCATTTGACGGACATAAAGATTTTAAACTTTGATATAGAAAATCTGACTGTGTTCATACACTACATGGTCATGACATGAATATTATGAATGGTATATTTATAGAATATTACATAACAGAATATTTATAGTAGAAAAAATGTGCCATAGATTGTTTAAGGGTATTGTGACAATACTGCTACAATGTTGATGGATTGTTAAATAAAACAGAATCTATGACAAGGTAGCGAGAGAGGCTGGTGGTTCTATCACCAACTATTTTTAGGCCTGGTTGATTGCAGATTTATACTCCCAGGGGAGTGTGTGTGCATTTGCGTGAGAGAGAGTGAGTGAGCAGGAGAGAGAGAGAAATAGGAAGAGAAGAAAACTGCTCTGGGAGACACAGCTGTCACTCAGCACAAGAATGAAATGGCTAATTTCCACTTGTAAGCTCCCTGGTGTGCAGTACTAATGTCTGCATGCATTGAACACACCTTTATGAGACAGAAAGAGAGAGACACAGAAAGGTGGAAAAGGACAATAAGCACAATGCTTATGTGTATATAAGCATCAGAGCGCTGGACACAGGTCAGAAGGAATAACCTGTGAGAGAAAGCCAGCTGTGAAAAGAGCAAGCATTCTGAATAGGAGACAAGAGAATCCAGCCTGACAGAACAAAGGCAGCTCTCACTAGTAGGACTGTTTTGTAGCTGTCAGCACCAATGCCAGAGTGTGTACGTGTGAGAGATATTTCAGGGATTTAAATGTCTCCTTTGCTCCTCCTCCAACTAAAAAGAGAATTTGCCAGCCTTGTAGCTCAGCAAAGAAGGGAAGGACAGACCTTCAGTGAGTGAAGAGAGAACACAAAGATAATTCATCATAATACAGCAAACGAGCGAGCAGAGAGCGAGAGGAGGGGGTGATGCTGGGGAAAGCCACCAGCCTGTTCCCCTCCCCCTGCCTCTCTCACACACAGCAGCTTCATAAGTCTGTGTCATCTGCCTGAAGTGTGTGTGTGTGTGTGTGTGTGTGTGTGTGTGTGTGTGTGTGTGTGTGTGTGTGTGTGTGTGTGTGTGTGTGTGTGTGTGTGTGTGTGTGTGTGTGTGTGTGTGTGTCTGTCTGTCTGTGTGTGTCTGGACAAACATGCCTGCATATACAGACACACAGGTGAGATTTTAATGGTTGCACATGTGCATGTGTGTGTGTATGTGCACCGAGCACATTTGTGTTTGGCAGTTATTTTGGGATGTCTCGCATGCTGGCATGCAGAAAATGGCATTCATCATGTCCAATCTGTCAATGGCAACAAAGACAGAGAGACAAACATGCTCAGATAGCGAAAGGGAATTACCACACTGTTCCCTATGGACACACTAGCCACAACTGAAGACACACCACCACCAATCACACACAAACACACAACATACACCACAAGTGCATGAGAAGACAACGTAGACATATGGATTAGTCATATTGGCCATATTACACAAACATTTACTGAAAGTGTGCATGTGTGTGTGTGTGTGTGTGTGTGTGTGTGTGTGTGTGTGTGTGTGTGTGTGTGTGTGTTTACTATTAATAATTACCTAGCTACTTTATATCTGCTTCAGAATATGTCCATGAGGTTTTTGAAATGTTTGTAGACAAATGGAGGGAATTTTTATAGAAATATCTTGTGTAAATAGCTGCTCATGAGAGAGAGACAATGAGTGAGAACATGTTTAGAGATAACTGTAATGTGCAACAAAACCTGCAGCCCTTTAAATGTAATTTCCTAAAACAAGTCTTGAAAAGATTGAAATGTTGAAATGTTGAAATGAGAGAGAGAGAGAGAGAGAGAGAGAGAGAGAGAGAGAGAGAGAGAGAGAGAGAGAGAGAGAGAGTGTGTGTGTTCAGGCATAGACGTGCTCCGTATGTCAGGTGACAATAAAAACTGGCCTTTTTTTCTTATTTTGTTTCCATTTTTATCTTTTGTGTAGATCTCGTTGAACTGGATAGACACAATACAGATAACACACACACACATATCACACAAAGAAACAAATAATCACATAAAACCAGAGAGGGTTTACTTAGAGAATAAAAAGGAATGTTGCTCGTTCACATCACCAAATGCTTTAAAAACAAACACATGCTTTAAAAAAGCAGAAACCACCATCATTAATTCTTTACATTCATTTGAGGCGTTCACCCAACTATTCTAAACTGATTTCCTGCTGACATTGTGAGTTGCTTTCACAGATCTGTTGGTCTGAAAAATCTGAAGTCTGTCTCTTTTCCCATGGATTAGAGATGATACAGAGGAAACTCTGTCTGCTTCATATGTATGTTACATTACATTATGTCCAACACCTACAATAGATTCTTATAGAAGTCTGATGCCCTATCAGGTGTATGTATGTATGTATTTATGTTTCTCTTACGAGAGGTTCTCTCGTATTGCGTAAGTTGCTTACGCTATGGGTAAAGTCATCTTTTCTCGAGATATGAAAAAATTATCCTTAATTTTTGTATTTATTGTCAACGCAGTGCAGCAGCTAGCAGACCTAGAGCGGCTGTCTAGCGCGCTCATTGGCTGCCGTGCGGCAACTGCAGCAGCCAACCATTGAGCCCCGGCGTGACGTCACGCCCAATGGGGCGTCAGAGCCCGCCAGAATGGCCGTGGCTTTAGCGTATATAAGGAAGGGCTCGGGGGCTGCTACCCTGATTTTTCATCTCTTCAGCGAAGCTCTACGCATCCTGAATCCTGAGAGAAGCCGCCGCCGTGGAAACAAGCGACCAGCAAGCAGAGGAAAGCGCCTGAAGAAGCCGGTCATCTTTGCCGCCTTCAGCCATCCGTGCCTGCCACGCTATCCGGCGACAAAGTATCCTTTTCACTGCTCTAAAGCTGTGTGTGTTCGCCGCCGTGACACACACTCTTTCTCTAAAAGTTTTTATAAAAATGCTTCGCAGTTCCTGTGGCTCGTGCCGAGCCCCGCTCAGCGCCGGAGACCGCCACATGATCTGCGCTCTCTGCCTGGGTCGAGATCATGCAGCCCTCGCTCTCTCGTCGGGAGGCTGCATCCACTGCGAAGAGCTTTCAATGTCGACCCTGCGGTCTCGATTTGAAATGTTCAACGCCAAAGCTGTCACTCCGCCCGTCACTGCTGGACCGCGCAGGAAGAAGCGCCGCTCCCAGAGACCACCGGAGTCTGTGGTGGCAGTCTAGAGCTCGCCGGAACCCTGTCCTCGAGCCTCTCTCTCTCCTTCTCCGCCCCCCCCTTCCGGACGC
Organism: Rutilus rutilus; assembly: GCF_951802725.1. Lineage (NCBI taxonomy): Eukaryota > Metazoa > Chordata > Actinopteri > Cypriniformes > Leuciscidae > Rutilus > Rutilus rutilus. The sequence continues at coordinate 19,953,850 of NC_140217.1, read as the reverse complement.
GCAGCTGCCGGCTTCGGCCCTCACTGCCGCCGCCTCAGGGGACGAAGCAGAAGGAGATGCCGCCGGTGACAGCTGCTCTATCCTGGCCTCAGACAGCGAGGAATGGTCCGGTTCGCACCATTCTGCCTCCTCTTCTGTCCAGGAATCCTTCCGGACGCGCTCCGGCGTGGATGCGGAGCTAATGTGCCTCCTTTCAAAGGCCGTTGACCAGCTTGGCCTTGAGTGGTCGCGCGCCTAACAGACTCGGCGGCTGCTTTCTTCATCGCTGCCGCCAAGCGCCCGCATCCAGATCTGCACCTTTCCTGCCGGAGCTCCACGCGGAGCTTTCTAAATCGTGGAACGCACCATTCTCCGCGAGACTCCACTCTCACGTCTCCTCGGCGCTCTCACAGGTTGACAGCGCCGCCGAGAAGGGGTACAACACTATCCCTCCAGTGGAGCAGGTGGTAGCAGCGCACCTTTGTCCGCCCTCTGCGGGATGGCGCTCAAAGGCTGCCCTCCCGTCCAAAGCGTGCAGGACAACATCAGCTCTCGTCGGCCGCGCTTTCTCTGCCGCCGGACAGGCTGCGTCCACCCTACATTCTATGGCAGTCCTGCAGATCCTCCAGGCCGATCTCCTCTGTGAGATAGATGAGAAGGGCCTGGACCCGGCCGCCATTACAGATTTGAGAAGCGCGACGGATATCTCCCTCCGCGCTACTAAATCTGCGGCCCAGGCGATTGGAAGGTGCATGTCGTCGCTCACCGTCACAGAGAGGCACCTCTGGTTGATGCTCGCCGACATGAGGGAATCTGAGCACTCTGCTTTTCTTAACGCACCGCTCTCCCCCACCGGCCTCTTCGGCCTCTTCGGCCCAGCGGTAAACGGGATCGTTGACCGCTTCTCGGAGGTGCAAAAGACCACGCAGGCCATGAACCTTTTCCTGCCTCGACGCTCTAGCTCTGCTGCAGGCCGCTCTCGAGATCAGCCTCCTGCGCGAAGCTCTAACCAGCGTCCAGCCCAGCCTCCGTCTTCGCAGCGACGACAGGGCGGCCGCCCTAGATCGTGCTCAGCCAGCCGTCACAGACCACCTCCCCCGCGGGGACCCCGGCCCAAGATCGCGCTGAAGCCCGAACACGCGAAGTCCTCCTAGCGGCCGCAAAGAGGAAGAGACAGTTAAGTCCCGCTGTGGCCGGACCACTGTCAAAATACCCCGCTTTGTCAGTCCCCTTAAGCAAGACTACTGCAGAAGTGTATTCGGCAGCCAACGAGCCGGTAAAACTACCCGTTCGCCTGCACACAACCGCCGTTTTTATGGCGACCCAGAGAAATCTCAAAAAGAGTGTAATGTCTGGTTATCCGGCTCAAGCCGCTGGCATTTTAAGTGTAGAAAATGTGCCCACGTCTCAGTGTTCACCCCTACACACAAGCACGATAACCCCCGTGTCTCTCACAGAGCCCACTCTCGTAAAGCTGGCAAATGCCACTCGAGTATTAAAAGTAGGAAATGTGCCCACGAACCCGTGCCCACACCTACTCACTGCCCGCTCTGTCACACGGCCAAAGTTACCTCTCACCGGTCATGTTATAAATGTAAGTCCTGTGCCCGCTCACAAGCGCTCACACTTACTGACAAACACTTTACCCCCGGCGCTGCTCGCGCGTCCCGGTTTTCCCACAAAATGTTCCCCGTCCAAAGCAACCAGGACATCGTGTGTAAAACGACCAGCCATCGCTGTCAGCGAGCCACCGTATCCAAGCACCGAGAGCGCGCGCTCCGCACTCGTATCTCTGAGTCAGGTTATCGAGCCCACAAAGTGCGGCAATCGAAACCCGGAGGTCATTCTGCCCTTAGCTGCACATGCAGAAGCATGGGAAGCTATTCCAGGTGTGTCAGAATGGGTGCTGAGCACAGTAAAACTTTCAAGCACGGACCGAGACGACAGTGAATACGGAAGTAGCACACCTACTTCGTGCAGAAATAACGAAACTACTGTGCAAAGGGGCCATAGAACCGGTACCTCCTTCTCTGAGCGAGTCATGCTTTTACAGCCGTTACTTCCTCGTACCCAAGAAGGACGGAGCTCTAAGACCTATCTTAGACCTGAGATATTTGAACAAAGCTCTCATGAGAAGACCGTTCAAAATGCTCACAACCAGACAGATACTCGCGCAAATTGTAGGGACTGGTTTATTTCTCTCGATCAGAAAGACGCGTACTTTCAGATTCGGATAGTACCCCGTCACAGGCCATTCTTGAGATTCGCCTTCGAGGGTCAAGTGTATCAATACACCGTCCTTCCGTTCGGCCTGTCTTTAGCACCCCGTACATTCACAAAGTGTATGGCTCTCGCTCCCCTGAGAAATCTGGGTATGCGAATTTTGAACTATCTGGATGATTGGCTGATTTTTGGCACAGTCAGAGATAGAACTTATATCTCACAGGGCAGTGCTTCTCAGCCATCTGGAAAGCCTGGGTCTTACGGTCAACTGGACCAAGAGCTCATTACTGCCCAGTCAGTCAGTTTCTTTTCTGGGAATAGATCTGGACTCTGTGGCTATGACGGCCCGTTTGTCGACACCTGGCCGCGTCTTTCCAGAAGGGTGGCACCGCTCCTCTGAAAACATTTCAGAGAATGCTGGGTTGTATGGCGTCAGCTGCAGCAGTGCTTCAGCTGGGCTTATTGCGTATGCGCCCGCTGCAGCGCTGGCTGAATGCTCGTGTGCCTCACCGAGCTTGGGCTTCTGGCGGCAGACGAATCAGAGTGACTCAGAGCTGCGTTTCAGCCCTGGAGCCCTGGTTAGCGGCCGACTGGTACCAGCGAGGAGTGACGATGGGAGCTGTCTCGTACCGAAAGGTCATCTCGACGGACGCCTCCAACTTAGGTTGGGGCGCTCTCTTCGAGGGCAGACAGCTTCAAGCGCTTTCTCCCATACATACGTGGCCACCAGGTTCTAGTCCGTTCGGACAACATGTCTGTGGTTTTCAGTGAAAGAAATGGACACAGCGACCCCATTGGATTCAATGGAGAAAAGTGAAGTCAATTAGAAGCACTCACTTCCTGATGGCCGAGCATACTGTGCAGACTCAAACTGAGCTTGACGACGTAGATGTGACGTGAGCAACCTGTCTGTCTTCTAGTAGCTGTGCCAAGAGAAATCTGAATCATTCCCTTCCGAAACTTGCAGAGACGGAGAGTGTGAGTAGGAGGTGTCCATGAGCTAGGAGCAGGAGCAACTTTTGCTAGGTATTCTGATTAATTATTTTGTCATTTTGCCTCCACGTCCCCCCGATTGCCCGCAAGCTTCTCCTCCTGTCCATACGGTAATTTCTCTACTGTGCGACAGAGAGTCGCATGGTTATGACGCAATTGTTAGCCTATTTTTACAAAAACTGCTTCTACGGGGCCATAACGTAAGATACAAGGTAATGGAGCCTTTTATACATTTTCGTGTTTCTTTAGAAATAAACAATGGACAAATGGAGTCTTTAAACGCCTCAGATGTAAAGTTATTCGCTGTCAAAGTGACGCCAAAATGAATGGGAGTCAATGGAATGCTAACAGCAGGCAATGGTCTGCTAATCAATGGCGGCCCCCGGGGAAGCTTCAGTTTCGGCTGAAAGATTACCCCCTTGGTTTTACCCCACAGACTAGGTTTTTAAAAAAATACACAACATAATTATATTTTGTACTCCCAAACTACAGGCCTTATATTCTCATATCATATATAACTGTGATGTTCTGCAAAAAAAAAAAAAAAAAAAAAAAAAACAAGCTTTAAAACCCTTTTTTTCTTACTGAAAATTAGATAACTTAACTTGAAATATGTCATCAGTGTAGGCTTCACAGCGAATACTTTTACATAACTCTTGTCAACAATCATATTAATTTGCTATACTTTTTTTTTTTATTATCTTTCGCTGATAAAAAATACTCCATACAATAACATAGACAATGTCTATAACACCAAATAGAACTGCCTAACAACAAACAAACACTGCAGCGATAGACTATTTAATATATGGAGTAGTTAACTAGCTACACTGTAAATTGACCTTGTGACCATGTCTTTCTCTGTTTCAAGTTTTCTCTCAGCTTTTTGTATAGCTACCGGTTTCTTGTTCTTCTAAACATTGCGTTTCTTGGTTTAACTGAGGAATCCTGAGTAGGTCTTTCAAAGGTTTATGCTTACCATTTGAACATTGTTATTGTCGTTACTATCTGTTGCTAATGCTAGCTATTTGCGCTTAAAGAAGATTAAAGAAAATAGTCCAATGGCAGAAAAAGCAGCCAGAAAAATGGAGCGCAACTGGAAGTTTTTTGCATTTCATGGAAAGAGAGCACGATTGCGTACAGAGAGGCCTTAAAAACTGCTAGATCTGCTTATTTTTCAACCCTATTAGAAAAAAAGAAAAGAAAAAAAACTATGTATTTCTTTGAAACAGTGGCTAAATTAATGAAAAATAAAGCTTCAACCCCAGAGATTTCCTAGCAATACAGCAGTAATGACTTTATGAACTTCTTTATTTACAAGATTGATAATATCAGCAATTATAGACAGTGCATTGTACTTTCCCTGAGGGAAAATTCGATTCATTCATTGCTATAGGAGAGGAAGAATTTTCTAAACTCGTAAAATCATCTAAATCGACAACATGTATAGTATAACCCTATACTGACTAAGCTATTGAAAGAGATGCTTCCAGAGGTCATAGATCCTCTTCTTAATATCATTAATTCATCTTTGTCATTAGGATACGTACCAAAAACGTTTTAGCTGGCTATGATTAAACCGCTTGTTAAAAAAACGCAAGTTGATCCTATAGAATTAGTCAATTACAGGCCAATCTCGAATCTACCTTTTCTATCAAAGATACTAGAAAAGGCAGAATCCTCACAACTATGTTCCTTTTTAGGAAGAAATGGTATCTGCGAGGATTTCCAGTCAGGATTTAGACCATACCATAGTACCATATAACTGAGACAGCTCTCATTAGAGTCCCAAATGATTTGCTCTTATCATCCGATCGTGGTCGTATCTCTCTATTAGTGTTACTCGATCTTAATGCTGCATTTGATACTATTGACCACAACATTCTTTTAAATGTTGTTAAAAGACTCGAAAATGATGTTGGCATTAGTGGAATTGCATTAGCATGGTTTAAATCATACTTATCTGACCGTTATCAGTTTGTAGCAGTAAATGAAGAGCTGTCTTATAGATCACAAGTTCAGTATCGAGTACCACAAGGCTCAGTACTAGGACCATTGCTGTTCACTCTGTACATGCTACTCTTGGGAGATATCATTAGGAAGCATGGCATTAGTTTTCACTGTTATGCTGATGATACTCAGCTCTATAATTTCTTCACGCCCTGGCGAAACTTACCAGTTCACAAAATTAACGGAATGCATAGCTGATATAAAAAAATTGGATGACTAGTACTACTACTTAACTCTGAAAAAAACAGAGATACTAATCATTGGACAAAAAACTTCCTCACGTAATAACCTAGAATACTGTCTTGATGGCTGCTCTGTCAAACCTTCATCGTCGGTTAGGAACCCGGGTGTGCTCTTTGATACCATTCTTTCATTTGAAAGTCACGTTTCTAGTATCTGTAAAACCGCATTCTTCCATCTTAAAAATATATCTAAATTACGTCATATGCTCTCAATGACAAATGCGGAATAATTCGTTTATGTATATAGTTCGTTTTCGTAATGACATCAAGGCTAGATTATTGTAATGGCAATATAATAACAGAATAATTTCTCTTTGGCATGGGTGGTTGCCCTGCACCCTTAATAAATAAACTACAGCTGGTCTAAAAAACGCAGCAGTTAGAGTTCTTACTAGAATCAAGTATGACCATATTAGCCCGGTTCTATCAACGCTGCATTGGCTCCCTATTAAACATTGTATACCTTTTAAAATATTGCTGATTACTTATAAAGCACTAAACTGGTTTAGCTCCCCAGTACTTGAGCGAGCTCTTAACGCATTATAGTCCTTCACGTCTATTGCGACCTCAAAATTCCGGCCAATTGATAATACCTAGAATACCTAGACTGCTGGCGGTAGATCCTTTTCCTATTTAGCACCAAAACTCTGGAACAGTCTTCCTAACATTGTTCAGGAAGCAGACACACTCTGTCAGTTCAAATCTAGATTAAAAACACATCTCTTTGACCTAGCATACACATAATAGATTATAAACTTCTATAATTAAATTTTAGGCTGCATAGATTAGGTCAGCCGGCACCAGGAACACTCCCCATAAATCCTAATGTACTCATTGCATCATAAGAAGAATGGCGTCTACGCTAATATTAGTCTCTCTGTTTATCCCGAGGTTTATCGCAGTCCGCCGGATCCAGGCCGTATTCAGAACTGATGAAGGAACTGCGCCTGGACACGACGACAACGCAGTGCTAAAGTGTCAACTAGTCTCTCCCCCTTCTCAGTCCTTTTACCTCTGTACAGATAAAACATTGTAAAAATAGTTCCAGTTCACATGGCTATTTGGAAGCAATAAATAATTCTGTATTATACATTTTTAAGGCCAGACAAGTACGGTGTCCTGTAAGCGGCCCCTAAGTTAATAACTAATTGCAACGGAAGTGAATCGATCAAAACTAACTTTAGCTGGACAATAACTTTATTCTATAGCTGCTGTAAAGCCAAAACAATCTCTGTTATTTCCTATTATCACGGTAAAGCTGCTTTGAAATATTGTCCATATTGTTAAAAGCACTATATAAATGAAGGTGACTTGTAGTTGTAGTAACTGTTTAGAGTCGCAAGATGGCCTCAATTTGATAAGTCGTGTTTACTTACAACATCAGGTGTGTTCAAGTCCCTTTCGTCGGGGGAAAATGGAGGTGGACCTTCATTAACTAACTACACAAAAATACAGCAAGGTTTTAAACTCTTCTTCTAGAAAATGAAAAACAACGTGCTTAAGTGTGTTTTCCTTTTTTTTATGTTTTTTTTTTATGTTTTTTAATGTTTTACATTATGAAGCCACCATAAACTTGATCGTTATATGTTCTATTACAAGTATTTTGTAAAAAAACAAACAAAAAAAGCCTGACAAAGATCACTGCTAAATAAGTATTCTGGTATTCTGTCACATTTTCACTGACACACCCCCAAATCGTAAACTTTGGGCTTAAAGTCTGAGCTTCCCACTCATATTTACTACTTTGTGGTGGCGTTTATGTACATTAAAATCGTAAATACGATCTTTCAAACATGACTTGAACGGCCTACCTACTTCCCATTAGACCCTCCCATTTCACAGACTTTGAGAAAAATGGGGCTAAAGGCACACCAGGGTGAAAGGCGCATTTGACTTTATTCTCTTTTAAACCACTAGATGGCACATAAATTCAACTCAGCACTTTTCTTAACAACCTCTTTTGATGATGCACATGGAAATTTGGCTGATCCTTGATATGATCTATCTATCTATCTATCTATCTATCTATCTATCTATCTATCTATCTATCTATCTATCTATCTATCTATCTATCTATTAACCTGTTTTAAACGCGTCTCTTGTGACCACTAGCTTTCGGATTTCGCTGAGATCCTCCCCTTTTCGTCACTCTTATTAACCTCTGATTCTTAAAATGTGTTAGCGTTTGACTGCCTGAGTGGGATATTTCAAATGTGTTTGCTTAATCCACTGTATTTGTCTTTCTGGAAGTTTTGGTCTGGCCATAGTTTTATTTCATGAACACATTATAACAAACCACCAACCCCCTCACCACCCCCACCACACTAGACTGTGTGCATTTTAATGCTTCCTCTGTTTTCATTAGCACCTCTTCTTCTCTTGGCCCACCGTTGCAGCAGTAATTGATAATTAAAGAGCAATAACTCAGCAGTCAGTGCAATCTCTCAGCAGGAGCTGCCCACCCTCAGCACACACTTATGCCAGCATGTGCCCAGACAGCACACATTAACATTACACACACACTGACAATTGAAATACATATACACAAAGAACTGTGTTTTGTGTGAAGGTTGGATGCATGGATTATGATTATTACATACACTGTATGACATTAAATATTAGCATATCCGAAATGCATGATAAATTTAGGTTAATTTAGGTCCCCACAGTGACACGAGTCCCCATGAGTCTGTGTGCATTCAGGTTTAAGTCCCCACCGGGATAGGAAAACACACACACACACCCACCCACACACACCCACACACACACTTCAATCATTAGTCTGCCAGGTATCCTCTCCAAGTACATAATGGTCAGGCAGGGGCTGGCAGTGTAATGGAGGTAATTTTAGGATATAGCACATCCAGGGTGAAAGGGGATTTAATGTTTCATTTTAGAAGCGATTTGCAGAAATTTCTCCCCCACAAGAGACTCTTAATGCTCCTCTCAGATGATCGCCTCCCTGTCTGGGTGCTTTCATAGTTGAGGTTCCTTGTTGGATATCTACAGAGGCAGGGGGTGTCTTTAAATATCGGTGGGGAATCATGGCTGACAAAGGGTAAATGTTCATTTTATTGTTCAGATCAGGGAAACAACACAAAGCTCTATCTATCTATCTATCTATCTATCTATCTATCTATCTATCTATCTATCTATCTATCTATCTAGTTACCATGCTTCACAGATGCTTTTAATGGTTACGTTTTTTCTCAGTCACTTTGGTTACATTTATATCAATGAACAGATCAGTGCTATCAGAATCACAAGTCCTAGCTTCATTGTTCACAAACAAGATAGTCAAAATGCCTAGTTGTGTTGTTAATAACAGTATACTCTGTCAGTATTTTCAGATGTAAACTATACCAACGATTTTGATGACAATGATTGAAAATTCATAAGACTGCACTTTATCTGTTTGGCATATATGAATTTCAACAGTACAAATTTACACATTGCTCCATATGGGATATTGATTGCAAGAGACTGGACAGGATTCACAGTTACACTTTACTGTTGGTCTGTCAACAAATTACAGTACAATATCACTGTGATATAAAGATGAAGAAAAAGACAAGACTATATATGTCATAGGGATGAAGATGATGAAGATGGACAACAGGATTAGAAAACATAAACAAGGTTTTATTAAAATAGAAGATAGCAAATGTAACAGCGTGTGTAACGCACACACAAACAATAACCGACAACTAAAGACTGAACACAGAGAAACTAAATGATGTGCAGCTGTGGTGGAAGATTAGTGTCCATGGGAACAGATGAGTGGCAGGAAACAAAGACAAAGAAACATGTGACTGATGACAACAAACTGAAAGTCCATGAAAGTGAAATTAAAGATGAATGAGTCCAGATAACCGTGACAATATACAACTAGGCTATACAGTGTATGTCTAAAATCTTGGCCTCTTCTACCTCTTCGTCTGTTTTGCCTCCCTACCCTTCCACCACACATCCTTAGTCCTCTTCTTCCTGGCTGTTGATCCTGTTTGTTTCCTTGTTCTTCCACTGTCAGAATTAGTAACATTGTGTTGTTCTCTGTCTATATGATTGCCAAATGAAGCTTCATGAGATGCACCTCTGAGCTCTTTTAGAGAAATGGTTGATCATTGGTTGATCTAGCCCTTTACTTTTCCCTTTATTAGTGAAATTCAAAATTCTCCTCCGCAATTCATCAATTCACATTTACAAAAAAAGTCTAATAGAAATGTATAGAAAAAAATACTTGATGCATTACTGTATGAAAACTAATTTAACCATTTTGTATTTAATGACTTGTGCAAGAAACTAATGCCTAGATGTTTTGAGGGGTAAGACTATTCAACAGAAAACCAGTATAAAGCACTTTGATAAACATGACATAAGCAATTGATAATTTGGGAAACAGCAGACAATTGCACATCATCAATTGCATGAATGTACCAAAACATTTGAAATGTGTTTAAAACAATAAGAAATTGCTTTTATGATGTTCACAGGTGACTAGATAATGTGGAGGTTGAACAAGTAGTTTTGAGAATTTCGGTTGTGATCTGAGAAATGCACCAAAGCGACTGATAAAAACTGTATTATGTGCCTCAAGGAAAAATGCAGTTCAAAGTACTATAAAGCAAGAGTTTTCATCCTGCTGGAAGATTTTATTGTTATTGCATTCAGGGATTCTGAAAGTCCCGATGAAAGGCTGTTCCATTAATTCTGTTAATTGGTGGTACCTGTAGTACCTAATGCTTCTTCTTGAAATAATTTACTGTTCAAGCTGTGTTATAGTTGAAAAATATAAAGCTCACGCCAGAGAAACTATGGTAAAAAAAAAAAACAAAAAAAAAAAACAATGTGTTAAGTGAATTTTACTGTGTTTTTATTACTGTAAAGTAAACTCAAGAGTATGTGCGGAATAGAACGATTTGCTTTTAGTACAATGTCGGTGCAAATATAATTACTAGATTCTACATCTGACAGTTATAAATATTCACATTTTAATGCTTTAAAATCCAGTGAACAAAATTTAATGCAGGCTATGTTCGAAAGACAAACCATGAGACTATAAAAGTCAGCTCATCTGATCTGCCTTTTTGCATTCATTCACTCTTTCCTTCCTTCCTTCCTTCCTTTTATATCTCACTTTCCATCATCAGAACTCCCTCCTTCTCTCCATCTTTCTCTGGGATAGGCCTATAAACCCCTCCCCCTCTCCCATTCCTGCTGGATTTATTGGTGCAGGAATTGAAGTGAGTTCAGCACCTTTGCTGGCTTTCTAATGCCAAACACAGCATTAAAGATCACCAGTCACAAGCATGGTTCTAACACCAAGATGAGCACTCCACATATGGATCTGGTTAACATAGCCGCAAGGCTTTGTTAACAACCAAACCAGTCACAGTGAGACTAATGCAAGAACACGAGACGAATGTGCTAGACTTATAAGGTAATAATGGAAAGAGCAACTTCAATCAATAAAACACTTTAGGTACACATTAGGTAATCAGAACGACATGGGCTTTTAGAGCAGTAGGGAGTGAGAAAAACTTGCATTTTAAAAAGGTCAATAGCTATTTGCATGCTCACCCTAGCAGTCAGCTTGAGGGGAGGCACAAATGAAGACATTGACTCTCATTTGTCATTCACTGATCAGTTTCACATCATGATGTGATCTAAACCGTGATTATAAAACTGAGAATAATTCCATGCATATAGAAAGTCCTTTCTCTTAAGCATTCATTCACAACTCAATAATTCAAATGCAGCGCTGGCATCAGTGAATGGCGTGTTTGTTTTATCCTCCGGGTCACATAGCCTGTTTTGAAAGCTTAGAGAGGTTTATATAATAATACAGTCCTGAATCAAATTTCTTAAAAGCCAATTAGGAGAGCCCTTTAGACACGTATATGCCCTTTTGTTCATTCATTATGTTTATAATTTATTAAGAAAAAGGCTGGTGAATAAAGAGTGTGAATCTAGGTGTGCAAGAGAGACATAACAGGTGTGAGAAAGAAAGAAAGAAAGAAAGAAAGAAAGAAAGAAAGAAAGAAAGAAAGAAAGAAAGAAAGAAAGAAAGAAAGAAAGAAAGAAAGAAAGAAAGAAAGAAAGAAAGAAAGAAAGAAAGAAAGAAAGTGGGAGAAGAGAGAGTAGACAGTATGAGGAAGAATCACATGAAGCTTTAATAGAATCCTGAGTCGGTTATGATCTGTCCTCTCCAACTGCAGCTTTAATAAGAAAAGCTCTTTGCGGGGGGCAGATTAAAAATATCATTTCCTGACTTCAGCTTCTTTTCTTGTTGCAGGCATGCAGACGGGAAGGAAGTTCATACAGAGACACAGCAGAAGGTATATAATAATAACAGAGAGACAAAGATAGCTTACACACGTATGTTCACATACACACTACCATACTAATGCATCAGTCTGCAGAAAGATTCATGCATACAGACACACAATGCTAACATGTATAAAAAAAACTTTAAAAAAACATATATACACACATACACATACACATATACATATACATACATATATATACACACATTTATAAAAACATATACACTAACTGACACTTACTGACACAGGCATTCTTAAGCTGGTTTAATCAAAATCTGACAACATTGCTTTGATTTGTTTTCATTCTATATTCTAGCAGACCGGCTGCCTATATGCCACACACGCACACACACACACACACACACACACACACACACACACACACACACACACACAAATAAATGAGTAGCTTTATAAAGACAAAGTGATAGTGGAGTGTTTACGGCTCTAAATCCTTATTTCATTCTCATTCACTGATTATCAGCATTAATATCATTATTATTTTTAATCTCTGAGCTGACTTGCATCATTGTTCAGCATTTTTTTTTGTCATAAAGGGGTCCATGAACAGGTTTATAGTCTGCATACAGGCCTGTATGTGGTTAGTTCAGTATCAGGACTGAAATTTGGGAGAGTGATGAATGTTCTAGCTCACAGATGAGCCAAGCATGGCCATGAGGCATCTGCTCTTCCCGCTGGTGTCATCTGGAGATAATAAGCCAGTCCAGCTGGATTCAAGACCACAGCCAACGCATCGCCCGGCAAGGGGTTTGGAAAGATATGACCACCTGCACAGTTAGAGAAGGTGTGAGTGGAATCTGGCTACACCAGTGGTTTGACTGAGGCCTTGAGGTATAAGAGTGGAAAAAAGGGAAATTGCAAATGTCATTGCATTAAGCCTCCTCTGAAATAGTTTAAAAAGAACATGTACAACCAGGGATAATAAAGAAAGCAACCACAGCAGACAGGGAAATTACAGCTGAACTTTGGCATTCAGTTCTGTAAAGGAAAGTGAGGGTGAGATCTGGCAACCTGTGGATGTAGGGAGTGTGTTTGAGACTAAGAGCCCCCTGCTAGTTTGATCTGCCACCTGAGGGCACTAGTGTGGTATAAGCCAGGTAACACACTTTGGCTGTCACACACGCTGAGCGCAAAGTAACACGTTTCTAGTTGCACATCTGCTCAGGCGTGACAAATATACACAGCCTCAGCATGCAAGAAGGCTGCCAAAAACCTTCACTGCTTAGAATCAAAGCAGAAACTGTAAATTATTTGCTTTTTTTTCAGTGATAGTACAAAATAAAACACAAATTTTATGTAAATCCTTGGGTATTCATACATGTGATGCACACCCCACAGAATAAAAAAAAGTCAACTCATTTTATTTTATTTTCATTTTCATTTAAAGTATTTTAAAGAAAGATCCTGTTTCAGATATTTATAAGCATTATTGTTTCTAAACATGGTCTAAAACAATGTTTTGTTCAATAGTTGTTTCCATTATGTTTATTTACTGACAATGAACTGCACAGATTACACATTTCATATGCATTTCACTTTGATATATATAGTTTAACACTGTGGTACTTTTTTTTTATTTAAAACAAACCTTGAAAGTAAAACACAGCCAAGATTCAGTCTGTGGATCAATGATAAAAAATGAGTGTTCATGACAAGGAAACTGAAAATCTTGTTTAAAACATGGTTCTTAGAAATGTGCTCTTTGTGTTCCTGTTGGTTTAATATACATTTTTTAATATATATACATTATAAAAAAATATTATGCCAAAGAGATAGTTTACCCCAAAAAATTATAATTTTGTTTTGGTAAAAAAAAAGAAAAACGTTCCCAAAAAATATCTATGTTCCACAGAGAAGAGAAAGTAACAACATTTGGGAATGATGACAGAATATATATATATATATATATATATATATATATATATATATATATATATATATATATATATATATATATATACAGTACTGTGCAAAAGTATTAGGCATGTTAATATCGGTGGATATTTCCAACATTATAATGTCCTGCAGTTGTATCAAGACTATTATGATGTAATGGAACCACTAACTAACCTGTAATCTACTAAAACCAATTAAAGGCATTCTATTACGAGCTGCATGCTACGTGGGTCTCACAAGCGACTTTGTGCTAGAGCGCTCTGAAGTAAACCGGACAGACAGTAAAATCAGATTGTGTGAGCTTAATTCCCCCTGACAATGCATCTGAACTACATGTCTCCTGGCAACCTGAGGAGGGGGGCTCTGCTGTGGTAACCTAAGGAGAAGCTTCCACAACTGCAGGCTGTCTAGATACTTGAAAGCTCCCAACACACACACTCACACATAGATAAACCTCTACAATACAGACCACACACTCTCTGCTACCTGAGCAGTGAGGGGTTCCAACCTTGTGTATAGTATCGCCAGGTATCTGTTCCGTTTTCCAGTAACTGTATGGCTACACAACAGTCTCTCAAATAACCCTGAAACAGCACCAGTGATGAAAGGGTCATGCTCTTTTTTCTCTCTCTGAATTTGTCTAGCTCCCTCCCCCACCCTTTTCTCCTCCAGTTTCTAAAGCTAAACACATTTCCAAATTCAATTTTCAGCATCGTGAGGATAATTTCTCTATGTGCTGGATGCATGTGATTCCTTGTCCGACTCTCCTGAAAAATCAGACCTACCGCTGTGTTCTCTGAACTCATGACCCAGCAGTGTGTCAAGGTTCCCATCCAGAAAATTTGGAACCTCTAGAGCTGATGTAAAAAAAAAACACACACACATTTATTTCTGTACTTTAAAAAGTCAATGAAAGCCAGCTGATTTTACAAGTTACAAAACAAGAAAGCCAACTGTTTATGTCCTAGTGAAAAAAACATTTCAAAATACATTTATTTCATACTAAGTATACTACAAATCCATTAAAGGTGCTGTATGTAACTTTTTTTATAAAATGAATCCTTTTTTTTATTGCCCGTCTGTGAAGGGGTTGTAATCACACATTACAATGATCCACTTTTCGCGTTTTGCTATTACCTCTGAAGGCCAGTATTCCTATTTTTATGTGAAGTCTCCGGGTCGGATTTTCTGCGAAATCCACCGGATGTGACGTGCATGCGCGCTCCCGAGCCTCTCCGTTTTATATATACGGTCTATTGCGACGGCACTGCAGCTAACCACATGGAGTCTGATAACACCAAAAAACGACCTGCCTCCAGCACAACACAGACTCCAACACAAACTCCAAAAAAAAAAAAAAAAAATGTATCTGCTGAAGCTCGTCAGGCCAAACGTCAATCGGATCGACTCAGGACGAAAACACGGATCAACATTGGCAGAGCGTTTGAATTATGGAGAGACCTCCGCTTTGTTTTAGGTATAAAAACAGACCCTGAGTTGGCTTTCATCCTTTTGGACAGGTAAGCTAACAATACTTCAAAGCATGTAAAATATATTGTGATTTTGTGCTTTAGTTGGCTCAAGTTAGACATCATTAGTTCGCCAGCTAACGCCGACCATTTGCTAACGTTATCTGATGTGAAAGACTACAGTTGTAACTTTATTGCTTTTCACGAGCACGAGCGCTGTTGTTGCAATCTGAAACATCACCGCTAGAGGCCGCTGGATCCTACATACAGCACCTTTAACATATTTACTGACATTTTGCTTGAGACTTACTGATACAGATAATATAATTAAACTTTATTTGGAGTAGCACCTTTATTGCACAATGCAGAATTCTTAATATTAAGCATAAAAATGTATTTAAGATAGTATGATCTCT
The DNA here is from genome assembly GCF_951802725.1 of Rutilus rutilus. Lineage (NCBI taxonomy): Eukaryota > Metazoa > Chordata > Actinopteri > Cypriniformes > Leuciscidae > Rutilus > Rutilus rutilus. The sequence goes on along the minus strand of NC_140217.1, from coordinate 19,938,272 downwards.
GTATAATATCAGTCTTTAAATAAAAGATATTAAAGTAGCCTAAGTATACTTGCAATAGTTCCATTTTAGCACAATCAAATATACTTAAGTATATAGTTGGACCTCAGCACTATTTCTGGAAAACTATCATACATTAAGTACAAAATTAGTTGTTACAATTTAGCAGACCTTACGTATACCAATTTAGTTCACCAAAAGTACAATTGCAGGGTATTAAGTACATAGATATGTAAATAGTATATTTAGCATAAATTAAATGCATTTAAAATACATTTTAGTATATTTATTTTTCAGTAGGGTGGTCAACCAGAGTCCAAAGCTAATGTTACTGTTACTGTGTTTGCCAGAATAGAAGCACAAAAAAATAAAAAATACAAAAATAAATAGGCCTACATAGCCTACATACATAGAGCTTGAGAGGTGTTTGAAAAAACTGATTCAAAATCTCCTGAATCATTTTGAAATGAATCAATAAATATTGGGAGAAAAACACAAGCAGTTGGCTTGATGGGCTTGAGACAAGTTTTTGGTAAACAGAATATAAATATGTTTTGAAAAAATAATGTAAATGTTACTATTAATGATTTACTGCACAGCACTCATAAATGGCAGGACTCAAAGTGAGGTCGTAACACGGTTTGCGAACGTCATCTTCACTGTTATAAAACGGTATCCTTGCCAGAATGTAAAAGGTCAAACCGCAACGAGTCAAACCAGTCACGAAAACAGACGAGAACAAATCTGAGTGTTTAACTGCCATGCTGCATGCATGTGTGTTTGAGCATTAGTACGTGAATTCGACCACACAAATCATATCTTTCAGCTCTTCTCTCTAATCCCAAAAGCAGTGGTTTGGCTGCATGTACTGAGAGGGTTTGTCACCATCTCAAATTTACTCTAACACACAACAAATCACTCGGGCCGTTTCCTGGCAACCAGAGGGGTTCCAGAACCTCAGTGAAAAAAAAACAAAAAAACAGCCTGAGCGAGGAAATTGATTTGGTGAACTGCTGTACAATACTAAAGTCAATAGTAGAAAGGCATGTGCATTGATTTGGCTTAGTATTATTTATTTTTTACAGAAAGGGATAATCCAAAGCAACAGTACAAACCAACAGCTGAAAGACTACTCCAGCAAAATTATTTAGGAGTCATCTCTTGTGTATTAAAATGAGTCTCCATATCTATTTTCCTTTCTCCAGAACACCATATATTATTATTCTCCCATCAACCACTCCCTTTTATTTTTCCACTGCTCTTTGGCTCCCTCTCGTGGTAGAAAAGGACTGAAAGTATCTATCTATCTATCTATCTATCTATCTATCTATCTATCTATCTATCTATCTATCTATCTATCTATCTATCTATCTATCTATCTATCTATCTATCTATCTATCTATCGATCGATCGATCTATAGTGCCCTCCACTAATATCGGCACCGTTGGTAAATATGAGCAAAGGCAGCTGTGAAAATAAATCTGCATTGTTTATCCTTTTGATTCCAAAAAATCAAACCTTTCCTTGAAGTAAAAGAATTAAAAGTGGGAAGAAAATCTCATTATGAAATAAACCATTATTGCAATGTCCTTTTTCTAAGATAACAGCTCTGAGTCTTCTTCTATAATGCCTGATGAGTTTGGAGAACAACTGACAAGAGATCAGAGACTATTCCTTCATACAGAATCTCTCTGGATCCTTCAGATTCCCAGATCCATGTTGGTGCTTCTTCTCTTCAGTTCACCCCACTCATTTTGTATAGGGTTCAGGTCAGGAATCTGGGATGGCCATTGCAGATGCTTCATTTTGTGCTCGGTGACACATTTTTGTGATGATTTTGATGTTTGTTTTGGATCATTGTCCTGATGGAAGATCCAACCACAGCCCATTATAAGACTTCTAGCAGAGGGCGTCAGGTTTTGATTTTTTATCTGTTGGTATTTGCTAGAATCCATAATACCATGTATTGGAACAAGATGTCCAGGACCTCCAGCAAAAAAAATAGGCCCAATAACATTAAAGATCCAGCAGTATATTGAACCACCCTGGAAATCCAGAGTTCTCGCAAGAGCACAAGTTGAATTTGCTCAGCGAGTCTACTCTGGCGTCGAGTAATGATGCTCATTAAATATGCCCTTGTATCCGAGCTGCACCAATCACATCGGGTTATCTGACATAGGCGGGTCAGTCATTAGTAAACATTGCAAGATGGCTATGGATGAACACCAGTTGTTTGAAACGGCTTTGGCCGCTACAATGAACGAGTTAGACTTGGCTTTTTATCTAAAAGAGGAACAGAAGACGGCGCTCGAATCATTCCTTTGCAAGAAGGGCGTTTTTGCTGTTTTGCTGACCGGATACGGCAAGAGTCTAATCTACCAGTTAGCTCCACTGGTACTGTAGCTAAGCGTATGGGGCTTGTTGTGATTGGTCGTAGTGTTATTCAATTCCGTGCAGTGAGATTTTCAAATGCATGCTTGGTGCCGCCCCTCGAGCTGGCGGATTTTCATTAGTCGATGAATTAATCATTAATCTTTCATTAATCTTTCAGATTTAGGTCTGGATTTCCAGGCTAATATTGAACTGTGGTCATGGGATCCCTGTTTGCGCCAAACACATCTGGTGAGTTTACTGCCAAAAAGCTCTTTTTTTAGTTTCATCTGACCATAGAACCAGGACCCTTTTGAAGTTCCAGTCATGTCTGACAACTGAATATCATGGAGTTTGTTTTTGGACGAGCAAGGAGGATTTTTCTTGAAACTCTCCCAAGCAACATGTGGTGATGTTTGATATATTGTTTTAAGGCTTTCTGACCCCAAGACTCAACTAATCTCTGCAATTCTCCAGCTATTATCCCTGGAGAGTCTTTGGCCACTCGCACACCATGCATTAAAACGATATATACACATGTCCTCTTCCAGACAGATTTGTAACATCTTTAGTTGATTGGAACGTCTTAATTATTGCCCTGATGATGTAAATGGGAATTTTCAATGCTTTAGCTATTTTCTTACAGCCACTTTCTTTTTTGAGAAGCTTAATCTTTTGCTGCACATCAAAACTATTCTTTGGTTTTACTCATTGTGATGAATGATTAAGGGAATTTGGCCTTTTTGTTTCCTCATACTTGTGCTCCAGGAAGTCATGGCTGGATAATTTCATGCTCCTACTCACCCATGGTGTGCTAAAAAAACCATAAATATGAATGGGAATATACTCTATCTATCTATCTATCTATCTATCTATCTATCTATCTATCTATCTATCTATCTATCTATCTATCTATCTGTCTGTCTGTCTGTCTGTCTGTCTGTCTGTCTATCTATCTATCTATCTATCTATCTATCTATCTATAGAGAGAGAGAGAGAGAGAGAGAGAGAGAGAGAGAGAGAGAGAGAGAGAGAGAGAGAGAGAGAGAGAGAGAGAGAGAGAGAGAGAGATTTTTCACATAAGAATTTCTGGGGTGCAAAAAATTATTATAATTATTATAAAAAATTTGTAATGAAAGATCAAAAGGATACACAATGCAGATTTATTTTCATAGCCGCCTTTGCTCATATTTACCAAGGGTGCCAATATTAGTGGAGAGCACTGTATCTATCACTGTCTATAATTTAAGTTAAAGACTCACATTTGACCTTCACAAAGCACTTTTGTAGGCTTTATAAGTCCTCTAGTGATGATTATTGTAATTCTTGTAACATTGTTAAAATGCTTGCTGACATCTCTCACGTTATGGGAAAGTACACATTTGTGGTATGGTAACAATGAAGGGCATGTTGCTGCTGGACAGGTACATAATCAAGACATACTAGATAATATGACATAATAGAATACAAATATAGTATACAATAATAGTACACAAATGGTGAGACAAATGTCATTTGGTTTCTAAGGAAATAGACAATAAAAGAGAACATTTACATTGTAATGTGTATTGTCTATAATTCACTATACAATAGTTATTCAATTTCAGTTTTAAACTGGCTGTTTTAAAACTGTGAAAAGTAAAACATTTTGTTTTACAAAGTAAAAACATTCCCAGTGTATGAAAGACAGTTTGGTCTGGAGGAATGCATGCAGGGTAGTTGAGATACCAGGCTTGAGGGGAAGTCCTCATTCTTTGGATTTCTGTCTTATTTTTATTTTTTGTAAGTTGAACAAAGACCTCTATTTGTGAGCCTGAGTGAGGTAAACAGCACTTTTAAGTAATATCAACACTGAAGTTTGCATTGATGCTATTGAAAGAAACTTATATAACTGCCTCACTGTAAACAAAAGTCCACAAGTTTTTACACACAGATGGTTACTGTGAAATCCCACTAAATAGATACAGCAATCTATTGTGCCATTTTGAACATGTTATCTTATTTAAATTATTTAAATATCCCTCAGTGGATATGATTTACAGCTTCCTGTAAATGTTCCAGTACATGTTTAAATGCTTTATTTTTATTATTATTATTATTATTATTAATGCACAAAACATTCAAAACAGTAGAACAGTATTAAAGAGAAAGAGTGGACTAGTTATAGAAATTACAAAGTATAGCATGCACTTTACCATCATGTCCCAATAAAGCACCTTATATTCCCGTTTCTGAGAAATACTTATAGAAAATACTATATAGAAAAATATTTTACTTTAAGTTCTGGTACATATACTGAATGATAGTCATGGAACCCTCAGGGTTCAGCACAAGACAAATACCTAAAATGGACAAATGTTCTAAAATCTAATATTGTAGCATTACTTTTTACATAAACTGCACACTACCATTCAAAAGTATCTTATGCTCACCCTTTGTCTGATCAAAAAATACAGTAAAAACAGTACTATTGTGAAATAATATTATATTATAAAATAAGTGTTTTTTAAAATGTAATTTATTTTTGTGATGGTAAAGCTAAATTTTAAGCGGCCATTAGTCAAATGATCCTTCAGAAATCATTCTGATATGTTGATTTGATACTCAAGTAACATTTTACTATTAATGTTGAAAACAGCTGAAAAACAGTTAAAAAAAAAAAAAAAAACAGTTGAAAAGCTGAAAACAGAAACCATTAAATTGACGTGTCCTTACTGAATTTTTATTTTTATTTATTTTTTTTATCTTACTGACCTTAACACTTAGTGTTGTTTGATTATTGCACTAAACGCATGGTTTATAAAGTCTGAAACAATAAGGCAACATTTCACGTGTTACTTCCTTTAGCTCTGTAGCAGATCTCCATTTTTTGCTCTCAATGCACAGAAACCGCCAATTATACTTCCACATTGGACCTGCGGTGTAGCCTCTAAGCGGTGGTTATTACACTTTTGTTTACAATCGCGATCCATTTCTCAATACTTAGGTCACTTTTTTTTAAACTCTTCACACACTGAGCACAACAGCAGTCTATGTGGGCTAAAATGTGGATCATTTATCATTATCATCTTTCAAATTACATAAATTCTTTTTCTCACTCAAACACAACCACCACCAGACCACTATGTACCTACACACTAATTTGTACATTTTACATACTTTTTTTTTTCTCAAAACTGTTAAACTTAACATAGAACAAAATTGAACAAGGCAACAGTTTGCAACATTTGCACAGTAATACCATATTGTAATATATTTCAAATCTAAAAAATTAAATGCTATCAAAATAATTAGATGTAGCTGAACCCCTACACATGGACCATGCAACATATTATGCAATACATTCTAAGCAGTAGATATTTGTCATTCTTGTTTTGTGAATACATTTTTACAAAAGAAACCATTGTAAAATAGTTTTTTTTTTTATGAGTGACAAAGCATGTTTGTTGGGTGACACCTTTGCTAGTGTTATGGAAGAATGACTAGATTTGCGACGTGTGTGAAGCGTTTTGGTGGTTTTAGTGCATTTTGACTGTGAAATTTACTGCTGTGCCAAGCCGAGGGTAAGGAGGAAACTGTGTCAAGAGTTTTGAAAAAGTGACCTAGGTACTGAGAAATGTGTCAGTGATTGTAAAAAAAATAAAATAATAATTTTTGTTCAATTTTCTATTCATTATGTTATGACTTATATTGTTGTTATAGGGATAAACAAATATATTACTGATATTTTTGGATCACTATGTTAATTTATGGTTTATCATCATCTCTGTCTAACATGCTGTGTTTTAATCAGCCTCACTGCTTTCATTAAAATCATCAAGCAATCAGGCTCTATTATTCATTATCCATGGATGCACTTTTTTTCATCATCCTGGGGGAAGTTCTGTGGTTATAAAACTGACCAATCACAGCATTTCTGGAAAGTAACCAAACTACACCGTAACCACCTTTGCTACACAGGGTCTACAGCATAGGTTTGAAGCAGAATTATAAACTGACCTTAATACTAATAGTTAGCTGCCTGTAGTGAGGGAATTTTGAATGTATGCCCTCATTCCCGTTAGTCCCTCACCAGGGATCTGCCTCAACCCACACAATATTATTCTGCTCCTCCCTCACCACAGTTTTCACAGTGTCCACTAGGCTGGCACTGTCATTCCAGCTCTCTGGTGGAATGCTTCGATAAAGGCAGGGTAGTTTATCCAGAAGGGGCTCCTCATTGCAGGAACACTCCAGCACCTGAGACTCAGTCACAGAGTTCTGCCGTAGTTTGTGTCTAGGAAACAATAACAGAATAGATAAATACAGCAATTGTAATGCTCAGAACAGAATTTTTTGTCCAAAAAATCTGAACCTTCATAGCAAAGGCTAGAATGTGTAGATTGATTTAATAACGCTCTTACAGCCACAGAGAAAATCATAATACCTCAATTTGCGGAGACTTCTCTCGGTAGACATGATGTAGACAATGATGGGGAAGATTTCAGCACGGTGGAGACGACGCACACAGTCCAAACCCAGCGGTAACACACAGTGAGTGCCCTATACAATGGATATCAAACAGGATAGCATTATATGACCATACTTTTGTGGACACACATACGGTCTAATATATGGCTTATATGTTTTACCTAATATATACTGTAGTAACTATAACTATTTTTAAATACAGGTCACTTTCAAAGCCGCAAACTCTGTCATATAAAATGGTCTTACTGGAATCAGGGATGGATGCAAAATGTGGACTTTTGGTCATTAAAATGAGTTATCAATGGTAATTAAACAGCCATAGCAGGAAAAAATAATATGGAAGTCAATGGCTACCGTCAACTGTCTGGTTACCAACATTCTTTAAAATATCTTAGTAGAAGAAAGAAACTCATACAGGTTTGGAACAACTTGAGGGTGAATAAATGATGAATAAATAATGTTTTTTGAGGGTGAACTATCCCTTTAAGCTCACTGGAAACTCTTTGACATTTAAAACACCACAATATTGTTTTGTTGATTTTACATATGGAATTTTATTTTTCATTTTATAAAAATGTTCAAAGCAAATGTCTTATAACCCCCTATGATATCTTATAGCTGTTTAAAAGAAGACTTAACTTTTGTTACTTTACTTAAAGCAGACAAAGACCACTTGTAATTATTATGACCACAAGCGCTTTAGATGTTTAAAAGAAGATTTTGTTTTTGTCCCTTTACTTTAAGCAGTAAAAGACTACTTCATAAAATGTAGTATGATACTGTGCAGATCTTAAGTAAACAATGTCAAGAAATGAGATTTGGAAAGTAAAAGATATGAAACTATGGGAAATATAATCCATTATAACTTAAGTGGATAAAATTATGTCCATTCTGTGTTATAAATCATCATATTGTTAATAGTTACCACAAAAAAAGTATGTATTATTACTGTTGTTATGATTATTCATGAGATGATACAACACTTTATAAGGTTGTTTATAAGGGATTATGTGTGTATTATAATGCATTAATAATAATTTAACCACAAATAGGTAAGTATTATATACTGTATTGTACCTGTTGTTGTGATTATTTATAAGATGATACAACATATTGTAAGGTTGTTTATAAGGCATTATGCAAATACAGGCTTCATATAAAGTGTTACCAAACATTTTACAACAATAGAATTGAATATTAATTAATATCATGTCTGTCTGACGTCATATGACGTCTATCTGTCTGTCTGTCTATGTTTGTCTCTCTGACTGTCTAATTGTTCTCAAAATAAAGTTTCACCCCTGACCTTAATTTTTGCAAAACATTTTTGTAGGTTTTCTCTTTCTGATTAATTATTATAAATCCTATTATTGTATTGTATTATTGTAAAACCAGTCTTCCATATATTTTTTTTTTTACTTACTAAATAAAATTGCTCTGAATCCTGTTGAGCAGGCAGTTAGTAATATGAAAACAATGTTTTATGACACACCCGTTTCATGATCTTCTCCACTCCCTGCAGTGTATAGCAACGGTGTGTTTTCGAGTCACATTCTTCAAGAATTTCCCCCTTCTGCATTTTTACGGCATGCTCACTTGCCATCAGCAATTCTAAAATATAAGAGATGGATGTCAGATGTAAGGAAAGGAGGGAGCAGCCAGAGAACAAAGCAGATCAATAAAACTATACAGAGGGGAAATTAAAGTCAGACAGAAAGAAACAGAGATGGCCATATTGTCACATGTGTTTCCCTGTTCTGTTGTTCCCGCCACTGATTTGTCACTATGGACACTAATCACTTCTTCACAGCTGCTCATCATGTGTGTTAATCTTCACTGTGTATTTAAGTTCCTGTCTGCATTCAGTTCATGGTCCGGTATTGTCTGTTGTAACCTGGTGTGTGTGTACCCTCTTCGTCTGGAATTAAACGCTACTTATTTGTATCTTTGTCTTCGTGAGCTCCTTTTGAATCTGCCCTACGCAGCGCCGTTACACATATATCACGGGACAGAAAGAAACAAAGATGGGCATATAGGTCAATATACATCACCTCAGTCTTAATTTTCATTAATGCCAGGACTTATTATAATTATATAATTATAATAAGTAATTATATCATAATTTGTCTTTAAAGTTTTAAAGTAAAGTACTTTTTAAGTAAGTGTTTTTTTTCTCGTCACCAGGTGTAGCCGATGGAAGCTTGTTTCCGCCACGGAATAAAACAGTTTAAAAGATAATTGCCTTTAAGATAATTGCTTTGTATCTCACAATTCTGACACTTTTTCTTACATCTTGCAATTGTGACATTTTTTTCTCGCAATTGTGAGTTTATATCATACAATTCAGAGAAAAAAGCCAGAATTTTTAGATAAAAAGTCGCAATTACCTTTATGTTTTATTCAGTGGCGAAAACAAGCTTCCATAGTAGCATAGTAGCTCCACCCATCAGTCACGTTCGACGTTACGTCAGAATGAACTGATGTATTGTAATCCCTATGGAAAGTACAACGCATTCTCATCCTAGGGCGTCATATACTGACACTTTTGACATTTCGTCTACATCCAACGCACATGGCACCCTTTAGCGTCAATATGACACGCACAGAGCTTTGTTCGGTTATGGGTAGGTTTAGGTCTGGGGTAGGGTTAGGGTTAGACCGCTAGGAGGCGCCTTCTGGCCCATATCTATCTGCGTCTCATATTGACGCTAAAGGGTGCCATGTGCGCCTTGGGATGAGATCGGGCTGGGAAAGTACTGCTGCCCCTTCCAGCACCCCGAGTAAGCCACATAGTCCCCCCACACCTGTTGGGGTGGAAAAAAGAACAGGGCTTTGAATGGAGAATGCCATTGACCCTATACAGAGAGACTATTGGATAACACTGTGAAAGTGTGCCTATTCCAACTGGAAAAGAACGCTACAGAGACCCCATCCTGCCCGTAGGGAGGTAACATGTGGAGTTACACATATGGAATGACCATTAGGACAGTGCCACATATGGAAGATCTCTCTGGTATATCCCGCCTTGTGCAGGGGTGGAGTCAATACTGTTAGAGAGATGGCAGAGTGGACTCTGCCAAGGGAAAGACACAGGCTTGGCAACAGGGAGGCCCTACCGTGGAAGAATGCAAACATGGGATCACCTAGGAGGGGAATCACAACACATAGGCATCTAGTCTAGTACAGGGGCTGAACAACCGGGCATACACACAAGTACTAGACCTGGCGTCAGATGTCTCCACCACAACTGACTGCCGAGGATGCTGGAGGAACTCTACCAGGATTCTACCAGGTTCCAGAGGTCTGGATGTGCGTGCCATATGGTGCCCCATCCCTGAGAAAGCAGGTCCTTCCTCACGGATTCACCAGATAGGGGCTGTCACAAGGAGCATAAGTTCTGGGAACCAGGTCCAGGTGGGCCAGTAAGGCGAACCATAAAGATCTGCTCCTCGTCCTCCCTGACCATGCACAGTGTCTATGCGAGAAAGCTCACTGGGGGAAACACATACTTGCCTAGAAATCAGCACAGAAACCGGCACAGGGGCAACAGCACTGCTAGCAACTCGAGGCAATTGATATGCCACTGAAGTCGAGGTCTTATCCAGGAGCCCGAGGCTGCATGCCCATCGCATACAGCACTAGCTGGAGGTGCTGCACTGCCAGCACTGAAGCGGTCTCATATGAAGCAATCTGAGCGCCGTTACTGTAGCTGCGGATGCCATATGCCCTCTGAAACAGTTTCATTGGAGCTGTTGTCCTGCCCCTGAATGAATTCAAGCAGTTCAGCACTGACTGAGCGTCATGTCGACCGAGTCCAACTCCACACCGAGAAAAGAGATTCTCTGCACGAGGGAGTTTGCTCTTTTTCCAGTTGACCCGAAGTGGCAGAGTTGCCTGAGCACCAGGTGCCTTTGTTCGCATAACTGATCTTGCGACTTGCTAGTCGTCGAGATAGTTGAGGTTGCAAATGCCCACTTCCTTCAAAGGGGTAATGGCAGCCATCGCTATCTTCGTGAAGACGCGGGGCAACAGGGACAACCCAGTGGGGAGGACCTTGTACTGCTATGCCCATCCCTCAAACGCAAATTGCAGTAACGGTCTGTGTCGAGGTAGGATCGAGACATGATAGTACACGTCCTTCAGGTCAATTGCTGCAAACCAATCATGGTGTTGAACGCACCTTAGGAAGCGTTTCTATGTCAGCATCTTGAACGGAAGCTTGTGAAGGGCCCGATTCAAGATGCGCAGATCCAAGATCGGTCGTAACCCACTGCCTTTCTTGGGCACAATGAAGTATTGGCTGTAAAACCCTGTAAAACCCATATCAGCTGGAGGGACCGGCTCTATCGCGTCCTCACCAGAAGGACTGTGATCTCGTGTTTGTACTTTTGGATGTGTTTGTACTTTTGTACTACTGAGAACTAGTAGTAGAACTAGTGGGCAAATTCACTTTGTGACCTCCTCATGCACTTCCGGGAACAAAGGGACCAGAGCGGGATGCTGCTGTTCAGCATGCCCTGCCCAGAGAAACCAATCATCCAGCTGTGAGCATTAGGAATAAGGTGGAGGGTTCCACACAAGCCTGACCCTTGTAGCGGCCCGGGAAAGCATGGCAGTCAGCTCTGGTTCAGACTCAAACAACGCTACTCTCTCCAAAAGGGGCAGCACAGCTGAATCTTCGACATCCGGTCCTCCGCGGGAGCCCTGAATGAGATGCTGGGTCCCCCATGGGAAGGACCAAACAACGCAGCCAGAAGCTCCACAGGCTGTGATATGAAAGAGGAGTGGGAGGGCCGCGGGGATTCACCCGGCGGGAGAGCTTTCACTGTAATCCTCAGATCATCCTGTGTATTAACCGAAGTGGCTGCAGGGCTTGCAAAATCGCTAGCCCGACGTCGGCTGCCAAAATGCATAACCGGCCTGCCCAACGGGCTATCTGAAATAGTCAAATTCCTCCCTTTATTCACATTATTGACTAGTTATTTTAAGGAAAAATAGGACCGCACAAGTTTTTGATCATGCTGATTTATCCGCTGCGCAATTTCTCATGAATCTCCATGCCTGTTTTAAGAGAAACACATGATCAATAAAAATTAAAGCTCCACTTTCACATGAATGCTTTATTTTGCGTGTCAGAATGTTTGAATCCATGTGCTAACACAATATCACTGTAAAGCTGCTTTGAAAAGTGACACTGCGTAAGTTACAACTTAACCTAGTTTTGACGTAAATGGACACTAAGTTACGACTTCGCACTTCTAAATATGTTTGCGTTGAACCATTAAACTTAGTTGAAGTGTAACTCTACGTATAAACTAAATATTTACGGCAGCCTCCGATCAGGAGTCATGGTTAAAATATCAGACAGACTGAACTGCATCAATAAGCTCTTCTTTTACCTGACAGACTTCAGTTCTTTAGACATATATGATAATGCTGAAATTTACATTCGCTTACATTTTAAGAGAGAGAACATTATGTGAAAAGATTACTTTGTTAGCGGCTATCTTTAACACAAACCCGTCCTAAACAGCATGCCGCTGTGTGCATCGGTCCATGTTGTGCATGTCAAATATCAGTCATAATCAATAAACTTAATTTCTTTTTGTATCAATATTTATTTATTGATCCTTAATAATTTCATTTCAAATTCAGTTTCAGAATGTTATTTACATATACACTTGTTATTCATGATCAAGTATCGTATTCAATGGAAACCATTATTTTGACCATTAGTAACGTGAGGCAAAAGAAGTTAGAATGAAGGATAAACTGAAATTCACGGCATTTCAACACAACTTATGCTTACGTATTTGAAGGCTGCTATTGGATCATCGAGGCTAAACATCATATTATGCGATTACGCATTCCTTTACGGAGAGCTTACGACCTACTAGCTACGTTCTGCCTTACGAACAAATGGTGCAATGGAATAAAGTACAGAGTTAGTTACAATACAAACTAGCTAGTAGTTACTAACTCTAGTGTGGACTTTACGTTCCAATTGAAGCAAGAACTGGCTGGTGCAACCCTACCCAGATGCATGTATTGATGATTCTAATTTGATTATTTTATATCCGATTGTTGATATTTGTGTTTTTGTCAAAAAGTTTTTGATTGATGTTTTGACTATTAACCAATTTTCTACATTAAAAATTGTCTTTTTATTTGGGCTAGTAAAATTAATTTTGGGCTACCAAAATCTGAAGAGTGCCTGCCCAAAGGGCTACCAGCGATTTAGAAATTTTGCGAGCCCTCTGGCTCTCTGCTGTGCAGAAAGACCAGGTCGGGGAATAACAGAGGGGACTCCAACTTTTTCACTGTATCTCAGTCTTGATCTCAACATCGCAATGGTCATCTGCCGGCAGTGGGTGCATGACTCATCAACGAATGCTTCCTCAGAATGCTTACAGCTCAGACACATGAGAGATTGTGGCTTTCAGATGGGGCCAGGAAACAACTGCATCCAGAAACACCATGGGTGGAATGACATCTTGAAAAAAGACCCAAAGTCACACCCGTGTTTACTCTTTTAGGGAAATTGCTCTTTAAATGTTGAAGCGCCCAGAGGAATAGCCGCTGCACTTAACCGTGAAAACACTCAGCAACCGTAACCTCCGCTGAAACGTGGCATTACACAAACACAGGAACAGCTTTCCTCTTGTTCCGTAGACTCTCTGAACGATGACTGAAGAGCAGACTGAAACAATGCCTGCTCGGCTCTGAATCGAAAGCTTAATGTGTGAGTTTGCAGGCTGCCTTATATACCCGGAAGCGAAGAGTGGCTTGCAATGCAAATCTCACTCGCCAATGTGCATTGGCTTGTTCTGTTACCACTCGAAGGTGATTGGGCTCTCAGGCGAGATTCCCAATACCTTAGTTTAGTCCGACGTAACGTCGAACGTGACTGACTAATAGGGAAACCTGTTGATACTGTGACTCAAACCTGAAGGTTTCTCTATGGTATCTGTATTTATTTTTTTCCCCTTTTCTTTACCTCTTGCTTGAAAATAAAGTGATTTTTTTTTTTTTTACCTGGCTCACAGAGCTGATAACCTTCCTGTTCTGCCAACCGTTTGTGCAAGACATGGCCAAAGATTGTGGGAAGGAGGAGGACTGGGCGACAGATGGGAGGGAACTGAGGTGTGACCAGGGTGTAAGGCATCAGAGTCACACATCTGCTCTGCACACAACCATAACCTACGAAGAGAAAGATTTACTTGGCACTTAAGATTTTTTGCCTGACACTTATTAATTAATTGAATGATTCACAGTTAACACACACACACAGAGAGAGAGAGAGAGAGAGAGAGAGAGAGAGAGAGATTGTAACTAAAGTTTAAAGTTTAATCTGGATGTTATGAATAAGGTTTAATATGGTTTTATTCAGAACTGGTTCCATATTAAATATTTCTGCAACTGAATGACCTTAATCTTTGTGAGACTTAAATCAGTGTAGTTACTGAGTAGTTGTACATATGGCAATGTGTAGTTGTCATCAGTCAGTAGGATTTTTCTAAAATAAATGAAGTATGTTACCAAACTGTTTGTTTAGTGTTGCATTTATGCAGCCTCCAAAATGTCTGTGAAAGGTAATTAAGACGACAGTGTAAAAACCTTTTGCAAGAAGTGTTTAAATTAAAAAAAGAAAGAAATATTGAATCTCACTGTTCCAAATATTTCCTCCTCAAAAGTACTAAAATAATTGTTAATGGAACTATTAAGAATCAGAAATGTATTTTGTTTCCCATGCCTAGTTATGAGTAAAACAGCTGAATGAGTTTGTCTTGTACTAACTGTCCAGTGATGTGCTGTTGTCATCTTCCACACTGACCCACAGAGGGTTTCTGCTCTGTTGACAGGTGCTGACAATCCTCACCTCTCTCTGCTTCTCATTAGCTGCAGTTCTCTCCTGTGGACAGAAAACAAGTACTGAGGACTAATGTAACAGATATTCTACCAATCTGTGCTAATAATGATTTTTCATGGCAAATCTCGACAGAATCTAACAATGCAAGTCTACAATAATTTTGTACATGTCTGTCTCTTTAATCTTGATGGCAAGAATGCATGACTCATTTTTCTTTAATTAGTTTGAATGGTTTCTGTCTGTGGCTAGTTTCAGAGTTATAAGTTACACATTATTATTCACTCAACATAGATCTTCATACCACACCCAGAGTTCAATATTTTGGCAAGCATTTCCGTAATTCCACAGTATGGCGATACAAATCTAGACAATCTGAAACATGGACTATGAATAACCTATGACATGAATTATGACTAAACTTTTAATTTGTCATGTCAAAAGGGCAGCAAAGACAATCAATTTATAGTTCAGTTAAGCATTGTGCAGCATTCCATTAACTTCATGTGTAATTGTAATTGTTTAAACACTGAGCAAAATTGCATGTGAGCTTTATTAGTATAATCTTAATATACACAAATCACAATAACAAAGTTAAAGAAACAGAGAAAAATAATTTCTGCAATGACTCTATGGACTGTGTGAATTTACTGATGGATTCTAACCTTTCTGTGAGTTTTGCGAGGGTAGGTCATATCCTCTATAGCCCTGATTAACAGCCTCTGTGCTCTGAAAAATGTACAAAGATTATGTGTGAGTGTCCATGTGTAAAGTAGTAATATTGTGAAATATTATTACAATTTAAAATAACTGCAAAATATTTTAATATATTTTATTATATTTTGAAATGTAATTTATTCCTGTGATGACAAAGCTGAATTTTCAGCAGCCATTACTCAGTGTCACATGGTCCTTCAGAAATCATTTGAATATGCTTTGGTGCTCAAAAACATTTCTTGTTATTATCAGTTGCAAATAGTTGCTTAATATTATTGCAGAAACTGTAATACTTTTTTCAAGATTATTTGATGAAAAACACCATTTATTTGAAATAGAAATCATTGTAACATTATAAATGTCTTTACTGTCACTTTTGATAAATTTAGTGCGTACTTGCTGAATGAAAGTATTAATTTCTTGCAAAGCAAAAAAAAAAAATGTAACTGACCACAAACTTTTAAAAGGTAGTATAGATGATGAAACTACAGGTCTAATGGGTTCACATTTTTACACACAATGATAATTGAAATTTTTTTGCTTTTCTTCTGAATCCCAGGAGCTATACGCAGGAAAATTGTACATTGACTGGGTACATTTTACAATGTAAAAAAAAATTCCCAAGATGTAAGTTTTGCTAATAATACAAATTATTTTACTACCTGTAGTAGTTGGGCAGAGCCCCACTCTGAAGGTCTTCCAGGTGAGAAGGGTGCACATGACTGGCCCACCAGAAGCCGTCATTGGAATGGTGAGTGTTTGTAACATGGACAATGTCGTTACACTTGACCGGCAGGGTTCCTGCTACATCGCCCGACAACGTCATATTAACACGGACGTAGAAGGAATCACCCGACATCACTTCTCCATTTTTTAGCTGCTGTAGAAGGTTCTCGTAGGCTAGGAGAAAATCAGCAGATCTTTATTTTGGTTTAGTACATCTCTGACCTTAACAAGCAATCTTGACTATTTACAAGGTACATTAAATAAGCCATCCCAAATCAAGGTTAAACATTATAAATCATTTTGGTTCAATTAATGAACACACACAGTGGAAGTCTACACACACCTGTTAAAGAGGTCATGAATTGAGAAATACAATTTTCCTTGAGCATTTGACATATAAGAGGTCATCATACTATATGAATATCCTGTAAGTTTCAGAACTGAAAACGTACTTTTTAGTCTAAAAACAGCTTTTTATTGTAACCAAGACCACCAGAGAACGGCTCATTATAGAATGTGCTTATTTATGATGTCGCCTCTGCAGAAGAAAATCAACACCAACTTCATTGCAACTTCCAAAGGATCCTAATGCTAGGGATGCAGTTATTTATTTTCAACAAAGTAAAAGTCTCAGTTGAGCATTATTTATTTGTATTCGGTACATTTCACTGTGGATTCTTTGGTAAATCAGTTGCAATTTTGGCACAAGCTTTGCAGACTTTTACGATATGGACTCAACAGTAACGCCACAACACACAAGTAACTGTGTTAATTCTAATGCCTGATCTCTGACCACTGATTTCTGATATGTAATGATTAATGTAGCTACAGTCAGATGTTCTTTGTCAATGTGTCAGTAAATCAAACCAGTGACTAAACGGTTAACTTCACATTGTTTCTCTCAGTAGGATGAAAATAATCTGTTATTTAAACTGTGATTAAATTATACATAGAAAGCGATAAAAGAACGCTGCTTATACAATCTCTGGAGTTGTCAAACAAACAGCGCGATATCAATAACTGAGTTCTGGACTCTCACCAAAACTACCCTTATAATCAATGACAAATCTCTTATTTACATCGTGTTTGCACTGTTAGTTATGATTAAAGCATTCGTGAGAGAAGAGAAATCGAGTTACAATGACAAGATCACTACATTCATGCGCTCAACATGTCTGTGATACATGGGCTACAACGCTTATTATTGCAACCTTTCATGGCACAATCTAAATATAATGCTATAGATCTAAATATAGTGTTATAATCAACACTTTTCACTATTAGTTAACCTTGGCAGCTGTAATAGTAAAAATGTGGTAAAAGTTTACAAGAGGGTTCCACATGTAATGCTTAGCTATTTCATTTGCAAAGATGTTAGCCAGTCGTAGCAGAGGGCATTTACACTGAAATCACACAGAAGACACACCGCTTCAGGCAGAGCATTCAAATCATAGGGCTAAAATCAGGGTAGGAAAAATGCCTTTTATTTATTACCTATGACCATTTTTTTTAATGTAAAAATCACACTAACATTATAAGTGCACCCCAGAAACAAAAAGAAAGATAGAATTATAGAAAAATGCAGTTGATGACCCCTTTAAAACAGCAGTTTTTTTTCTGATGTACAAAATGAACAACAAAAAAAGTAAGAACTTTTGCACCTTCAATGTAAAAGTTGCTCTCAAGAGGCCTACAGCCACATTAAAAGAGTTGCAGCTCTTTCTGGCAAGTACTTGCTCCCTACATTTGATAACTATCTCTAGTATTCTCCATCCGTCTGGGCTATGGGCAGGGCCGGTGTTATGCAGAATTTCATCATTACCCAACACAAACAGCTGATCAGATTTGTGCCACAGAGCAGCTCTATGCATATATGCATTCATATTTTCTCCTGGTCCGAAGTTCAAAAGGGGGGAGGACAAAAGGCCTGCAGAACAATAGATCTTGCCACATTGGTGGGGACATTAGGTACATAACCTGGTGTAGGGTATAGAAAGGCTTTCACCGTGCCTTGTGCATATTACAAACACAAAGGGGAAACCGATTGGGCTTGTAAGTATCCTTTTGTAAGTGGCCATATCACCCTGTAGCTCAAGACTGGTTGCCCACTGAAGCTAAGCAGGGTTGAGCCTGGTTAGTACCTGGATGGGAGACCTCCTGAGAAAACCAGGTTGCTGCTGGAAGAGGTGTTAGTGAGGCCAGTAGGGGGTGCTCACCCTGTGGTCTGTGTGGGACTCTCTGTGGTCATTAAAAATCCCAGGATGTCCTTCGAAAAAGAGTAGGGGTGTAACCCCGGCATCCAGGCCAAATTTGCCCATTGGTCTCTATCCATCATGGCCTCCTAATCATCCCCATACACTGATTGGCTTCATCACCCTGTCTCCTCTCCACCAATAAGCTGGTGTGTGGTGGGCATTCTGGCGCAGTATGGCTGCCGTCGCATCATCCAGGTGGATGCTGCACATTGGTGGTGGTTGAGGAGATGGTTGAGGTGGTTGAGATTCCCCCTTCCATGTAAAGCACTTTGAGTACCCAAAAAAGCGCTATATAAATATAACGAATTATTATATATATATATATAAATGAACTAAATTAATAACTTTTTTACAACAAAAATGAACCATCACTGAACTTACTTACAGTTAGCTGGACTGTGACGCTATTTTCTTCTAGAAACAAACTTTGTTGCATTATTTTCCTGTTATCTCTGTAAAGTTGCTTTGAAACAATCAGAATTGTAAAAAGCGCTATATAAATAAAGGTGACTTGACTTGACTTGACATAGGAACTCAACCACCTCAGGGTGGAGTTTCCATTCCCCAGGCCTCAGCCCCTGCCTCAACAGGATGTCTGATCCCTAGTTTTGGCATCCAGCTGTAAGCTGTTCTGACTGAGCTAAGATCAACCAGTCGTCTATGTAGTTCAGCATACAAATGCCCTGGAGTCGCAAAAGAGCCAGTGCTGCATCCACGCATTCGTGAAAGTGCAGAGTGACAAGGCTAGGCTAAAAGGAAAAACTTGATATTGGTACTCTCCGCCCCCGAAAACAAACCTCAGAAGCTTCCTGTGCTGATGAACGATGGATAAATGGAAGTATGCGTCCTTGAGATCTATTATGACAAACCAGTCCTCTGACCTGATTTGTGACATGATTTGCTTCAAATTCAGCATTTTGAACCTGAGCTTTTTCACAGAAGGATTTGGTTGGCGTAGATCTAAAATTAGATGCAAACCCCCATTCTTTTTTGGAGCAATAAAATACCGGTTGTAAAACCCGAACTCTGTCGGGAGGAGGAACATGTTCTATGGCCTCCTTCCCCAACAGAGCTTTTACCTCCTGTTCCATAACCAGGGCTTGTTCGGGTCATACCACTGTGGACAGGACCCCTTTGAACCTGGGAGGGCGAGACCCGAACTGAATTTTGTAACCTTTTTCTAGGGTGTGCAGGGCCCTGTTGAGATCTACTAAGGAAACCAGTCTCTCAAGACTAGTCTCTGGTGTAACTTGAGCAGCAAATTCGGCGCCCTGAAGATACGAATTGGCAGGGAATGACCAAACTGACTGCTGTGGGAACCTCTTTAGAGGAAGCAATCATCCCAGTGCCGCAAAACATCCTCGGGCAGACACTGAGATATGGGCTTGCTGGAGACCTCTGCGCCCCCAAAGCTACTGAGGTGGCGGAGTTGGCAGAACGGCCTCCTGAGAGCACAGAAAGGAGATGGGCACAGTAAAATGAGGTGTAATTATTTCTTCCCTCAGAGGCCTGACACCACTAGCATCAGAACATTTTCACCAAAGTCTTCTTAGAGATAATGGCCCTCATTTATCATTCTTGCGTAGAAATGGGCGTATATATTGGCGTAAGATTATGCTTACACTCCTCTCATCGCCTGATTTATGAAGCTGTGCATACCTTTGAAATCCAGGTGTACGCAATAGCTGCCCTTGATAAATGCCGCGGTGGAAAACGAGCGTCATTAGAATAACACGCCCTTATATATTCAAGTCTCCGCTTCCCCCACGCCCTCATTTTACGCCATGGACACACGGAAGACTGCAAAGAAGAGAAACTTCTCCGACGTTGGATGAGCAAATGACCTATCACAATGCATTATTTTACAGCACGTGTTTTGAAACAATTAGTATTTAATTTCGTATCACGTCACATGTATTGGGGTGAACAATAATGATGATGATGTGATGTGGAGTACCATTCATTCACATTAATAATTGCATGACAATTTGTAATATTCTTCTTATTATTTATGATTTTTATTATTAATGACGCTTATTGTTATTTAGAAGAAGAATGTCGTTATTATTATTATTTGTATTATTATTATTATTTAAAAGAAGAAGAATGTCATTTTTATTATTTTGTCAGTCTGAATTATTATTATTTTTTTGTCATTGAAAGCCTTTTTATTACTGAACAAAAAAAAAGAGGTATACTTTGCCTGGAGTGTTATAAAGTTGTGGATGGTTGTCTTTTAAAAAAAGTCTTTTGTCTTTTATTTTTCGTGTTCGCATTTATGAGGAAAAAGCATTGTTACGTGACAGTTATCCATTGCGGACGTGAGCGCTGTGAAAGCGGCATGCTTTAAAACTTTCACAGAGACCTCAAACAGAAAGCACAAAGCCTTTCTTTAAAGCGAATTTCGTTTTGTATTAATTGTATCTTAATTTTAATCAGTGTTTCATTATCCAATTTTCTGGATTTAATGCCTAAATAGCAGAGATAATCACGGAGGCGCCAGCGCCTGAACTGGATAACGTTAAGCTATCATCCATGAACCGAAACTCAACGTATAAGGTAGACTGATCGCCTCACACACCTAAAAAAAATAGAAATATATCTATTATCTACAGAAATCTCTACTTTTAAACAGAACCATTCAAAACAAAATAAAATGATGTAGGCCTAATCTGTATGAAATGTGTATTTCTCTCCGGCGCATTCACTACTGCGAAGATCGCGAGTCAGACTTCATCTTTGCAGCCGACACAGAAAACCAAATGTTTTTATTGGTTTATTAAGTAGGCCTACAAACAGGCGAGTTATGAAAAATTGAGTGTGAGGGATTTGTTCACTTCACACAAAAAGATCTTGGAATGAGATGGCTAAATGTAGCCTATCGTTTAGTCCACTGTCTAATTTAGAGATTTTTTTTTTAACCGACTACCGACAACTTTAATCGGTTCATACGGTCAACCATCGGTCAAACGGTCATCGGTTAACATCCCTATGTTGTTGTTTTTTTACAGTGGGTCATAACCTATCATATCTTTTAGTTTGTCAGTGCGTTTTGTGGTGTTAGGAATTGTTTTTCTGCGCATTCCCGCACTCAAAACGTGCGTACACCACCTCCTGAGCTGGCGTAGGATTTGAGCGTGCCGTACGCCAACGTCCATATTGATAAATCTCAAAGTCACCGTGGTTTTGGGTGTACGCCAGGTGTACGCTGGAAATTTGGTGTACGCACTTTTGATAAATGAGGGCCAATATATCTTAGATATATTGTCTTTTTAGAGACAAAGTATACATTTTATCTGTCTTACCCCTAGAAGATCTCAGGCAAGAGCCAGATATCTCTGGAATGCCGCAGCTTTTTTTTTTCTCCTGAAACCTCTTGACTACTGAGGTGACATTGTCGCCCAAGAGGCCAGGAGGAGCAATTGGAGCGTCCATGAAAAAACTCTTATCTTTCTCTTTTATACCAGACAAGTTTAGCCATAGATGTTTCTACGTAGCCACCTGGGCTGCCATAGACCGGCCGACTGACTTGGCCGTCTCTGTAACGTTTAGATTTCAATGAAGATGAAGATGATCCAGAATCAAAATCAAAGTTAGTTAAATATATTCAACTAAATCCAAACAGTTACAAACAAAAGCGAGAGTCTACGAAACAGAGTGCTGTGCACAAACAACACCAGACAACTGAATTAACCAAAATAAGGGACTTTGATACACAGTGATAATGAACAGAATACAAACAGGTGTGATCGTTAAATCAATAACCATGGTGATAAACTAGTGGCGGGAAAATGAGGACAAAGGAAACAGGAAACCATAAGCAAACTAAGAGTCCTTGAAAATGAAAACCAAACACAATGAAAGTGTGACAGTCTCCTTGGTGGCTTGGAGAGATAGATCTGTGGCCCGGCACAGCTCTATTATTGTGTCTGGGCTCACACCCTCACCCTCAACAAGGTCTCTTATCAGGTCAGCCTGGTATGCCTGCAGAATGGACATAGGCCTAATATGCAGACACGCTGTGGCCTAACCTGCGCTTTGCCTGCACAGTGCAATGCATTTATTCAGTTCGAAATAACGAGGAACAATACGTTTTTATGAAATGTAGGAGTAAAAAGTATGCTATTATGCTTTGGAATGAAGAGAAGTAGAAGTTTACCAAGATAAAAATATAAATACAAAGTACATTCATGTATATATACAGGTTTGAATTTTGCAGACATTTTATCCAAAGCGACTTACATTGCATCCAAAGTAAACATTTCATCAGTTCATGCATTCCCTGTGAATCAAACCTATGAATTTACCATTGCCAGCGCCATACACTACTCTAATTTTCTCTATAGCACACAAGTGATTGCTTTAAAATAAATAATTTAATATATAGCATGTATCTGTCACCATGATTTTGCCAAGTAAGACGTGTTCCTGTATCAACATATTTTGTTGATCCTGGAGCAACATTCCAGTCTGAAAATTTGGTCCTACCCCTATCTCTACCCATGAACCTAACCCTATCCATTACTTTTCCCTAAAATCAGAGGGAAATGATAGAAGAATAACACTGATGTAGAAGAACCTAACCCTGGTTGTAAGCCTAAACTTGACATAAACAAAGATGTTGATCCAGGAACATGTATTTGGTGAAATCACATTCACCAGCATGTATGATTGTGTGATTGTGATTATATGCCCTTACCATCTTGGCTGGGTCTCAGTGTGATGTGGCATGGTCCCTGGACCTGCCCCAGAGCCCACAGGGCCTCCTCCATAGTCGTGTCTTCCAGAACCATTTGTACAGTTCTCTGCTCCTGCTCACACTTCAGCTATAAATACACAATTTTGGCTTTGATTAGTTCCCACTCAATTTAACTGCAGCTAAAAAAACGGAATATCGCTCCAGGGATATATGTGTATAGTTACACATAACACATTATACACATAACATACACATAACACATTATAGACTTCTATAATTCAATGTTAGGCTGCATAGATCCTGATGTACTCGTTACATCATAAGAAGAATGGCGTCAACGCTAATATTAGTCTCTCTGTTTATCCCGAGGTTTACCGCAGTCCACCGGATCCAGGCCATATACAGATCTGATGAAGGACCTGCACCTGGAAACGACGACAACGCAGTCCTGAAATATCAACTAGTCTCTCTCGTTTTCGCGGGTTTGGGTTTTTGAGGTTTGCGCAGAGATAACCTTATTTTCAAGATTTTTCAAGGCTTGCACCTTGGAATCTATTTCAGGGTTTGCTTTCTCGGGCCACCAGGCACTGTTGAGCATGTTGAGTATTTTCTGTTAGAACGGTGTCGTGTTAGTGGCCTCTAAGTTAATAACTAATGATCTTTGCAATGGAAGTGAATCAATCAATCAAAACTAACTTTAGCTGGACAATAACTTTATTCTAGAGCTGCAGTAAAGCCAAAACAATCTCTGTTACTGTAATTTCCTATTATCACTGTAAAGCTGCTTTGAAACAATCTATATTGTTAAAAGCATTATAATGAAGGTGACTTGATAGAGATATATATATATATATCTTTCCTTATTCAAAGAGAAAGAGAAATTACAGCTTTCTGTTATTTGTCAGGGCATCTTATCTTTGAAAGAATCAGGAGAGACCTGCCACTGCTTTTATAACTGAATTCGCGTCTCCTTCCACTTTGTTTTTCAGAGTAAATTACTTCATTATCAAGTTAGACTGGTTCCCACTCCCCACCTACCCTTAGATTAAGCCTTGTCTGTTAAGGATTTGGCCTTAGCACAATTAGGACATTTAAGTAGCTTTTATAAACGTGCCTAAACACTTTATAAACATTACTGGTGTGCATCTTGAGACAAAACAAAGGCAGTGACATATTTTAAGAGATTCTAGTGCAAGTCGCCTTTAGTTCAGACAGCTCAAACATGCATTTTATCCTGGAACTAGGCTTAAGCCTTGTCCGTGAAACCGGCCATAAGTGTTATTATAAATACCCAAATCGTCCTCAAACAAAAATTGTAGAGTTCAGAATCCAGATCTTCTCACCTGAAGTATCTGAGTTCCAAAGCTGATGCCACTGGTATGAGCAGATGATCCTTCGGTCACATGATGCACGAACACACCAGTCTTATTACCCCCAATAACCTGTAGTTGGTTCAATAGCATTTCTCCTTGGAAAACCACGGTGAGTACACGACCAGTGATACGCAGGGCCTGAGGTCTGGAGCGCATTAGGAAGGGAGGAGCTGATGCTCTTGAGACGCTAGATTTATACAAAATAACATTCTTTTTTTTTAGCAGTGTGACAATAAATAAATCAATGTGATAATTATAATAATAATGTGATAATTTGTTTTTAGTTTTTATTTTACCTGTCAGTAGGGATTCTCTTGTGAAGTGATGTGGGTGATTTTGACTCGTTCAAATTATTTCCTATCAAAATGGAGATCAACAAGGGGTGTACTGTAATTCATTCTAATTGCAGAGTGTCCCTAAAAAGTATCTGGACACTGTTTGACATTTAAGCTACAAACATATGAATGTAATTGCATTACCTAGCAAAATATCAAAGCAAATAGAATCTGCAAACAAATGATGCTAAGCTGTTCTTAGAAATAACTACACTTCGCTGAGCCATTTTTGCAACTTACTGGTCCCAATATCATCTTTAGTGGATGTATGAAGTGGTGTATGATGTAAAAAGGTTTAAAATAAAGCTTTTAATCCTGTATTTTGAAGATGATGTACACGGTAATGCTCAGAATATTTCCTCTCTTTTCTCTGAAAATGTACACACTGTAAACTTGAAAATGTAAACTTGATTTTCTTAATCAGTAATTAAATGGAATACCTGTACTGAGGTTCATGACATACTTCCACTACGTACCAATATGCCAAATAAAATGACTCAATTCTGATTGTGTTGTGCCATTGCCACTTATAATTCAGAAAAATATATTTCAAAGTATGTAATGGAAGTATGTCATGAAGCTGAGTACAAGTATTCCATTTAATTACTGATTAAGAAAATCAAGTTTAAAAACTGAAGAGTAGAAATGGCCAAATTCTTTGAGACAGTAAATGAATGGAAAGAAATATGTTGTTATACTGCAGCATAAAGAAACCATTTTTAGTATATTTTGATTTAATAGTACATTTCTTGTTTGTCGATGAAGAGGAATTGTTCATCACATGAATTGTGAACTGCAACCAGAAATTGTACAATACTTTTGTCTTAATTTTGAATATTATTATCTTATTCCTAACACGTTTTGCCTGAAAAGTGTGCTTGTTCTTCAAAAATAAATGGCACTTGGTTTGATATTTAGTGATGTCATGCAAAGATGTTTTTAAGTGTATTTTGGGGCACTGTATGTTACTACGTGAAAGCATAAACATTTGCGACTTTGGGTAACCACAATGTAATGTAGGGGGAAGTAACAAACCTTTAGGAATGACAACATAATCAAAAGAGTCATCGGTCAGCTCCTGACTGCTGAAAATGAAACAAAGAGGTTTTTTTTTATTTCTATTTTGTATACCAGTTCTCTGGAGAATCTTCATGCAAACTTCCTCTCTCTGAGGTCAGAAGTTATTTTTAGATACAAACAACAATTTTATCTCCACCACAAGGTGAATGTACATACGGAAACATTGTTGACTTATGAGTTAGTTTTATTATAGTGTGTCTGAGTCATGGGCACATACAATGTAACATTAAGATCATAGAGACAAGGAAACAGGAAACACTAATTGATGGTTTAATAATACTGTGGAATACATACAAACAATAAAAAGAAAGAAAAGTGCCCTTAGTCTTATTTTCCACTGGATGCAAAAACAGGATGTAAGCATTACCTATTCATTTTGGTGACCATATTAACAGGTTATAACACTCATACTGTCTACGTAAATCACCCTACAACAGCCACTGTTTGAAAGTGTCTACTGGGCTTGATGCAAATTCCACATGCAGTGACATGCAAACAGCACTTTCTATTCAGTAAATATGACTGAATCCAGATGATTTAAACACTTTAACACTTGTTTTGGGTTTAGATTCTGGTCTGTGTAGACTAATTTATGTAATTTTATGATTGTACAGCACTTTGGTCAACATTATGTTGTTTTAAAAGTGCTTTATAAATAAACTGAAATAACGAAAGTATGGAAATGGGTTAAAAAGTTGTCCTTCTCCTCATCAAGTTATATTATTACAATAATATAATAATTCTCAATGGGCAACCATTTTAAAATGTCAACTTAAATCTTAATGTAGCCAAGCTGAAAAAGTCAATACCAAACTGTTATTTTCACAGTTTTACAGTTCACTGCTATGGACCAGATGAGCAGCTCACCTGTAAATGTCTTCCATGTCACTTCTGGAGTGTGTCACATCTGGAAAGTGTAACTCTCGTCTACGGAGAGATTCAGAACAGGGGGGCTCCACTTGATTGGAATTGATACTGTTGATTACTTCATCATTGAACTGTAAACACACACACATACACACAAAACATATATACAAAATCTATACAAAAACAAAAGCTCTATATTTCCTACCTAATGCCATCAGGCAGAGCAATGCTTTTTCCTCCTTTAAAGCCCATTCTCACATTAACAAATGCAAACAAAGTTATTGTTACTAACACTGCATGTACAGTTGACACAAATTAAATATAAGTGTAAAGGCCAATTCACACCAAGATCGATAAATATAATAACCATATTAGCATCCACACCAATTGACAATGAAGTTCTGTTAATAAAGCTTTTTTAAAGTCGGATGGATTTTGACTGGCTAATCATAGGCTGGAAAAAAATTGCTTGATCAAGTGTGGACTCCACAATTAAATAAAAATTAGGACAATTTTTAAAGCTTTATGGTTTTCATAATAGTTATTGTTCTTTAAAGCATGTGCTTTAAAGCACTCTTGTTTGCACTAACACTGTCAGACTGCATTCCAGTAATGCTTATATGTATCACACAAAAAATGCTGTAACTGCATGTCAAGAATAACTTTTTAATGGGACAAATATGCCTGAAGAAAAAACATGAGCAGTATCTGTAATTAAAAAAGCTTTCATTTGTCAGTGGTGTTGTTTTGTTCATTTGTGCTGTTAAGGGGTGGGGTTATCTGAGATGCAGTGCATGTATATATACCACATTAGGGTGGAGAATTAAAACTCAAGCAAATAATCACTATGTCACTAACCTTGCAAATTTTGACATATCCAACGATTATTTCATTCTCAAAAAAAAAAAGAAAAAAAGAAGAAGAGTAGGAAAAGTTGGGATCATGTAACGTCATAATATTGTGCACTGTCGCATAGTTACATGCATTCTGTCACCGAAAACTGGCCTGTCAATCATCCTGTCACTGTTAAAATCCTTATATACACACTCCCCATTTCATTGAATTAAAGTTAGATGTTGATTTTTAGTAACTCAAACCCCTTTCTTAACCGTCAATTTCACCAACATCCTCCATGTTTTTAGTTCTTTTTATTTTTGTAGTTCTGAACCAAATCCTGCAATGAGCTGTGGGCAATATCAGCCTTTAGTGTGCATGGATCCATACCTCGAAAATCTACTAGTAGTCAGTAGTATTCACATTATTCTCTGGGGACTATCTGAGGCTAAGCCTAATGTTGCACTTATACACTATGTACTCATCTGTGTAGTGTATACATTTTATACAATTATTTTGTCATTCAACATCGGAGTCTTATAGCCCCTCAGCTACGTAATTAAAGCTGCCAACAGTTGAGTGCATGAAGTGTTCAAAATTTCACATTTCGTTTCTTCAGTTAATTAAGTGCATCATCAGAGTATTTAAAGTGAACTTTTCTATTTGGAATTTTCAATATGAACACACTACTCACACTATTTATACTACAAAACTGCATAGAATGGTGCATAAGTATGCAAATTGGGGTGCAGCTTAAGTCACACTAGGCTTAGATAAGTAGAACATTAACAGTATAAATGTACCTCATTTGAGCTGAAAGACTCAGGAAGGATTGCTTTCAAGCGACACAGCCGTCTTCTGGGTGCCGGGCTGGAAGGAGGGTCCTCGCTGCTCTCGCAACTAATCGTCCTGTCCTACTCATTCAAGAGACATAACATTAAAAATAAAGGCCTGTGTGGTTGTATTAAGTTACAGATGTAATTGACTGCACAATATTGAAAATTCGCTGAATTTGCAAAGGCATTGTGGTAAGCTACTGTATGTTGGGTATTGAATTTATAATAGAAAATGTACAATTTTACCCTGGATTTTTCTCTTCTTTCTCTTTCCCTGCTACAGGCTTTCATGGTGAAAACCTTCTCCTGTAGCTCCATTAGTTGGCCTCTGAGCATGTCCTTCTCTGCAAGACTCCGTGCGATCTGAACCTGGGCCTCATCACGGGACAAATATGCCTAAAAAAAAAAATCATGAGCAGTATCTGTCATAAGAAAGTTTTCATTTTCCAGTACACTCTACAAAAAATGGTTCTTCAGCGGTTCTTTGCGGTGGTTATGGTGCTATATACCCATAAAGAACCTGTTAAGCCCAGTTTGGTTCTTCAGCGGTTCTTCAGCAGTTCTTTGAGGTGGTTAAGGTGCTATATGGCACCACTGCCATTCAAAGAACCTGTTAAGCCCCTACAGTTCTTTAAAGGTTCTCTCTCTCTCTTAGTCTCTTAGTTTAGTTGGTGATACAGTAGGATTAGAAAAACAACATTAAAATTATTAATTATCCATCTTTTAAGTAAAAGTGTCATTTAGAAGCATATTGACTCATCAATTGTAGTATCTGGCATGATAATGGGCCCTACTACCTCAAAAATGAAGAAAACCCCCCCCAAAACAAACAAACAAATGGTTCTATATAGCACCATTTGACAAGTGTGCTATAAAGCTTCTTAAGTGCCATATAGTACCAAAAGAGGTTCCCCTATTATTACGAGCCAAAGAACCACTGTTGAGCACCATTTTTGTTGAAGCAATTGTAAACAATCAAGGTGCTATATGGCACCTCTTATTCTACGGTTCTACGTAGCACCATTTGACAAAGGAGCTGTATAGCACCTTTAAAGATAGGTGCTATATGGCACTTAAAGTGGTTCCCCATGATTACAAGCCAATGAACCAATTTAAGTGCTATTTAGCACCATTTTTGTTTAGAGTGTAGTCTGTGCAAGCTAATGATTTATGTTTTCCAGCATGATTTCAGAAGGACTCTAAAAGCATCTTGTGTGCCTCAATAAAAGCAAAAACATCAGACCTTTTGAAGAAAGGAGTTCACAAGGTCATTGTCACAAATTCTCTTATTTGATTTATGAACATGATATAGAGCAGAATCAGAAATATTTCTTTTCTTTGCTGTTTTAAATTTTTAAAAATACAAAAAAGTTTGTTTATTTCAATATTTAAATTGTGAATCCCATATTTTCAAATTGGTCCCAGACTTTTGGACTCAATATTCATTTACTGCATATAATGCATGTAGGTTTCTAGATCTAAAAATGTTATTTCACTTACATACTGTAACGATGTTGGTCCAGTACACTGTGTTCATTTGTTTGAAACACTAACACTAAACTGACAATTTACTGTACTGTTAGATACCTTCCATGTAAACTGATCTCCATTGTTGAATCTAAACACTTATTTAAGACTTAATGATTTTGTATGATACTTGTTTATTATGAGCACAGATGATACTGACCTTATCTCTTTCTGCCTGCACCTCTTCTAGCTGACTCTGGAATAGTGTGCTCCTGTGCTTGTACATCTCACAGTCCACAGTCAACTTCTCCACCTCCAGGGCTAAATAGTCCTTCTCTTCTATGAGCTAAAAAAGGTGAGAGGGGAGCATGGTGAAAGTGACAAAAAATATGGACATTTAAAAGAAAAAATGTAAACCGAAGTAAAGAGGTAAAAAGAGAGAGAGAGAGAGAGAGAGAGAGAGAGAGAGAGAGAGAGACTAGATACAAACGATAAAAATATGAATTCCTCCTCTTAAATAAGAAAAAAGTAGGCTACAACACAAATTTTATACAAAGTACAACATTTTGAAAGACAAAACAAACAAACAACATTAAGGTTAAGGAGAGACCAGTTTTACCTCCTCTTTCTCTTGCTGGAGACGTTCATTCTCCTCACTTAGTCTAGTGACATCCTCAGCTAGTTCTGAACGTCTGGTCTCTGTCTCCTTTAAATCATTCTCAAGGATATCCTGCTGAACCTGATTGAAAGAGAAAGAGACGGATTTACTGTGAAGGTCAGTCAAATAAGATCGAGTTCCAAAATGTGTTGATTTGTTATATTACTATAATAAATGAGTCTCTTATTCACCGGGGAGAATATCTCAATCTCCAGTAACTTTGTGCGTACAGCATTGAGTTCATCTTTGAGCTTTTGTGTGTCACTGGGATTCTTTAAGGAACGCTGCCTCTGGAAATCTGTTTCTTTCTGTGCCTTCCTTAACTCGCACTGCAGCTGGTAAATCTGGAGAAGAGGTGAGGAGAAGAGATTTCATTATGCCCTGATGTTATTGTAAAAACAATCCAGCATTACTGTTGTGTGTGTGTGTGTGTGTGTGTGTGTGTGTGTGTGTGTGTGTGTGTGTATTATACTGTAGTTTTTCTTTCTTTACTCTTAATGGCTCTCTGCCAAGTAGGGTAAAGGTGTTTCGTTAAAGTGCCCCTATTATGGTTTTTCGAATATTCCCTTTCATGCAGTGTGTAATGTAGTTGTTTGTGAAAGTTCAGCAAAGTTGTAAAGTGAAAGTGCACGATAAATAAAGTTATTGTCTCCCAAAAGGAAGAATCGACTCTGAACCTCCTAAACGAGTCTGTATCCCAATGCGTTACTGTCACATGTCACTAGATAATACATTTGCATAATGCCCGCCTATGTTCTACATTGTCCGCCTGCGAACAACTTGACCCGCCCTCGAACACGTCATTTTACTGACGACAGCTTCTCAAATCTCTGAGTTTAACGCGAGCACAAAGCACTTGCTCTGGAAAGATGGGTCAGTACTCAGTTTATTTGGACCAGCTTGCTCCTCAGAATCACAACCTAGAAAGTATGATTAATTAATGATGTATATACTTTACTTCCGGGTGTTCAAAATACGTAGTTTTGTGTTTTATATTGTGTAAGTTTCCAGCTAACTGGCTTACTCACATGAAATACTTCTGCTAATAAATTAGAAATATACACATCTCACAATGTACATCAAACTGAGTAGCGTATCACTGAGAAACATTTTCATATAGAAAATAAAATATCTAGCAAGCCTTAACATTTGCCTCTCTTTAACCTCTTTAAGAAATGTTGCTCTCTATCAGGCACATGAATGAGACAATCTGTTTTTTGTAACTGTTTTTCTGAAATGAAAATAAAGTCCAAGTAAAAGCATACAAAGACATCAAATCTGGTTCTTTACCTCCAGTTGCAGGTCTCTGTTGCGTATGATGGTTGCAGACTTCTCCTCAAGAACTGAAGTATATCTGACATAGAGATCACATTTCTCATCCTTCAGTTTCAGCAGTTTCCTGTTTAAACCTACACAGAAGACAAGCAGACATTAAATAATCTTGACACAGGCAAAGAAACTGTCTAATTGTGCGAAAACATTCTGAATTTCTGAATTTCCCAAAGCACGTAATTCAAATTTAAAACACTTAAAATTAACTTTCATTAATTTCATGAACAATAATTACATCTTACATTTAACTGTAGTTAATGCTATACAACTTATTTTAATGTACATAAATGACAATATAAGTCTGTTAATGATTGTTAATTAAACATTAACCACATTGATGTAAAGCTGTGTTAAGTCCACACCATCAAGGTGACTGCGCAGTTGTCCATGCTCTTGTTGCATCTGGCTGAACTCTTCATTATTTTGTTGGACCTGTTTAAGTTTCCCCTCCAGCTCACAGCATCGAGTTCGCAGCCGCACAGCCTCTTGCCGTGCCACTTGTAGCTCTGTCTGCATACTGCTTACCGCATTAACTAGGTACTCTGTCAGCTCAGTGTAATTTATCAGGCCTGGCAAGCAGAAAAGCAAGGTTTTACTTATTTGCCTTAAATAAGGTGATAAAAACATCCCTCAAACACACACATGAAAATATATTCAGTTGTGCACATTTGTCATTGGTATTACATTGTTTAATAGACAGTTTAGAAGTCTAGATCGAGCCCTGGGGTTCAAATCCACAAATGTTACAGCTACCAGCTTTAACTACAACACACATTGTGTGTGCTAGTAATGCATCATCAGAAACTGAGATTAAAAGTGCATTGACTGACCACTGAAGCCTGAAGGCTCAATGCTGGGCTCGCGGCCAGTGATCTGTGTGTAGAGAGTTGGGTAATGAATCATCAGACTTTCGAGCAGAGCCATTGCTCCATTACGACCCTGTACACGTAACATGTCAAGCATATGACCTGTAGAAAAAAACAAACATTTCAGACATCATATCACAAATACTGCAAGATACATTAAAAGGTTTTATTTTCAATACTGTCAATCAACTTTCAAGTATTCCTTAAAGGAAGAGTTCACCCAAAAATGGAAATTATTTACTCACACTAATGTCATTCCAAGACCATACGCTGCTATTTATATCTGGGTTCCAAAATGTACGTTGGTACTTTCATATTTCACTGAAAAAAATAATAGCATACAGCAGGTTTTGGAACAACATAAGAGTGAATAAATAAGGAAAATAATGAAATTTAATTCATGGTGACCTACACTGTAAAAATAAATATGATTAGTAAGTCATAGCAACTTATGTTTTCACATTACATTACTTGAACTCAAGTCTTAAAAATTAAAGGCATCTACTGAACTAAGTTTTTCCACTGTTTTTTTTTTTCAAAAACGAAAGTTTTTTTTAAATGTTTTTGTTTATCAGTGTAACCTCTGATACAGCTGAATCCCCCAAATCCCCCAACCTTGAACCTTCCAATAACTCTTAATTTTCACATTCATTGCTCTAATCAAAAACAAAACATCAACTTCAATCCTGGAAAAAAATATCTTAATTTCCACCTTTCCATTAAATCTTTTAGGTTAATATTGGAAAGCATGTTTGTTTTAGTTTTTTTTATTGTTAAGAAGAAAACCCCTTGAGATATCTGTACTTCATTAACTTTTGTCATGCTCTGGTATACGATAAGTCAGAGTGTCTTACTGGTCCTCATGCAGCGGTTGGTGAAATGGGGACTGGTAAAAATCTCATCCTCATCCAGGTTTGTGAGGACACGTGCCTGGCGCAGGTAAGGGATGAGAACACAGGGACGGATGCCGAGAGAGATGGCATGGCGGTTATCGTCAATAAGATCCCACAGTTCTTCTTCTTCTAGATCCTTCAAGTCAGGAGTGTTCAGGACACTCTCAGCCATGCTGAAATCCTGAAATCAGACACTTTGCCAAACACATAAAAACTGGGTTTTTTAAATTAAAGCTTAAAAAAAATGTACAAAAAATTAACTCCAATAAAAACAACTCCAATGCTGGCATAAACACAACAGAAGTTAAATGAGAAATGAGAAATGAGAAGGAGTGAGATTGTAAGGGAGGTTAAGTTAAATCTCCTCCCCCTCACACCCACAGGTGCGTGAGGAAACCTGAATAACAAGGAGAGGTTTTCCCGACAGACACAGACTGACACATATGCAAAGCATGTCATGTGGATTTCCCCTTGAATAAAAAGAAGCACACAGCATTTTAAACATTACTTAAAGATGTCTGACATTACATATTGTTTATTTTCATTAGGGGATTGGGGAATTACAGTATGATAGTTATACAGCGACTAAAGCAATACAGAGATTTTATTTACTTAGCAAACCGCAATTGACAAACAAAAACATATACTCATCCGCTGTTCTTGTGTGATTTGTCTGTGTCAAGCAAGTTCTTCCTATCTAAAGCAAATTAAACAAGGCTGTGAACAGGTACAAAGTCCAACAGGAAAAAAGGAAATGAAAGAGGTATTCTAAAGTTTATGGGAAATTACATGTCACATGCAAACACAGCATGTATGTACATACTTTGCTGATGATAATCTGCCTTTGCGGAGGTATGATGGTGTGGTGGTGCAAAATCTGCCTATGTCACTTTAATGACAACTGTCTGCAAGGGACATACTTTAGTGTTTCACTGTGCCAGAGGAAAAGTTTTCATGTCAAAGTGTCTGTCAAAAAAAAAAAAAAAGGAACTAAAAAAAGTTCTAAATAAAAACCCCAGAGTGGTTTAGGCACTATGACGGTTTACATAAGTCATGGTGACATTCCAGCATCAAGAAAACAAACCAATGTCCAGTTCTAAAACACGCTCATGTATCCGCATTCAAAGAGTTGTTGTTCTTTAAAGGATCCTCTAAACAAAAATATATAATTATCTACACCAAACAACTGTCAAAGCTGTTACTTCGAGATGTTGGAATTTCGAATCCTATTGCACGTTCTTCCTAACCCTTTCAGTGACATGGGATCAAAAATCACAATGTCACCGGTGACGTGAGTATCAATCACCACATAATTGGTGTCCCTGGGTGGGCAAAAGTAAAATCATTACAGTCTATGCTACATACGCGTAGTTGCGCATGTCTGGGAAACTCATGAATATTAGTGCATACTTTGCCCATGGAAACCGAAAATCTCGTAACACCTGTCTGTAAATTTATTTTAATTTTTTTCAAATTAAGCTGGTTGAAGAACATGGGATGATGCAAATTATTTCAGTCCACCCACACTTTTAAAGGCCCACCCATCATCCACTTTTTGCATATATATATATATATATATATATACAGTGAGGAAAATAAGTATTTGAGCACCCTGCTATTTTGCAAGTTCTCCCACTTGGAAATCATGGAGGGGTCTGAAATTGTTATCGTAGGTGCATTTCCACTGTGAGAAACATAATCCAAAAAAAAAAATCCAGAAATCACAATATATGATTTTTTAACTATTTATTTGTATGATACAGCTGCAAATAAGTATTTGAACACCTGTCTATCAGCTAGAATTCTGACCCTCAAAGACCTGTTAGTCTGCCTTTAAAATATCCACCTCCACTCCATTTATTATCCTAAATTAGATGCACCTGTCTGAGGTCGTTAGCTGCATAAAGACACCTGTCCACCCCATACAATCAGTAAGAATCCAACTACTAACATGGCCAAGACCAAAGAGCTGTCCAAAGACACTAGAGACAAAATTGTACACCTCCACAAGGCTGGAAAGGGCTACGGGGAAATTGCCAAGCAGCTTGGTGAAAAAAGGTCCACTGTTGGAGCAATCATTAGAAAATGGAAGAAGCTAAACATGACTGTCAATCTCCCTCGGACTGGGGCTCCATGCCAGATCTCACCTCGTGGGGTCTCAATGATCCTAAGAAAGGTGAGAAATCAGCCCAGAACTACACAGGAGGAGCTGGTCAATGACCTGAAAAGAGCTGGGACCACCGTTTCCAAGGTTACTGTTGGTAATACACTAAGACGTCATGGTTTGAAATCATGCATGGCACGGAAGGTTCCCCTGCTTAAACCAGCACATGTCAAGGCCCGTCTTAAGTTTGCCAGTGACCATTTGGATGATCCAGAGGAGTCATGGGGTCAGATGAGACCAAAATAGAACTTTTTGGTCATAATTCCACTAAACGTGTTTGGAGGAAGAAGAATGATGAGTACCATCCCAAGAACACCATCCCTACTGTGAAGCATGGGGGTGGTAGCATCATGCTTTGGGGGTGTTTTTCTGCACATGGGACAGGGCGACTGCACTGTATTAAGGAGAGGATGACCGGGGCAATGTATTGCGAGATTTTGGGGAACAACCTCCTTCCCTCAGTTAGAGCACTGAAGATGAGCACTTGACAATGACCCGAAGCACACAGCCAGGATAACCAAGGAGTGGCTCTGTAAGAAGCATATCAAGGTTCTGGCGTGGCCTAGCCAGTCTCCAGACCTAAACCCAATAGAGAATCTGTGGAGGGAGCTCAAACTCCGTGTTTCTCAGCGACAGCCCAGAAACCTGACTGATCTAGAGAAGATCTGTGTGGAGGAGTGGGCCAAAATCCCTCCTGCAGTGTGTGCAAACCTGGTGAAAAACTACAGGAAACGTTTGACCTCTGTAATTGCAAACAAAGGCTACTGTACCAAATATTAACATTGATTTTCTCAGGTGTTCAAATACTTACAGCTGTATCATACAAATAAATAGTTAAAAAATCATACATTGTGATTTCTGGATTTTTTTTTTTTTAGATTATGTCTCTCACAGTGGACATGCACCTACGATGACAATTTCAGACCCCTCCATGATTTCCAAGTGGGAGAACTTGCAAAATAGCAGGGTGTTCAAATACTTATTTTCCTTACTGTGTATATATGTATATATATATATATATATATATATATATATATACACACACATTGTATATATATGCTGGACCAACAGCATATTAGGCAGGTGGTCATAATGTTACGGCTCATTGCTAACTGCATTTGGGGACATCTAAGAATATCCTTATTTGTACTGGAACAGTAAAAACGAAGAAGCAATGAATGTTAATATAAGTTCTGTCAGGTCCATTAAGTCAAGAACACACAGACAATAAAAATAAAGAATTTTCATTGAATAGATTGCAAACAAGTTGATGTTCCTGAATTGAAATTTGGCGGTATGGCTCTGTTCAGGGAGTCCTCTGACCTTCATGAGCACCATGAAATAGCAGAGAGTCAGAGGACAGCAGCAGCAGCATTAGGGAACGCTCACACAGTTTAGGACTGTGAGAGCTAAAATATCCCCCCCTGTGAACAGAGCAAGCAACATGACATAAAGCAATGCCACGTTATGCATAAGGAGGAGCTGGGGAGGTGGCGGGCAGCAGAAGCGAGCAGCAAGCATGTATGAGCAAACTGAATGTGCTTTAAATAGGGCGCCTTGTTTGAGCTTTGGCCATTGAGCAGTGAGGGGAGTTAACGAGCTAATGCAGCTCAGCTGGAGCAGATCAGCTGACGGGACAGTGTTCTTAGCAAACAGCATTAGCAGCGTCTTGACTACCTGGCCTGCCAGAACTGACGCTGACGCTCAATTAATTTGTATAAAAACCATCTATGGAATGTCCTCGTTCAGATAGCTAAGTGAATGTGTGTGTGTGTGTGTGTTATTGGGACAAAATGTCCCCACAAAGATACCAATATCTGAAATCCCTGTCCTTGTGGGGAAATTTTTTGGTCCCCATGAGAAAAACAGCTTTTAAATCATACTAAATGCTGTTTTTGATAGCATTACCTACAGTTAACTATTAAATGTAAGATGCAATTATAATTAATGAAAGTTAATTTTAAGTGTTTTAAATTTTAATTATGTCCTTTGAGAAATTCAGAATTTCTTTTAAGTTTTTTTTATTTTCTGTGATTTTCTGTTTAGAGGCATGTTTAGGGTTAGGGGATATAATATATACAGTTTGTACTGTATACAAATCCTTGTGTCTATGTATGGAATGTCCCCATAAAACATGAAAACCCAACATGTGTGTGTGTGTGTGTAATGACACTTTTTCAGTTGAGTCTTCAGGAATATAATAGGAGCACAGGTTTTGTTTACTGTTCTAATACAGCAGGAGTCTTGTTTCAGTCATACACCCAACCCTTCATTCAGGCCTAGGCAATGGCTGCCTAATATATTCATACAGGTTTTTTTTATGTGTTTTGATTTAGAGATGGCAGATTGGCATCTCTACATTTAAAACATCGATCCATTGTGTTATTAGTCCAATTTAATACAAATTATAATAAATACATATGCAAAAATCCTTGTTTAATTAAAACAATAGTCAACTACTGAACAGATTCTCATCCATTCTTACATTTCCTGTTGTTGTTTTAGGAGAATCGACTCCAGTAAATGATTTATCTATCCGTGTTTAACACGATTGAGATCCCAAAAATAGCCGGTATTTTGTTTAAAAGTTTAAATCGTTACACCAGTAATAGAATAGACCAGTGAGTGTTTTTGAGTAATATGTGTTAGTCATTTAGTCATTCACTAATTTGTTCAAAAAACAGTTGTTCACAGCCATAACAACGAAAGTATGGGAACTAACTGACCATAAAAACCATGACTTGTATCTTTGAAAAAAGAGGAAATGGAGGTGAAGACAAAGTTTACTCATTTATGCTTCACTGAGGCCAATGAGACTTTTCCAAGATATTGTGTGCTTAAAAATAGACATTAATTACATAGGTAATTTCTGTACAACTGGTCACTGATTATATTACTGTAATCATAATATTTTAAATGACTTAATATTGCACTGTTTATTATAAGAGCTCACTTGGAACTCTTCGACTTCATAGTTTAGCCCTTTAAGGTGTGGTAATGAGTACATCAGATTACCAACAATCTGGTTACTTGTTAATGTCTCTTTCCTCACCGACTGGAGGCTCAGAATGTGGTCGAATCTGTTGCTGCCTCACAGGCTGTAGACTCAGATCATGGAATCTGTTGTTGTCTCTCTGTACGAACCATAGTCTCTGAACAGTCTATCTATTATGTCTCGCCTGATGGGAGACTCAGAACTTGTATCTGTTGCTGCCTTCCCCGTACCGGGCCGCGGGCTCAGAACGGTGCCGTGTATCTGTTACAGTCTCAGCCTTGCAGGCCAGGACTCAGAACAAGGAGTGTCTGCTGAAAGGGTACCTTTATTACTTTCTGAAGAGGAGGAGATTGCAGTTTGGCATTCCTACATTCCAGTGCTGTGATTGGCTGATGGCATCAGAGGGGGCACCCATAGAGCGGCACCCTTCTTTTCACTGTGGAACTCATTTGAATAAAGCACATAGTTAGAAGTCTTTAAAGTGTATTTAAGGTTTTTCAGATGGATGTCTCACTTTCCAAACCACCACCAGAATACCTTTGGCAATATTCTAAACAAAGACAGTCCAAACAAGATGGAAAAATATTTGCTTCACCCAGAGGTCCTGAGGAATTAAAAACGCTCCTTGTATCTCAGCACATTTAATGGATTATTTCATAAGATATAAGGTAAGGTAACAATAGTTTCTATAGTTTTAGCACTTCCTGCCAGGAAGTTTCTAGTATGCCTAGTAAGACATTGATTAGCTAGACCAGGTGTGTTTAATTGGGGTTGGAGCTGAACATTGGTCTACATTGTTCAGTGAGTTGTTCAAACTCTTGATTGTTTTAATGAATACATCATTGCCTCTAACAACTGAAATAAACCTGTATAAATATATCTTTGTTCATTCTCGTTAATTTTGATATACTGTTTTATATATTTAATAAGTGTGTAAAAAACCATTGAAAAGTTTGGGATTAGATTGTTTATGTTTTATGTTCTTGTGGATTGGGTTTTGAATTGAAGATGTTGATAATACCATCGTAATCCTAGTCAAGTCAAGTCAAGTCAAGTCACCTTTATTTATATAGCGCTTTTTACTATTCAGATTGTATCAAAGCAGCTTCACAGTGATAACATGAAAATAATACAACAAAGTTTGTTTCTAGAAGAAAATTGCGTCATTGTCCACCTTAAGTAAGGCAGATCAATAATATTGTTGAATATTAAATGTCCCCAACTAAGCAAGCCAAAAGCCAAGGCAACAGTGGCAAGGAACCAAAACTCCATCAGGTGACAGAATGGAGAAAAAAAACCTTAGGAGAAACCAGGCTTAGTCAGGGGCCAGTTCTCCTCTGACCAACGAACAAACAGTATATGATTATGATTCAGGCAGCATTACAGGTCAGAAGTCAGATTGGATCAGAACATTCAGAATATTCATTCAGTTCCATCTGGTTGGAGGTCGGAGTCATCACGCCAGTATGGAGAAAAGTTTGTCGAGGATCAGTGCCGATGGCTGTCGTGTCGATGAGGCCTTCACAGGGCTGATGAGGCTGGCACTTCAGGGATGCGTTGTGGATGGGTCCAAGCGCAGGTCCACCATCTGATCTGGATATGGCCTGGATCCGGCTGACTTCAGTAAACCTCGGAATAAACAGAAAGACTAACATTAGCGTAGATGCCATTCTTCTTATGATGTAACGTGTTATAGGAAGTGTCCCCGGTTCCGGCTGACCTAATTTATGCAGCCTAATAATCATTTAACTGATTTGAATAATAGAAATGTATAATGTTCTATTTGAATGCCAGGTAAAAGAGATGCATTTTTAGTCTAGATTTAAACTTAGTTATATAAAGTTATATATGAGTTATATGAAAAAATGTCCTGGCTCTCCCAAGCTTTATAATGGCAGTGAATGGGTGTCTGTCTTTGGAAGTCCATCAAAGCACATCTATTCATGATTTAAGTGCTCGACACAGCTCTCTGGGGGTTAATAAAGGCCTTCTAAAGGGAAGCGATGTGTTCGTGTAAGAAAAATATCCATATTTAAAACTTTATCGACTAAAATAACTAGCTTCCGGCAGACGGCATTTATATAGCGCTAGCTTAACTAGTGTTGACCTGATTGCCGCTCGTGCGGATTGATATTAAGGTCTGTTTCTGTCTGTACTCTTTCTTATGGTAGAAAAGAAGTTCCTGAACCGAATGATATAAGAATCAGCAAAAGTATAACGTAGTGTCAATAAAATCATTAATTTCAGTATTTACCATGTTATAAATGAAAATTTGAGTATTACATCTCAAAACCCTTGGTATAATCTATCATTTACAGCAATAAACACACATGACCTACTTGTGTCATTTTTATGACTACTTTGACGCTCTTAAACTCATAATTAGATTCTGCGACTTTAGCCGGTGTTTCAGAGGCAGGGTCACAATTACTCAACCTCATGTCGTTCCAAACCCGTAAAACCCGTTCATCTTTAGAACACAAATTAAAATATTTTTGATGAAATCTAAGAACGGTCTGACCCCACATAGACTGCAATGTCACAACCACTTTCAAGGCCCAGAAAGATAGTAAAGACATCATGTGAGCACACCCACGCATGAGTTCTGAGCCGGCATTCTGACGTAGAACCCGGAAGCACACTGTGTTTACTACGTGAACAGCATTGGAGATGTGAAGGGAAGAGAAGAAATTGTTGAAAGAGTTATTTTAGTTTTTTTGCACAGTAATATTGTCTTGTTGCTTCATAACATTAAGGTTAAACCATGGACTATTGAACCAGTAACATGGACTATTTTAACGATGTCTTTACTACCTTTCTGGGCCTTGAAACTGCTAATTACACTGAAGACTATGTGGGGTCAGAAAGCTCTCGGATTTCATCAAAAATATCTTTGTTTGTGTTCCACGAACGGGTTTGAAACGAAATGAGGGTGAGTAATTAATGACAGAATTTTCATTTTTGGGTGAACTAACCCTTTAACACACACACTGCATATAAAAATTCAGTGTTGTCATATTTTGAATACCTCAACTGTATTGAGGTCATTTATTTTTTTTGTTCTTATTTTATTACTGACTGTTTACTTGTCTTATTTGCAAATTCAATTCAGTTTGAAATCAAGCTTCCTTGTGCTGTGTGAGAGCAATTGCAACAGAGTTACCCTATTGAAAAGACAAATACACAGAGTGAGCAAATGTTTAAGTTAGATTATTGTAATGGTTATTGATCAATGTTTAAATATGTAAACAAAAGCCTAAATTAAAATCCGTTCATCGTATAAAGTGGACGTGTCTCTTCAGAAGACTTGAATTAAACTTTTCCATTCAAATAGATTACTGTTACAATGAGTTTTGTGCTTTTTGCAGCTCGAAAATAATGATTGCCTTGACAAAATGGATGGACAAAAATTTAGATATTAAAATATTTAGTATGTGGTGGTTTTCCCGATGGTATTGAAAATGAGACTGAATATTGAAATTTTTCAAGGTGTCATATTGAAGTTAGAAATTCCAGTATCATGACCACTAATTAATGTCCTTCGTCAATAAGGTAAAAATGTGTTAAAAGTAGCTATTTTCTACATAGATCTATGATTTGATTGAATATTTATTGGTAATACATTAACTATCGCCGGCTAAAAAGTAACTAGTACTCTAAGTAGTTTTTGAGAGGAGTAATTTGTACTTTTACTTAAGTACTTTTTTGACACCAGTACTTTTACTTGTAATTGAGTATTATTTCAGCAATGTAACAGTACTTGTACTTAAGTACACATTTTCAGTACTCTTTCCACCACTGCTGTTCCGCATTTTTCATTGAAAGCATATGTCGTAATTTAGATATATTTTTAAAATGGAAGAATGCGGTTTTACAGATGCTAGAAAGATTGGTATCAAAGAGCACACCCAGGTTCCTAACCGACGACGAAGACTTGACAAGAGCAGCCATCAATTGTTAGACAGTATTCTGGGTTAATACGTGCAGAGGTGTTTTGCCCAATAATTAGAAACTAAGTAGTGGGAAATTACTAGTCATCCAAATTTTTATATCACCTATGCATTCCGTTAATTTTGTGAATTGGTACGTTTCGTCGGGACGCGAAGAAATATAGAGCTGAGTATCATCAGCATAACAGTGAAAACTAATTCCATGCTTCCTAATGATATCTCCCAAGGGTAGCATGTTCAGAGTGAAAAGCAACGGTCCTAGTACTGAGCCTTGTGGTACTTTTCCTTTTAAACAAGCCTCGTGTTTATAGCAGTAATCTTGCGGGGTGGACTCATTTAAAGTAATGTCATTTTCTGGTTTTACCCAAGTTTCTGTCAAACACAGCACATATAGGTTATGGTCTGTAATCATATCATTAACAATAAGTGCTTTTGAAGAAAGGGATCGAATATTCAGCAACCTGAGCTTTATCATTTGTTCACCTGCACTATATTTGTTTTTTATTTGTTGAACATCAATCAAATTTTTACCCTTAAATGGGTTTGGGAGTTTTTTTTATTTTTTTATTTCCTAGTTCAGGGAACAGACACGTCTCTATGTGATGATATCTAGGTGAAAGAGTCTCTATGTGATGGGATTTA
This sequence comes from Rutilus rutilus, assembly GCF_951802725.1. Taxonomy (NCBI): domain Eukaryota; kingdom Metazoa; phylum Chordata; class Actinopteri; order Cypriniformes; family Leuciscidae; genus Rutilus; species Rutilus rutilus. The sequence continues at coordinate 19,894,878 of NC_140217.1, read as the reverse complement.
TCTGACCTCAGTGACGTGAGACAGCTAGTAGGCGGTAAGGTTCAGCCAGTCTGTCTGCTTCCTGACCTGAGCCCCAGATTGTCATGTTTGAGCTCTAAGACTATGTGCCATATTACTAGAGAGAAGAGCAGCACCATCCCAGGAGGGATGAATACCATCTCTTTTCAAACAGGTCAGGTCTGCCCCAAAAACTTTTCCAATTGTCTATGAACCCTATATTATTTTGCAGACACCACTTAGACAGCCAGCCAGTGAGTGAGGACAATCTACTAAGTATCTCATCACTCCATCGAACAGGAAGGGGGCCAGAGCAAATTACAGTGCCTGACATCGTACTTGCAAGTTCACACACCTCTTTAACGTTAATTTTTGTGATTTCTGACTGGCGAAATCGAACATCATTAATGCCAACGTGAATAATAATCTTAGAGAATTTACGATTAAATTTGCTTTTATGTCAGGCGCTCTGGCTCCCGGCAAACATGTGACTATGGTGGCTGGTGGCTTTATTTTCACGTTCCGTGTAATAGAATCACCAATAACTAGGGCACTTTCAACAGGATTCTCAGTGGGTGTTTCACAGAGTGGGGAGAATCTATTATGGTAATCGGAACGGAAGAGCGGTGTTTTGTCCCGCGACTACAGCGTCTCACGGTCACCCAGTTGCCCTGCTGCACGGGCTGTACAGCCGGAACCAAACAATGAACAGAGTTCATTAAGCTAGTCGCATCCAAAGCAGTTTCTAAAGCCCTTGCATTCTTACCATCCTCGATTCAAATTGGGATGCGTGTCTCTAGTTCTGAAATCTTGTCCATCAGCCTATCTCCCTGCATTTATCACATGTAAAGCCCTCTGCGCTGACAGAGAAGGCTATACTACACATGTGACATGAAGTGCAAGTGACAATAAGTGGCGTGGCGCAATGGATAAGACACATGCCTTTGGTGTGAGAGACCCGGGTTCGAATCCACTGTGAGACACCAATGTGTCCCTGAGCAAGACACTTAACCCCTAGTTGCTCCAGAGGCGTGTGACCTCTGACATATATAGCAATTGTAAGTCGCTTTGGATAAAAGCGTCAGCTAAATGAATAAATGTAAATGTAAATAATAGGAGAAGAAATTACTCACCGTGTTTGTTGATTAATCCTACTCACCACAGTTGTTTGATGGACTCGAAAAGGCGCGAGCACGTGAGAGGAAAAAAAGACGGCAAACACGGATGGCAGATTAACAGGCTAGCGGAAGGCTAGCGCGTTTTGCGAGCGATAGTGATTTAGATTAAAGCTAGCGAAATCAGATCAATGTGACAGACAAAATTAGATACTATCAGATATCTGGTTGATGAGTACGATATATTTAGCGATATAAACAACAAGGAATGATAGTAAATAGAGATTCAAAACGGAAAGCTATACGGAGCTTACAGATGCAAACCACATGGCAGCAAGACAGCGAGGCAGACCGGAGCAATCGATCCACGAGCAGACTCCTGCAAATCCTAATTATCTGTTAGTTTACTTTCAAAAGACAAACGTGCCAAGTTGTCCTGTCAAATTTGTCTAGACTTTTTTTTCTTTTTTTACATGTGTCATAGATAGCTGTTTAGACATTTTTGTAATAATATAAAGAGGGCGCTGCTAGTTGGAATACAGTATTAGTGCAAAGAACATAACATTACTACTGGCATGACGTAACTGAAAAGATTAAGCATATTCTTATTAATGTTAATATAGAGTTCTAATGCATGTCAAAACAAATCACATTTAAAATAATTATTGAGGAATTGTACAACAAGAAAATTGTATAATAAAAAAGAAAAAGAAAAAAAATGCATTTCCATGGATCTGACAATATTGTACATCTGTCATTTGTGGTTAATTTCGCTCCGCCCAGGATCATTAGTCTTGTTTTGTTGGTTTGTGAAATCACAAGCTTCTGCTTTTCTCCACTTTGCCTCATTGGTTTCACTTCGGCTACTGATAATATCACAAATCTTTTGCCGTGGCGTGAGCTTCTAATTTATTGTAATTTAGCGTTCAATTTTGTTTCAGGGTTATTTCAGAAGCCATTGCACTAATGTAGATGCTCTTTGACCCTTATCATTTGTATATATCCTATGGATTTTTTATTTATTTAAATAAATCAAGGTTAAGTGATAAGAAATTTAGGGAAAACTGTTCAAAAGAGATTTTATTCAAGATACTCCATCACAAATATGGTTGCAACTGTGTTTACACTGATTCATTAAAGTTAGTTTAACATGGACTGTTTTGCTATATCTGAAGACATCCTTCACCCACCTCTTGATAAAAACGTTCTTACCATAACAGACATTCAGTCTCTATCGCTGTCATTATAATAAACCAGACCTCGTACTAACCAGGACAAGAGCTGCCAAACGTGTATGTATGTACATACATGTCTTTTATTTAATGTAATACGTATTTCAGGGTTATTGGTGGCCCTAAAGTCCATTGTATAGGTGTTCTGCCAATGTGAGGTTGATCCTGTGGAGAGCGCTGTGGTGCTGAGGGTACTCTTCAGCCAAATTCTGAATAATGGAGCTGACCTGAGATAAGAGTGCAGGAATTAATTAGCATCATTTGTTTTGTTTTTGTTGTTTTTTTACAGTTTTTTTTCAATCACAAGCTTCTGCTTTTCTCCACTTTGCCCCATTGGTTTTACTTCAGCTAATAGATAATATAATGTGGATAATATCACAAAACTTTTGCCTTGCTTGCCGTAAGCTTCTAAATCTAAATGTTGAATGTCAGAGGAACTCTGAAAGTTCTAAACTCTAAAGCAAAGGCTAACCAGCTATTTAAATGTTGATCAACAAGCGTATTGGCTGCAGAAGCGACAGGAATCAGCTTGTACCATATAGTTAATTTACTTTATCAGAGAATCTTCAGTGGATCTTATACTGACCATTTTCAATCTTTCTTCATGTTTCTGTGTAGCCAGCTCCAATGCCATGTCTCCACTTGCCATCGGAGTGTACTTTCCCTCTTTAACAGCCTGCAGGTGTTTCGCCCGACCCTGTAGCACAGGCAGACGAGACATATTCTACAGGAGAGAGAAGAAAAGGGGGGTATTTGTTTAAGGCATCTGTACAAGAAGTAGGTGGACCCCTGTCTTATGAGCAAACCCAGCCCAACCCAACCTTTTGGTACGTTCAGCCCCTGCCCACAACTGTTAATGTCTTTTTTATGGAAGTAAAATAATGACAAATGTTTTTGAAACAAAAAAGCTTGTTGAATTGCACTACTTGAAAAAATATGTATTGCATTAACCCTGCTTGCATTTTAAAGCATTGTATTTTCAGGGCTTGCATTTTTATGAGCTGAAATTCAACATGGTTGTAAATTTAAGCTGTGAATATTTCAATTCAAAACATTCACACACGTTTTCATTATTAAAAATTCAATAATCCATATTCACCTTTCAGATTTCACTTCCAAAATGTTCATTCTGTTTAAAAATACAACCTATAATATTCGACCGGCAATTTTCGGTCCATTTTATTTCGCTTTACAAATTCGTTTCCACAAATTCAGTGGTTCAGATTCGACAGAAAATTCAACATCTGACATCCGGGAACGGCAGGAATATCAGTAGATTGCCGATTGATGATCTCCATAGCTGTTAGTCGGCCTCACCAGCAGGGGGTGCAAGCGGCTGTTGACGAAGAAAACTATAGAGCAACGGGTGAGAGACTCATTCATTCGTTGAATTACAGAAATGGAGCAAGCAGTAGGCTATTTGTGATTATTATCAGGGCGATGAATTGTGATGATTATCATATGGAAAACCTGATAAAGACACAAAAGCTGTTTACATTGAAGTCTTCACTGTTACTTTTGTACATCTGTCGTGACCTAGATTATGTTATTCCCCGATACTGATGTACAGATCAAACGTTAAATCTGAGGTAGTAGACATTTCTCTCGGTTGTTTAGTTTTCTTAACTTTATATTGCGGCGCTGTGCTGCAGAACTGGGGATTGTGCTGCAGAACTGGGGAACAAGGTACAACCATGTTGAATTTCAGCCCATAAAAATGCAAGCCCTGAAAATACAATGCTTTAAAATGCAAGCAGGGTTAATGCAATGCATATTTTTTCAAGTAGTGCAATTCAACAAGCTTTTTTGTTTCAAAAACATTTGTCATTATTTTACTTCCATACTTTATTGAATTTTATTGTATTTGTGTGATACGATGTTTTCTGCGATTGTGATTATCTGTGTAAATATAAAGTCTATGTAAACACACTCGCTCTGACGCCACGTTTATGAAGAATAAAATTGCTCTACATAGGTTGATTTAACCATAATATAACTGGCTTATAAAGCTGTGAGCCTCCAAAAGGTGTCCACATGGTGTCCAGTTCGCAAGTGTGTGACGTATGCTGTTGGTGGATGCACTGACTCTTTCTTTGGCTTCTTGTAGCGCACTAAGGTCTTGGGTGAGAACCACTCTGGTATTCTGCAGGTCACTGAGATGCACATGTTTGTCTCGGAGGCTGTAGGTCAAAGAGCCCTGCCTCTCCGCCAGCTGAGCTATAACACCATCACACTCTTCAGCTTGCTGAACACACACACAATACACAACAGTGAGAGATATTTTGTAAAAAATAAAATAAAAAATAAAAGGTCATACACTGTTATTATTAACTAAAATGAAACTGAACAAAAAATTACTTGAAAAAAACATTTAATTGAAACTAAATATATAAATACTAAATACATAAACCAAAATATTTGGAAAACTGAAACTAGACAAAAAGACATTTTCATGGCTAAATTTTATTAATTAACTTAAATAACTTAAAATTATTTTTCTTTTACATTTTGAATATATATGAAATTATCACACTTATTACATTGCTATTTACTAATAAATAAATAAATGGACAATAAATATTGATTTGTGCTCAAAACTCTACAAAGCTACAAAGAAAATCAGTTGGTTGGGACAATGGTCAATTGTATAGTTTACCAGTCATTAAGCAAAAATATTTTGTAATATTTTGAATGCCACCACTGACCAAATACAGTCAAGTATACCAGAAATATTTAATCATTTTCAGAAACTATTTTAACTTGAGCAACTCTACTAAAAAAAAAGCAGTAAAAGTAAACTGAAACTAGAAAAAAATTAAATAATTAAGTAAAAACTAACAAATATTAAACAAAATTAATAAATAAATAAATGAAATTATTCAAAGTAAAATAAAAGGTCTAAACTATAATAACCTTGATTCAAACACACACCTTCTTAGTTTGGAGAATCTTTCGGCGGAGGCTCTGGAGAGTGTTGTGGTAGTCGCTGTGTGTGGGCTGCTTATGGTCGGATCGTGCCTGAGCCTCACTCCGAACAGCTATAGTCTCACGTCTGGCCACTACTGACTCCATGTCTCTCAACAATTTCTCCTGCTGCTTCATCAACTGAGCATGACGAACCTAGGCACATACATAAGATCCATTCAGACTGAAACCACACTTTTTTATTAATGTACATTACTTTAACTGTACTTGTAATTCTGTACAGTATTACTGTATATTACAGTTTTTTTCAATTGCAAACAAGCATCGGTCAAAACTGAAAAGCCACATTTTCAAAACTCTCCACACATTCAGTGAAACAAAAGCCAAACTGTGAATCAGTCTTATGGTTCCATGAATGTATTTATAAAAATGCAACCTGCATTGCTATAGTGTTATTATATTATAGTTACAATGACTTTTTAATAATTCAGATTTATTTCTGTCAAATAAGTGAATATATTGTTATTAATAGCTGTGTTGTTTTCTTATAAATACTTATTGTGAGTGACGCATCAATAATGGATTTAAGTAAAGTGAAAACATCTCGGTTACGTATGTAACCCTCATTCCCTGAAGGAGGGAACAGAGACATTACATCAGAACGACGAATTGGGAATCGCCTGAGAGCCCAATCACCTTCGAGTGTAAACTAAACGAGCCAATGGATATTGGCATGCGAGATTTGCATCACACGCTCCACCCGCAGTGCGGGTGTAAATACGGAAGTGGGTGTGCTTGCATTTCAGGTTTTCGATTTGGAGCCGAGCCGGTGACCGGCCGCTCAGCGGTGGTACAGCAACTGTAGCGACAGGACGTAATGTCAAGGAACGAGGGTTACATACGTAACTGAAACGTTCCCTTTCAGTCAGTCACGTTCAACAAATTGGGATCCCCACCAAAGTGCCACTATTGCTACACCCTTCCAGCACTCCGCGTAAGCCACCTGATCCCCCTGCACCTACTAGGGCGGAAGATGGGACAGGGCTTTACGCCGAGAAAAGTCGATCACCGCATAACCCATTCAGTGAGACTACTGGATAACACTGGGAAAGCGTGCAGCGCCCCTTTACACTTAGAAAGGGCACGCTTTCTGACCGAAGGGAGGTATCAAATGGAAGGTACACATATGGACTGGCCATTAGGGCAGTGCAACATATGGAATGTCTCTGAGCCGGCTCCGGCCTAGTTATGAGGGAGTCAACACCAGCAGGGATGGCAGAGCGGACTCTGCCAAGGGCAAGACAAGGGCTCGCCGACAGGGGAGCCGTACCGTGGAAGAATACACATATGAGATCAACCGTAGGGATCATAACCTTTGGTCGCCACGTCCGACTGCCGAGGGTGGTGGAGGAACTCAGCAGGGTTCGCCAGCTGGGGAACTCAACTGAGGAGCAAGATAAGCGCATATATATGATTTAATTCATAATTATGAGTGTGGTCAGGTTTATTCATGAATGCATGTTACCACATGTTATTCTTCGTTGCTGGTGTTGCATCCTCACTTTGTGTGGTTTGCTACTTAACCCTCTGAGGTCGACAAACGCGCCCGCGCGTTTTGCTGGATTTTTTTCAGTTCAGTTCAAAAGAAATTAATTTTGCTCTGTTGACTTTGATATTACAAGCAAGTTTCATACATCAATCGATTCTGTTAACCCTCTGGGGTCTGAGGTGTTTTTGGGGTCCTTGAGATGTTCTGACATGCCCTGACATTTGTGCTTTTTTCAGTTGCTTATAAACATATTAATGGCAAAAAAAAAATTACACACTATTTAGCACAAACAGGGCTACCATAATATGTGAGCAACAATAATGTACATGTCTGCATTTTTGAGAGAATAATGTTTATGCGTGGTTATTGAAAAAACTAAAAACTAAAGTTTCTGAAATAAGGCCATAAAACACATACTAAATATGTGCCAATAAGACTTTTGTCTAATAGATGTCATTGCCTAGTGTTTTTTCTTCAAAATGATGTGAAAATCACCCTGCCTAATCATTCACATAACACAATACATTGATTTGAATTTTGCAAAGCACTTTCTGTTTGGAAAGGCCATATGCGGAGTGGGCGTCACAGATCATGCATATGTAGTGGTTCACACCTCAGGAGACAATGGGGACCGCATACTTAATTAGCCATTCATTCAGGTGAGTCACTGAGCCACAAGAATGCAAGAGCAACAGTTGGAAGCATCTCAATTCTTTTTTATTTTTCCACATATTGTGCTTGCAATTTGGCCTATAATATCCAAGGAAAACATGTCTAGTAATTGTGCAGTTAATTCTCATACTGTATTTTCAGTTTTGGAATATTTATCCTCTCCCCAAATTTGTCACTAATAAAACACAATAAAAATTATTTAAAGAAAAGGCTTATATTTACCTTTTAAAAGTTTGTTTACATCTACCTTGTAAATATATATTTTTATTAAAAAGGTTACAATTACAACAACAATTCAAGTGTAATCTTTCTTTGTAAAAACTAAAGTATACATTTTATCATACATATGTCAAAGTTAAAAAGGTTACAACAACAATAATTACAATTTCAACAATATTTCAAGTGTACTCTTTTTTTGTAAAAAAAAAAAGATTATAGGCCTACATTTTATCTATGTATTCATTACTTTGAATATAGCCAACATTGGAACAGCTAACATCTTAGTTGATGACTTTATTTTTGACAAAAATAGTAGGCTATTTTATATATAGAAATTGCTAAACAAAAGCTTATTTGATGTGGCAGTATATTCTACAGTAAAAACTGTACCCAAATCTAACCCATTCAGACCTTATGTTGTGATTGCTAGCCTATATTTACTTTAAATCCAGGAAATTTGTTAATGAAAAAATTATTAAAATTAAGATACAATTGATACAAAACGAAATTCGTTTTAAAGAAAGGATTTGTACTTTCTGTTTTGAGGTCTCTGTGAATGTTTGAAAGTATTTTAGTGCTTAGAGCGCTCGCGTCCATAATGGAGAACTGTCAGGTAATATTGTTTTTTTTCCTCATAAATGCGAACAGGAAAAATAAAAGACAAAAGACTTTTAAGTAAAACTTACTCCGAAATTGTGTCCTCGGCGGAATTCGCTCTTCAATATGCTGCCGTTCGTCGTCTGTTACAATCTTCCTCTGAGGAAACAACCCGGCGCTGTCCAGAATCATCTGAAGGGCGTCTTTATTACCGGAGAAGCGTGCCATACTCAAAACGCGATGAACTATCAGTAAGTCTGATAGAAACTGTGTTTTTATGGCATTGATCGGGGGGCGTATGCGATGCATACTAGATCACCTAAACTATTTACATGTGAATCGCGCCGGGGGCGGGGCGGCCGCAGCTCATTTAGAGATAATGAAGGGAGAAGGAAAAACGGTAACTCTCCTTGCTTTCAAGCGGATTACATGAGTTGAAAACATTTGTGTTTTATATAAATTACTTCATTTAAAAGAAGAGATTTCAAGCTTCATAAAGACATAACTCACATGCCTGTGTGAGAAGTATTCGCTGAGTTATGATTCATTTTCGGACGCGTTTCAGAATGGACTACACGGACAGAGAGAAGGCAGAACCTAGCTTCGTGTTTATTTTTCTTTATTTGGCAAAAAGCACCACACTTTGTTTTTATTGTGAGTATACACAAAAATAATACACATTTAACAGAATCGATTGATGTATGAAACTCCTATGGAAAATCAAAGTCAACAGAGTATTTCTGAGTTTCTTTTACACTGATAAAAAAAAGCGAGCTGGTATCGCCGGCGATACCGCCGACCTCAGGGGGTTAAATGTGTATTATTTTTGTGTATACTCACAATAAAAACAAACTGTTGTGCTTTTTGCCAAATAAAGAAAAATAAACGTGATGCGAGTTCTGCCTTCTCTCTGTCAGTGAAGACCATTCTGAAACGCGTCCGAAAATGAACAATAACTCAGCGAATACTGAGTCAAACAGGCATACAGTCACACAGGCATGAAGCTTGAATTCTCTTCTTTAAAATGAGGTAATTTATATAAAAAACAAATATTCTCATCTTGTGAAATCTGTATTAAAAGAGAGCGATTCCAGTCGAGCTAATTAGAGCTCATTCAAAGGTAATGTGACTCCGCCCACGGAGAGCGCGCGCTATTCAAACGCAAATTACTGAGGCAAACCTGTGAACGCCCCCATATCAGCTCGAGGAAGCACAAGTTTAATCATATCATTGTAACCTACGTGTTTACACCATCTGGCAGCGCTGTGAGGAATAGGGCTGGGTACCGAGTTCGATACTTTTTAGGTACCGACCGAATTGCCTCGATACTATCGAGTATCGAAAAATGACTTGTTTTTCGGTACCAGATTTCGATACCTAAGGGGTTAACTCGTCAACGTCAGTGCTCAAACAAATACATATGAAATGCACAACGACACGCCTAAAGTCGCTCACGCACATACACGCAAACTCTACACACACGAGACGCGCGGAACTCTGCGCACATACTCATATGAGACGCGCGCGCGCACACAAACTGTCCACGCACATTCTCATATGAGACGCGAGCACACACACACAAACTCGCGCACATACTCAATGAGACGCGAGCACACACACTCACAATACCCTAAAGATGTGGAAAAGTCGATCAAAAGTGTGGCTACATTTCTCCAGGCTCGATGCCAACAGCGCGCGATGCAGTATTTGCGGTAAAATAATTGCTGCAAAGACCGGTACCGCGACAGATATGATGAAGCCCTTGACAGTGCACGGAGTAAACATAAGAGCAGAAAGTTGCTCCGTCTTTGACTGGTAAATGAAGAGATACCTTGTTGATCACTCTGACAGTGCTTATATTGCAATTTACTGAATGTACACTGCCGTTCAAAAATGTGTTGGTCAGAATTTTTTTTTCAGTAAGGATGCATTAAAGTGATCAAAAATTACCTTAAAACATGTGTAATGTTACAAAAGATTTCTGTTTCAAATAAATGCTGTTCTTTTAAATTTTTTATTCATCAAAGAATCATGAAAAAATGTATCATAGTTTCCAAAAACTGTTTTCATATTTCTGAAGGATCATGTGACACTGAAGTAATGATTTTGAAAATTCAGCTTTGACAACACAGGAAAAAATTACATTTTGAAATGTATTCAAATAAGATTTTAAATTGTAATACTATTCCACAATATTACAAGTTTTACTGTATTTTTTTAACAAATTCAGCTTTGGTGAGCATGAGCTCTTTATAAAAAAATATTTTGTTCCTTATGTATATGTATGTATAAGGAATATTTTGTTCCTTTGTGCTTTTTTTTTGTTCCTTTGTGCACTGACTAAGGAGCATGAGTCAAACTGAAAAAATAAAACCAAAGTTTTTCTGAGTTAATGTGTTATGTAATCTTGTTAAAATGGATTTCATAAAATTGGTATCGAAAAAAGTATCGTTCAGGAACCGGTATCGAAATCAAGGTATCGGTATCGGTATTGGTATCGAAATTTTTTGAACGATACCCAGCCCTAGTGAGGAATAATAATAATGGAAACTCTACCTCAGAGACAGTGCGGGTATTGCAGGAGAGAGGATCCGAATATGTAGTAAGTTTTTTTTCCTTCTCAAGTTAATCGCGTTTCTGTGAATGAATGAATGGCAGCCGCAGAGATGCGCACTGTTTATCACAGCTCGCAAAAAGACAGTTTAAATTTAAATTGCGTCTCTGTGTGAATGAATGATGATGTTTTAGAAAACTGTATTGCTATACTGAGCTGAGTAAAAATCGACAGAAATATGTTGAAATAAAATGTAGGCTATTTGTATAAGCAACGTAATAAACTGAAAATTAACATTTATATGCCCTAATATTTCATAAAAACAACGTTACAGTCAGGCGTTTCTGTTTGTGAATGAATGTTTCGGTTTTAGCAAACTGTATTGCTATACTGAGTAAAAATCGACTGAAATATGTTGAAATAAAATGTATTTGTATAAGCAACGTATTAAACTGCAAATTAACATTTATATTTCTTATAATAAAAATGAAAGACCTATGTTACAGACATATGAAAGACAACATTTCGTTGATTAGTTTTGGATAGATTATACATTTTTACTGTAAAATATCTGCCAACTCAAATAAGCTTTTGTTTGCCAATATTTGCTCATGTTAAATATAGTATGTTTTGTCAAAAATAAAGTAATCAAATAATCAATCAAATCCTTAACTTTGAAATATGTATGATAAAATGTATACTTTAGTTTTTACAAAGAAAGATTACACTTGAATTGTTGTTGTAATTGTAACCTTTTTAATAAAAAAAATATATTTACAAGGTAGATGTAAACAAACTATTAAAAGGTAAATATAAGCCTTTTCTTTAAATAATTTTTATTGTGTTTTATTAGTGACAAATTTGGGGAGAGGATAAATATTCCAAAACTGAAAATACAGTATGAGAATTAACTGCACAATTACTAGACATGTTTTCCTTGGATATTATAGGCCAAATTGCAAGCACAATATGTGGAAAAATAAAAAAGAATTGAGATGCTTCCAACTGTTGCTCTTGCATTCTTGTGGCTCAGTGACTCACCTGAATGAATGGCTAATTAAGTATGCAGGCCCCATTGTCTCCTAAGGTGTGAACCACTAAATATGCATGATCTGTGACGCCCACTCCGCCCATATTGCCTTTCCAAACAGAAAGTGCTTTGCAAAATTCAAATCAATGTATTATGTTATGTGAATGATTAGGCAGGGTGATTTTCACATCATTTTGAAGAAAAAACACTAGGCAATGACATCTATTAGACAAAAGTCTTATTGGCACATATTTAGTATGTGTTTTATGGCCTTATTTCAGAAACTTTAGTTTTTAGTTTTTTCAATAACCACGCATAAACATTATTCTCTCAAAAATGCAGACATGTACATTCTTGTTGCTCACATATAATGGTAGCCCTGTTTGTGCTAAATAGTGTGTAATTTTTTTTTGCCATTAATATGTTTATAAGCAACTGAAAAAAGCACAAATGTCAGGGCATGTCAGAACATCTCAAGGACCCCAAAAACACCTTAGACCCCAGAGGGTTAATGACGTGCTATGCACTGCCTTTCCAGGTGACCGTCCTCTGACTTTCAGGGCCTCATTGTAGTGTATTGGGCAATCAGGGAGCTGTCCATATCTCCCAGAGGTGGATCTCAAACACGAGATGAAAGAGAACAATAGGTTACTGTTCATAACCCATGTTCTCTGAAACATCAAGTGGAGCACGCAGTTAGTGAATATGCTAACTGAGGAAAGATAGCACGTGCAGGTGCGGGTCCCTTACCTGGCATTGGACACGTGCTTCTGTCTGTCATGCAAGACTTGGTGCAATTGGACGCTTCTGCAGAGGTCAGGTGCGGTGCGAATGCCCTTCCCATAGGCGGATCTCTCCACTCGATGTTTCAGAGAACCGGGGTTACGAACAGTAACCTATTGATCTATTTTATAGTTGATAATTTATAAATCAGTGCATAAAGGATTAGTGATCGACCGATATTTGCGGGTTTTACGTGTATCGGCATCGGCCGATACGCGGCTGCTGCGTTCGACCGATAGTTTTTTCCCGGCATTATTTACAGACAGGCGTCCGCAGGCAGCTCTGTGTTGCTGGAGACGCTGCAGTTCACGTGCAGCCCATGCACTGCCCCTCCCACACAAGCAGAGTGCTGGAAGCCTCTTCAAGACAACGGCAAGTTTTAAACTTTCAAAGCATCTTTTAACTGTTTGACTTAGCTGAAATATTGCCATGGAGGAGCTGCAAATAGCTAAGTTTGAGGCTATCAATATGCATATGGCAGCTGTTACGAACACTGGTCATAGGATTAAATAATGCCGACGTTGTTCCGTGATTCCGTGATATTTGTGGGAGTTTTATTCAGCGACCACCTGGCTGAGGTTTGGACGTGTGCTCATAAAAGAAGCGACGCGGTTGCGACACGCATGCAATGCAGCGCGCTCGTTTGTCCAGACGCTCCTATGCCATGGTGAGATGAAAACATCTAAACTTCAGAATGCCGCAAGCGCACGCAGGTCATGTGACAAAAAACAACTGACCTTTCCATGACAACATCTCCATAAATATATGTAGTCGTAAAGGGCTAAAAATAAATTAATCCTTACTTCCTCGTCATCATGGAGAGCGCAGTTCATGGTTGCATAGCAACGACAGACGCCACGTCCGCAAGCGCTTGTAGAAAGGAGAAAGCGGCGCGGCCGTGCTTTCCACACGTTTTTAGACGCGATATGTTAACAGTCCCTAATTCATAATAAACTGAGAATATATTTGGTTTAAAATCGGTTTTGTTTTGTTTAAAATGGAGGACAAGCCATTTTCTTAGGAAAGCCATTTGCTCTACAATAGATTAAGTTAGGTGCACTAAAATTTAGGCCTAAGCATTAAATGACTAGGTTGTAAATAGTTGGTTACTTTTAAAATTAAGTATAGTATAGTTTGCACTTTATTATGCTGCTTGCTTGTTGCTACTGTGTGCAATAGTGTAATTATTTTATTTATGCTTAAATATTTATTTTCAGTATTTTCAGCACTGAACTGAAGTTCTACCTCACATGTTTTTAATATTTGTCAAATATTGTAGAAGACAAATGAGGAAAGAAGAGAGGCAGAGAGAGGGAGGACTAGAACCCTCACAGTACTGTACATCCATCCATCTATTCCATCCATTTTCCAAACTACTTGTCCTGTAGGGTCGTGGGGAGGCTGGAGCCTTTCCCAGCATCTCGGTCGTATGCTGGAAAACACCCTTGACATCCATCACAGGATGACACACTCACACACATTTATATTCACACTCACATCTACGGGCAAACTTACAACGTCAACATGGAGAGAATATACAAACTCCACATAGAAAGGCCTCCTCCTGCACAGCTGCGACTCCAATACTGCACATACGGCATTATCCTAGATGTTTTTTGATGTTTTGTTTGTTTGTTGTTGTTGTTGTTTTCTAATTATTATTATTGCTTCAGGATTTTGTTGTTGTTGTTTAAACTTTTTTTTTTTTTTTTGTAAATTACATTGACCAAGATTCATGTTGGGAGAGTTGAAAGAGTTTTGAAAACGTGGCTATTGAATTTTTTTTAATCTTTCTAAGTTATACACACACCTCCATACGGTGAATCTCTGCTCTCATGGTTCGTATGTCTCCCTGTCCGATGTCTGAATCTATAGCAGAACGAGTCTCTCGCATAAGCTGGGTTCTCTTCTCCCACAGCATGATCTGATGCCTTAACACATACACAAAACAGTGGAAACAGCTATATAGTCCCATTCATTAACTCTACACAACATTGATTGTTCAGCTCTGCAGTATTGATTCTATACATTATGGAAATGCTCTGAGAATTCACATGAATGTGCATTTGTGTGTATGGCTGTATCTCAAACCTAGTGAGCTGCCTACCGAAACAGCATTTTTGTTCTCTGTTGTTCTATATAGGGCTGGGCGATATATCGCATGACATTGTTATGCGCATCTCGTCAATAAAGCCGGTTCCTTGATTAGTAGTAAATCGCCATCACCTGCTTTCAGATGGAGCGGCATTTACTACACAGAGTGCAACATATGGTTCACTGACAAGCTGAGCCATATTGCATTAATTATCGCAGGCGATGCGTCTGTGATAATTAATGCGATATGGCTCAGCTTGTCAGTGAACTACGGCTCTGTGTAGTAAATGCCGCTCCATCTGAAAGCAGGTGATGGCGATTTACTACTAATCAAGGAACCGGCATTACTGACAAGATGCGCATAACAATGTCATGCGATATATCGCCCAGCCCTAGTTCTCTAAGTAGGCATTTAATTAGAATTCGGGTAACACTTTACAATAAGGTCCCATCAGTTAATATTAGTTGATGCCATATCTACCATTAACAAGCAATGCATTTGCTACAGAATTTATTCATCTTTGTTAATGTTAGTTAATAAAATAAAAATAAAAACTGTTCATTTTAGCTTGAGCCTATTAAATAATATTAACAGATACAACTTTTGATATTGATAATGTACCAGTAAGTGTTGACATTTACATTAACTAAGATTAATATATTTAGAAGTATTGTCATTGTTACTAATGTAGTTAACTAATGTTAACTAGTTAAATGGAACCTTATTGTAAAGTGTTACCAGATTTTGAAACTCAGTCAGGGTGTGTGTGTGTGTGTGTGTGTGTGTGTGTGTGTGTGTGTGTGGCCCCGGTAAACCAGGTTATGTGGACAAAATGTCCCCAACAAAGGTGGCAGGTGAGAGGAAAACAGCTTATAAATCATACTAAGTGATGTTTAATGAAAATGTTTACATGCAGAAAGTATTCTGATGGGTAGGTTTAGGGTTAGGGGATAGAATATACAGTTTGTACAGTATAAAAATCATTACGTCTATGGAATGTCCCCATAAAACATGGAAACCCAACATGTTTTAAATACCGTTAATCCCCATGAAGATAACAAAACAAGTGTGTATGTGTGTGTGTTCCTGCATGTGTGACTCACTCTGCCTCCACTAGGCTGTTGATAAGTCTCTCTTTCTCTTCGTTTAACCTCTCCAGCTTCAACTGAGTCTCAACTGAATCCCTCTCGGCCTCCTACACACAACATAGATACAAATAAACTGTTCAAAATGTATATTTAACAATAAATCATGTGAGTGATAATTACATATCTATTTACATCAGGGATTCTCAACTCTAACTTCTGAGGTTCACTGTGCTGCAGAATTTAGCCCCACACCTATTTAAACATAACTTAATCAAGGTCTTCAGGATTACTTGGAATAAGGTGATAACCTAATTAAACTCTGCTTTAACAGAATGGGAAACTAAATAATTTATTGTTTAAACTTCAAAATTTCCATTGATAAATATTCTACCAAGTTGCACTTGTGTTATAGAATAGAACATATGTTGTATTGTGTTTACATTACTACTGATTAGTATTTACATAACTGCTGATCTTTTGTGTATTTACTATCTAGTATACATAAAAAAAAAATTAAAAAAAAAAAAAAAGCCCTTTATTGTTATACAGTAAATGGACAAAATCCCAAAGGAATATCAGTTCTTTCTTATTGTAGGGTGTGTGCACGGGAAAATGACAATACAGATGATGAAATGAAAAGAATAAGAACAGACAAATACAGAAAAAAATAGTGTATAAGGAAAAGGCCTGAATTTCCACATTAAGCTACACAGTGTGTAGAGTTGTACCTTGAGTCTCTGTCTGAACTCTGTTTCCATCAGACTATTGCTCTGTTGCAGGGCTTGATTCAGATCGCTGTTTTTACTGAGCAGAGAGTTCAGTTTTACCATGTCTGCCATGAGAGCTTTGATCTGTTTATCCAGATCTGTCTGCTCGCGCTGCTCCTGCTCCATCTCACCTTATATAAATAAATATTACCAACACACATATACGCAGAGGATGATATCAATAATGTATTTATTTATCAGACTCATTTTATTACTTTGAGCTTTGTTTGTTCTCTTTGGACAAATGGTAAAAAGGTCTGCACTTGATAACCTTAAAGTTATCCACCTTTTTCCTACGCCGCATGAAACTTTGCGCAAATTATGGGAGCAACTTCCATTAAACTGTAAACAATCAGTGAAAGGCTTGCTCTATGAATGCAAAAAAAAAAAAAACTGCATTCAATGAAGTGACATTATTCTACTCACCCTTCAACCATCTAACATTAAAAGGAAACTTAAAAGTGTAAAAGCATTAACAAAGTACTTTCAACAGACCATGAATTACTCAGCATTTCAGCAAACACTGCTAATTAGAATTAGAAGTGAAAAGGCCAGTAGCGGTATTAACATTAAGTGGCATATGGCATTTTATGCACAGAAATCATTGGCTTAATCACTGTGCTTAAGGCCCGTTCACACCAAGGACGATAACTATAAAGATAACGATAAAGATATAATTCTAAAAATCGTTCTCCATATTAAAGAATAACAGAGTTCACACCACAACTATAACGATAAAGATATGAGGAACGATATCGTTGGGATCACTTTCAGAACGATTTTTTTCCAGCTGTCAAACGATAAAACACTGACAGTCAATCAGAATCCATTCTAATTTAAAGGTCTCGCGCATTTAAAATGGGGCGGGCGCGCGCGTGCTTAGAATAAAAAGACCGTTATCGTTCGTTGCTTTGGACGCCTATATAGTTATCTTTATCGTTATCTTTATAGTTATCGTGCTTGGTGTGAACGGGCCTTTAGTGGTACATCCAGTGGCACATCCAATTTTCATTGGCATGTGCCAGTAGATAGTGGAATGTGCCACTAAAACTTGTGACTTGCCAGTGGATAGTGGCATGTGACAATAAAACTTGTGACGTGCCGATGGATTGCCACTTATGTGCCACTGCCAATGTTGCAGAACATATGTTGTGGCACCTCCAGTAGTGACTGACAGATGAGTTGACCAGCTATACTGAAGTAATTGAGACACAAAATCCTAAATAAATAGCCTAATTTTGTGATTTTTAAATATCAATTAACATTTACAAAACGGTAATATTTTTCAAATATGTAGTCAGTATTTGAGTGGCATCTGTCACTGAATGTTATGTAATACCAGTGATACTGTATGTTGTTGATAACGCAAACTACCCATTCTAGGAAACACACGTAATAAATCTATTATGGGTCATTACGAATACCGCATTAACAGTCGCATCCGTTACTGTAAACCTTTATTTTTGCATGATGCTGCATGCACGTTGGTAGGTGTCAGTATAAGTAAGTGATACATTGGTCAGCGCAAGATAAACCAAAACTTACAACAGTTGAGGAAGACCTACATGTGTTGTATTTGTAATTTGTTTGTGAGTTAGACGGTGGCAAAAACTAAATGTATATATAATTTAAATAATATAATATGCGTTTAATGTTTCTCATCTATGCGCCATTATTTACCTCCCCAAAAAAGCATGTCTTAAATCATACGCTAACAGGTAGATTGCGTTTGTCATTATGGAAATGATCCGGCTGCGTCTGTGTTCTTTAATTTGCATGTCGTCAGTAGATCACGCTCTGAACTTTCCACTCCCATCTGCGCTTTTTTGGAATTGCACTCTCATGCTAATTTTCTCTGTTCAGTAAATCTTTAATATTTCACAAATATTTTTATGGGGTGTCTCAGTGTTTTTTTTGTCCATACAATGAAAGTCAGTGGGGTCGAATGTTGGTTTGGAGCCCACTGACTTTAACTGTATAGAATTTTTTTTTAATTTGAAATATATTATGCAAAAGAAAGTAATAAAGGTTTGGAATAAAGGTGAGTTTTTTTATTTATTAACACTATCCCTTTAAATTTAATTTATGCTGCTTTTTTTAATACCACACAGAATGTAACTACTACCTGTAAGGAAATGTATAGTCATCTGTTATTATTATTATTATACTAATACTAATACAACTAGTGGTGCAGAAATAGTTTACAGAGTCTTTGAGAACAGTGTGTATGTGTGAAAAGTGGTACCTACTCTCTTTCCTGATCTTGCTCTGTTGCAGTATTGTGAGTTGTGATCGTAGGATCTGTACAGAAGAGCAGTGGGCCTGTTTTTCCTGAGTGAATCTCACTAACTCCCCCTGCTGCCAAAGCCACAACTGCTGCTGCTCTTTAATGTCAGCACCAACTTCCTCCAGCTCCTTAGACAAGGTGGCTGCATGGATCTCCAGAGGACCTAGGTCTTCATGCTGCTCTCACACACACATTTGACAGTGTAAATATGCAGTATCTACAGTAACTACAATATGAAATGCAATAGTCTAGATGGATGCTATGGCTTATAATCATCAGAGAAAAGGGAGGTCCATGTCTTTTTCAAAGCATCCATACATTAAAACATGAACTGAGTGTGAAATGTGTGGACTAACCCCTGTACTGGACACAATTTCCTTGATCTTTTTGTTGTAGATGCTGATCGTGGCCTGCTTTCGCTCAATCTCTGTGACTTGTTTAGCAATCTCTGTCTCGCGAGAAGACAGCAGCAAGTGTCGCTGGCTCATTTCTTGCTCAAGTTCAGCTTGAAATGCAACAAGAGAATCCAGATGTGTCACCACCTCTTGCCCCTCCAGCGTTACTGTGTTGATGTCATTCTCCAATTTAGTTAACTGAGCCTCCTAAGAAATCACATACAATGCACAAGTTTGAATTTTATGAAACCTGTCAAGAACACATTCAGGTCATATTACACCTCAAAATCATGGTCATATATATATAATATAATATAATATAATATAATATAATATGATAAAATATAATATATAATATATAATATATATATATATATATATATATATATATATACACCCTGTTTAGTTCAGTTCTTAGTCCTTTGTCACTGTCAAGGTTGGTTTGCTTTTCTGCAAAGGAGCACTTTCTGTTTCCTGTGCTCCTGTTGCATTCTAGTGTTCCACAGTTTTTTGTTTTGGATAATAAAAACTGCTGCTTTTAGATCCTCACCTAAAACCTCTCCTTTGCCTACGACAACCTGTGACACTTAGACTGCATTCAAAGAAACCATTTTATCAGTTCTTGCGGCATTGCTAGCGCCATTCTCAAATTGGGCACCAGGAAGGCAGCAATGTTGAAAAAGATAACATCTTTAATATACTTGGTTGTAATTACTACAATGTTTAAATAATAATGATGGATTAAATTGTAAAGTATTTATACATCATGGTAGTATTTGTTGTACTGCCATTCATTTATGCTGAAAAAAAAAAATCTCAATATTTGTTCTCTTACGAGAGGTTCTCTCGTACTGCGTAAGAACTTACGCTTGGGGGAAAGTCTCTTTCCGCGAGATACTGAAGCCAAAAATTATCCTTCATTTTTATATAATGCAAAACGCGTTGCAGCAGCATACAGACATAGGCGAGGCAGCTTGCGCGCCTATTGGCTGCCCTGCGGCAACTGCAGCAGCCTATCGAGAAGGCGCTCTTGACGCCTTGACCAATGGGGGTGCTTCGCGCCCATTTGCATAGCGTCCCGCCGAAATAGGCGTGGCCTAGGGCTATAAATATAGCGTCGAGAGGCTGGTTCACTGATTTTCATCTCTTCAGCGGAGCTCACGCATCGCTGGACCCTGAGAGAAGCCGCGCCGTCTGAAGAAGCCTTTCAGCGGGACGAGTCTGCATCGAAGCCGCTGGCCGCGCCGCCTTCTGCTGACATTCCTGCTGCGCTATCCGGTGCATTATATCCTTTTCATTGCTAGTGTGTGTTCGCCCCGCGACTCACACTTTTCTCTCTAAAAGAGCCGAGCGTCTTTTTTAAGATGCCTCGCACCTTCTGTGGCTCGTGCAGAGCCCCTCTCAGCGACGGGGACCGCCATGTTATTTGCGTTTCCTGCCTGGGAGAAGATCACGCAGCTCTCGCGCTCGCTGACGGCGGATGCCCTCATTGCGAGCTGATGTCTATGGCGACTCTGAGGACTCGCATAGCACAGTTTCACGAGTCTGCACCCCAGCCCGCCGCGCCGTAAGAAGCGCCGCGCTCAGCGAGGCCCTGAACCTCCTCCCGAGGCAAGCTCGCCGGTTCGCCCGCCAGCTTCACCGCCCGCTTCACTCGAGTCGATCACCCCCGGACAACGGCCGCTGTCTGCCGCCATTTCGGTCGCGGATGAATCTGATGATGTGGAAATTGCGGAGGAGGACAGCTGCTCTATCCTAGCATCAGGCAGTGAGGATTATCCGAGCTCTGTGGATCTCGCACCCCCTGCCCGTGAGCCGTCTGGTAAACGGGCCAGCATTGAGTCAGAGCTGACGCGTCTGCTCTCTCAGGCCGTTGAGAGCCTCGGCCTCGAGTGGTCGACGCCCGTAGAGCCAGCACACAACCGGCTGGATGGCTGTTTTCTTAAAGGGGACCGTGTTGCAACACCGTCTAGACCCGCGCCGTTTCTTCCTGAGCTTCACGAAGAACTCGCGAAATCCTGGTCTGCACCCTTTTCAGCCCGAGTTAAAACTTCTGTTTCTGCAGCATTCTCCGTTGTTGATGATGCTAAAAACAGAGGATACCAGTCTCTCCCTGCAGTAGAGGAAGCTGTAGCTGATCATCTTTGCCCGCCCTCCGCTGGACGGCGCGCTAAGACTGCGCTTCCCTCTAAAGCCTGCCGCACCACCTAAGCTCTGCACGGCCGCGCTTACACCGCCGCTGGACAGGCTGCAGCTGCGTTGCACACGATGGCCACGCTACAAGTTTTCCAAGCCAACCTTCTCTGCAAACTTGATGAGGAAGGACTGGAAGCTGTAAGCGTCGCGGATTTGAGAAGCGCTACAGACCTCGCTCTTCGCGCTACTAAGTCTGCTGCACAGGCCGTAGGGCGGATTATGGCCTCTCTCACCGTTGCTGAGAGACACCTGTGGCTAACACTGTCTGAGATGCCGGACTCGGAGCGCGCTGCGTTCCTCGACGCTCCCATCTCCTCTGCTGGGCTCTTCGGATCGTCCGTCAAGGATTTTGCGGACAGATTCGCTGAGGTACAGAAGACATCGCAGGCCATGAAACATTTCCTGCCTAAGCGCGCTAGCTCCGCAACAGGTCGCTCTAAACAGCCGTCTGCTCGAAGCTCACAGCCGCAGCCGCCGCCGCCTCACAGCGGAAACAGGCCCGAAGCTCGAGACCGCGCTCTCGCTCTGCTGGCCGCCGCCCTCAACGTGGTCCTCGGCCAAAGATTGAAATCAAGCCCGAGGCCTCAAAGTCGTCCTAGCCCTTCTAGGAAAACGACGGTGTTCAAGTCCCGCTGCGGCCAGACTTCCACCAAAACTACCAGCTCGCTCAGTTCCAGAAAATGTGACTGTTCCAGCTTATTTAGCAGTAAACAAGTCGGTAACACAGCCCGCTTGCCTGCTTACAAATGCCGTTTTTACGGCGACCCAAATATCCCTCAAAGAGTGTAATTTCTGGCATTCCGGCCACGGTCGATGGTGTTATGAGTGTAGAAAAAGTGCCCACTATCACGTGCTCATTCCTACACACAAGCACAGCTCTTCACACAGAGCTCGCGCTCATAAAATCAACTCAGGTCGATTGCGCATTAAAAGTAGTGAATGTGCCCACAACTCAGTGCCCACATACACTGCACACTGCATGTCTTCCGGTTTCTGTAAAAACGAAACCAAAACACATACGGTCACTGGCCAAAGATGTGTTCAGTGCTTCTCATGTGCCCGCTGTGTCGCGCCCATATGCACTCACAGACATGTTAAACCCCGAAGGGTCTTGCCCGCTCACCTCCTCTCAGCTACTCGCTGTATCAGAGTTGAGTGCGGGCAGGCTGCCCGCTGTTATCAGCGCACCCCCCGCCTCTTCTGCCGCAAGCACGGCACCTATGTCTCAGCACATAAGAGCTCTTCAGCCGCCACACTGTCACGGCCAGAGCGCAGACTTCATTCAACCCCTAGCTATTCATGCGAACGCATGGGCACAGCTTCCCGGGGTATCAGAATGGTTGCTGAACATTATAAGAAGAGGCTATTCGCTACAGTTCGCTCGACGGCCTCGCCGCTGCGAGGCGCGAGTCAAAACTACGGTAAAGAAGGAAGTAGCTCATCTACTTCGAACCGAAATAGCGAAACTATTGAGCAAAGGGGCCATAGAACCCCTATCTCAAGCTCAGAGCGAAGGGGGCCTGTACAGCAGATATTTCCTGGTACCGAAAAAAGACGGGGGTCTCAGACCCATTTTAGATCTAAGACGGCTGAACAGAGCGCTTTCAGAATGATCACGACCAGACAAATCCTCTCGCAAATTCGCCAGGGGGACTGGTTTGCGTCGATAGATCTGAAAGACGCGTATTTCCAGATACAAATAGCGTCACGTCACAGGCGATTTTTGAGATTCGCCTTCGAGGGCCAGGCATATCAGTATACAGTCCTACCGTTCGGCCTGTCTTTAGCACCCCGTACATTCACGAAGTGCATAGACGCGGCCCTCGCTCCCCTGAAAATTCGGGGGATGCGAGTTTTGAACTACTTGGACGATTGGCTAGTTCTGGCTCAGTCTCGTACAGAGCTCACAGAACACATGACCGTTTTGCTCGAGCACCTCGAGAAATTAGGTCTCACAGTCAATTGGGCGAAGAGCTTGCTGTCTCCCAGTCAGGAAATATCCTTTCTGGGCACAGACCTGAACTCGCTGTCTATGACAGCTCAGTTATTGCCACAACGCAGACTGGCCCTTCAGCGCATGACGGAAAGCTTCCGCTGCGGCGCTATGGTCCCGCTCAAACAGTTTCAAAGGATGCTGGGCCTCATGGCCGCAGCATCGCCAGTGCTTCAGCTGGGCCTCCTTCGGATGCGCCCACTACAGTTCTGGCTACAAGCGCGTGTGCCGCGCCGAGCGTGGACTTCCGGTCGTGTTCGCCTCAAGGTCGATCAGAAATGCGTTTCAGCTCTGAAACCTTGGACGGCGACCGACTGGTACCGGTCAGGAGTAAGCCTGGGGACTTCCTCGAGTGTGAAGGTGGTGTCCACGGACGCCTCCACCTCGGGATGGGGAGCGCTGCTCGAGGGCAGACCGTTCTTTGGCCTATGGTCAGAACGGGAAAAGCTTCTACACATAAATTGCCTGGAAATGATGGCAGTCGACAAAGCGCTCAGGCGCTTCTATCCCCAGATAGCAGGACACCACGTTTTAGTCCGTTCGGACAACATGGCGGTGGTGGCCTTTATAAATCACCAGGGAGGTGTCAGATCCCGAACCCTTCACAGGCTGACGGAACACCTCCTGGTCTGGGCCCAGCACAATTTGCGCTCTCTGAGAGCAGCCCATGTGCCCGGCCACTTGAATCTGGAACCAGACAGACTGTCCAGGAACAATGTTCCGGCAGGAGAATGGTCCCTGCATCCACAGACAGTCCAATTGCTGTGGAAGAAGTTCGGCAAAGCGGAAGTAGACCTGTTTGCATCTCAAGAAAACGCTCACTGCCCGATATACTTCTCCAAGAGCAGGGACGCGCTGGCTCACGTATGGCCCCGCTGCCCGCTCTATGCCTTTCCCCCCATTTCGCTCATACCTCAGGTAATAGAGCGGATCAGGGAAAGTGAATGCTCGGTGCTACTAGTAGCTCCGTTCTGGAAAAACCAGGTTTGGTTCCCAGTTCTGATGCAGCTAGCGAGCTCTGCCCCATGGCCGATACCGCTGAGGAGAGACCTCCTCACCCAGGCCAAGGGCTCGATTTGGCATCCTCGCCCGGAGCTTTGGGCCCTACACGTGTGGGCCATCAATGGGTACCCGCTCACCTCCCTACGGGAGTGCTAAACACGATCACGCAGGCTAGAGCGCCCTCTACGAGACGGCTCTATTCCTCAAAATGGTCTGTGTTCTAGCTGGTGCACAGCCCGTGGCGCGTCGCCCCAGGACTGTGGGGTGACGGACGTTCTTTCCTTCCTACAAGAGCTTCTGGAAAAGGGCAGAACCCCTTCCACGCTTAAGGTTTATGTGGCAGCTATAGCGGCGTTTGCTCAACCAACGCTAGGCCAGTCACTTGGGAAGAACGATCTGGTCATTCGCTTCCTAAAAGGAGCGAAGAGGTTAAACCCTCCCAGACCTCCTTCAGTTCCCATATGGGACCTTTCCACGGTCTTGGAGGCCATGAAAGGTGCCCCATTTGAGCCAATCCAATCTGTGGATATCAAACACTTGTCCTTCAAGACAGCGTTTCTTTTGACTCTCGCTTCAGTAAAGCGTGTGGGGGACTTGAAAGCGCTTTCAGTAAGCGCGACATGTATGGAGTTTGGGCCAAATGACTCTGTTGTCAGGCTCAAACCGAGACACGGGTATGTTCCTAAATCCCTCAACACACCCTTCAGGTCCCAGGTCATTTCCCTGTCGGCCTTATCGGTCCCTGATGAGGAGAAGGACGCCGCTTTGCTCTGCCCGGTCAGGGCATTAAGAGCTTATGTGTCTCGCTCGTCTGCTTTCAGACAGACAGAGCAGCTATTTGTTTCGTTCTACGGGCGCTCTAAAGGGCTAGCTGTGACGAAACAGACCCTATCCAGGTGGATAGTGGATGACATAGCGCTGGCATACATCTCTAAGGGCCTACAATGCCCATTAGGTGTCAGAGCGCACTCCACAAGAGGCATGGCCTCTTCGTGGGCTTGGTCTAGTGGGATTTCTTTACATGATATCTGTATGGCGGCAGGCTGGGCCTCCCCGTCTACATTTATCAGGTTTTATAACCTGGAAGTTCCCGCTTTGCAGGCTAAGCTGCTGTCGGTCTAATAAGCCAGTACTATCTGCCCCGATGTCGGCTCAGAATACTGGGAGTTGATGAGCAATGCTCACGGATCGATTATGCAGCCCTGAGGGCAATTGTAAGACCCATAATTTTCATCAGATCAGGCCAAATTTCGCCCTGACTGTATGGAACACTATTGTCTTATAGGCCGGGAGCCAGGTCCACTCCTCAGGATGTTTTTGCTACCTTTTTTTCACTATTATTTCCTATTATCTTATACCTTGGGCCATCACAAGTTGATAATGACCACCCCCAACTCGGCCCCGTTTGGTCTCAGGGGCCAAAAAACACCCTTTTTGGGAAAAGCTTTTGGCGGAATGATGTAATTGTGAATATAAAGGTACTGCAGCTACATAAATGGCCATATAACCCAAAAATTTTGCATAGTGTATCCTGACACATAGGGGAAACTAGCAGAAAAAGATTCTGGGCATTGCTGCCTTTTTTCTGTCAAATATCACCCTCAACATACCCCAAAAGACAAAAAAATGGCTGTCCGCCTGACAAATTGTCGTCAAAAGTGATCATTTTCAAGCATTTTATTATATATATCACTGCCTCAAATGTACATGAAAAACTTCCCAAGTTTATAAGCTTCAATTTAAGTCCAAGATGACCTTTCTATCTAGAGGATTATAGCTGGTATAACCAAAGTTCTCCACTGTACCTCAAATCGGAGAAAACAGTACTTTCAAGCATTACCATTCCTTATGGGTTCCATAAGTCCACAAAGTCCTCGCAACACAAGGAATAAAGATGACTCTAGTGTGTAGTCTGTTATAAAAAAAACAACCTTCAATAGAGTAAACGTTAGTAACCTTCTGTACAGGTAAACATTCTTTACAGCCAAATG
This sequence comes from Rutilus rutilus, assembly GCF_951802725.1. NCBI lineage: Eukaryota > Metazoa > Chordata > Actinopteri > Cypriniformes > Leuciscidae > Rutilus > Rutilus rutilus. The sequence goes on along the minus strand of NC_140217.1, from coordinate 19,868,391 downwards.
GTGACACTAAAATACAGCTCAAACATAAAATCGAAAACATTTATTTGGTTCTTAGATCTTTTTGCTGCTTATCCATGCTGTACTTCGACGACTGGTCATGTTAGTGTGTTGTATTAGTGTAGAATATAAACTCTCAATCATCATTTTCCTCATCTTCATCTATATTTGTATGGATTTTATCAGTTTTTGGAGCCAAGCACTTCGATGTGTTCTACGTACATTCAAGGAGATTGTGAAACTGAGCGAGCTTCTTCTTCTTCGGACCTCTCCACACTGGTGCGGGTGACAGCACAGCAGCGCGAGCAGTCTTTTTTCTCTCTCTTTCTTTTCTTTTTGCTTGTGTTTTGACTTGAGCAAAGCAGACTGAGACCATCAAGCACATCCTGCCGCGGCGGTCAGCTGCTGCCTCCACCCCATTGCCCGCAGCCCCTCAGTCTGCTCGTCGCCGGGGCGGCCTTCTGTGTCTGCCCTCGCTCCCGCGCCGCAGCAGCAGCCTCCACCTAAGCGGAGCCAAGGAGCCAGTCGCAGGCAGGCCCCCCCCACCCGTCCAGGCCCCTGCCAAGCAGGGCGGTAAAGCCAAGAGCAAGCAGCCATAGGACGGGCGACCCGGAGATGGATCGGGCCATCCACTCCACTACAGTGAGAGCAGCCGATGCCCATGTCTTGCGAGCAGAGATCGCAGTCCTACTAGGACGCGATGAGCCAGTCCCTCCAGCCGATATGAGGTCAGGGCACTACAGTCCCTACTTTATTGTACCCAAGAAATGTGGTGGGTTCAAAATGCTCATGCAGAAACGCATTTTCGAATGCATCCGTCCCCAAGATTGGTTTGCAGCGATCGACCTGAAGGACGCGTACTTTCATGTCTTGATTCTTCCTCGACACAGGCCATTTCTGCGCTTTGCGTTCGAGGGTCGAGCATATCAGTACAAGGTCCTGCCCTTCGGGCTGTCCCTGTCTCCCCGTGTCTTCACAAAAGTCGTTGGTAGGGATCGTCCGTTGGTAGGGATTCCTATCAGTCGGTCAAGACATACGTCGAGAGTGACCGACCGATAAGGGAACGTCTTGGTTACATATGGTAACCCTCGTTCCCTGAGAGAGGGAACGGAGACGTACATCCCATCATCACATCTGCTGCTGCCCATGGGGACGGCCAGCTTACCAGGCTTGGCTCCTCAGCAAAAAGGAGCTCACCTCGCACCTGCTGCTCATTATATACCTGCGCTGCGAGGCTTAACAGTTGATGCAAATGACTGCATACCAATGTGTATTGGCTCGTTTTAGTTTTACTCGAAGTAGATTGGCCTCTCTAGCGAGATTCCTATCAGTCGGTCACGACGTACGTCTCCGTTCCCTCCCTCAGGGAACGAGGGTTACCATATGTAACCGAGATGTTTCGCCATTTGGCTGTAAACAATGTTTACCTGTACAGAAGGTTACTAACGTTTACTCTATTGAAAGTTGGCTTTTTGATAACAGACAGCACACTAGGGTCATCTTTATTCCTTGTGTTGTGAGGACTTTGTGGACTTTAATAAATCTCACATTTGGCTAATTGATTTTGTGTGAATGTACCCTATGTTGCACCCTGACCCCAGTCCACCTAGGGCAGGGCTATTCAATTGGCCAATCATCTCTATCTGTCCCAAAGGCACTCCAACCTCCCTCCGCCTCTTTTCCTGGCGGTGTGGCTACATTTGGTTAGATGTGCGAGTGGCCGTAGTGGCGCGTGTGCTGTGCATACCATGAACGCTCCCTAACCTGAGAAATGTTTTCAGTCCGAATATTTCAGCAGTTATTATGTGTGTCCCGTATTTCTGTCGACTGAACCAGCGATACCAATCATTTGTGAATGGTGCGAATCTTTTGTTCGATCTTTGGTTCAATTATTTCCTTTCCATGAATTGGCTAAATGCGCTTGCATTATGGTCTGAAACGATTCAGATTCGTTCAGACCGCTCTGTTTCTCGGTCAGTAACAACAAATATAGAACAAGTAGCGCTGTTTTCAGTTACCAATCATTTGTGAATGGTGCGAATCTTTTGTTCGATCTTTGGTTCAATTATTTCCTTTCCATGAATTGGCTAAATGCGCTTGCATTATGGTCTGAAACGATTCAGATTCGTTCAGACCGCTCTGTTTCTCGGTCAGTAACAACAAATATAGAACAAGTAGCGCTGTTTTCAGTTTAGTTTCAGTTCAACTCGCAGTTTAGTTTACTTTGAACTACGCAGCACCGCCCAGTGGATAACGAAACGCAAGCTTAAAGGAGTTGCGTTTACTCCCGGTTCTGGGGCCTCATTTATAAACGTTGCGTACACACAAAAGAAGGCGTACGCGGCTCTCTACGCAATAATTGGTATTTATAAAAAGCAAACTTGACGGGAAAATGTGCGGCCCTTCACGCAAACTCTGACCCAGGCGTACGCACAAAAACGGGTGAAATGAGAAATGGCGACACCGTCAGCAGATGGAAGAAAAGCACGTCCTATGTTTCATCCATACGCCACTTCTGACGCAAATCCTACGCAAAGTTTTATAAATGAGGCCCCTGGACACTATTATTAAACAGCATTGCGACATCCAGTGAGAAGTGGTTCAATTCGACACACCTCTGTTACAAACCACAAATCACTCGATGATTTAACTAGTTTTAAATCAGATGAAACCGCCTCAACATTCCCAACACACCTGGGGCCTCATTTATAAAACTTTGCGTAGGATTTGCGTCAGATGTGGCATACGGATGAAACATAGGACGTGCGTACGCACAGAAATATTCGGATTTATAAAACCGTGCGCACGCACATCCTACGCAGTTTTCCCTTAATAAATCACAATCAATTCTAAATGTAGCGCAGCTTTTGCGGCTTCATGTCACGCCCATAGTTGCCCATAAATAGTCTGTGAAACGCCCACAAGTTAATATTCATCGATTGCGAAATCATGGCAAACACAGAGAGGAAAACCAAGAAAATAACTTCACTCAATATGAAGTAGAAATTATCGTTAGCGAGGTGGAAAAGAGGAGTAAAATGTTGTTTGGAGGGCACAGTGTGGGCATTACTAATGCCAAAAAGGCACTTGAGTGGCAAAAGGTTGCAGACGCCTTTAATGCTGCAGCCTCACAACCTCGGACCGTGGCCGAAATAAAAAAAGAAATGGTCGAACATCAAAGTCTTCTTGCTGTCTGAAGATGCGTTCACTTCGAATCCTTCCATTTGCCACATCTTCTAAGAGCGCAAGATCAGCCATTGTGCGTCATTACGCATTGTGATGGCATCATGGCATTTTATTATCATCCATTTGATTGCATCTGACAAGCTACATATTTCACTTTTCTTTTTGCAAATATGTGTTAATTTGCATTTCTGTTGTACTCTTCGTTTGATTTGGTTTGTTTTACACTGCAGATCGATCAAACGGGTGTTCGTGTAGGCTGTTAATTGTAAGACTTGCTTTGTGAAGTCTTCATGTTATTTATGAGAGGCAGTATTGCCATTTCTTTTACACAACGGTCTACATTTTCACACAATTTCATACACTTTCACGTGTTTCTTCCATCTGCCGACGCCATTTCTCATTTCACCCGTTTTTGTGCGTCTGGGTCAGAGTTTGCGTGAAGGACCGCACATTTTCCTGTCAAGTTTGCTTTTTATAAATACAAATTATTGCGTAGAGAGCGGCGTACGCCTTCTTTTGTGCGTACGCAACGTTTATAAATGAGGCCCCTGATGAGGTAAACAGCAGAAACATTGTGCCATGAACGAAGTTAGAAGACTTTAAATCCCCTAATCACCACCTTTACATTTACCATGAATTGTACTGTAGTAATTTACTATGATTTGGGCAGAAATGTGGAATATTTATACTGAATACTAACTTATAGTCATTTAGGCCTATATTGCAGTAGATTAATTAGGTTGGTAGAGGAATATACAATTCATTTTGTGTATAGTTTTTACCTGTGTTTAGGCATTTTGTTATACAGTGGTAGTGAGTGAGTAACCATGTATGGTTTTACCTGTGGTTATCAAGTCTCACTGTTAGAATAGTTTCATTTAAGCCTATAATAATTATAAATAAAATAATTCTTACCAATAGCTATGATCTTGTATAATTCATATTTTTGTACATAGCTGTAAATTAGTTATTTATTAAATACTCATAAATCTGCATACTGTTGGGTACCACATTTCCAAGTAGATACAATACTTTTTTAGGTTTACCTCAGCTTATTTATTGATACTGTTATGTTTCAATAAGTAATAAATAAGGTTTCAATAAATAAGCTAAACCCACCGGCCCTCCTCAACATTTCGATTTAATAATCCGGCCCTCGAATGAAGCTAATTGAATAGCCCTGACCTAGGGGCATAACATTGCTCACTTTTCATGCAATTAATTTCATATAGTATAGCTCATAAGTCAAGTCTCAACTCTTGTTTAAGACATTGTTCATATGTAAAAAAATATGCTTAATCCAATATGGAATGGTAATGCTTGAAAGTACTGTTTTCTCCGATTTGTGGTACAGTGGAGAACTTTGGTTATACCAGCTATAATCCTCTAGATAGAAAGGTCATCTTGGACTTAAATTGAAGCTTATAAACTTGGGAAGTTTTTCATGTACATTTGAGGCAGTGATATATATAATAAAATGCTTGAAAATGATCACTTTTGACGACAATTTGTCAGGCGGACAGCCATTTTTTAGTCTTTTGGGGTATGTTGAGGGTGATATTTGACAGAAAAAAGGCAGCAATGCCCAGAATCTTTTTCTGCTAGTTTCCCCTATGTGTCAGGATACACCATGCAAAATTTTAGGGTTATATGGCCATTTATGTAGCTGCAGTACCTTTATATTCACAATTACATCATTCCGCCAAAAGCTTTTCCCAAAAAGGGTGTTTTTTGGCCCCTGAGACCAAACGGGGCCGAGTTGGGGGTGGTCATTATCAACTTGTGATGGCCCAAGGTATAAGATAATAGGAAATAATAGTGAAAAAAAGGTAGCAAAAAACATCCTGAGGAGTGGACCTGGCTCCCGGCCTATTAAAGCACCCTGATGGGATGCTACTTATTCAGGAATGATGCTTTAGCCTCTCTTCCTGGGCTCTCTGTGAGTCCCTGATGATCATGTACCATATGGGCCCCGGGCACATGCCCTTGGGACTTTGGTATTGGATCTCAGCACGCACGGCGTTTTACATTGTGTTCCCCAAGCGTAAGTTCTTACGCAGTACGAGAGAACCTCTCGTAAGAGAACGTACTCGGTTACTAACGTAACCTCGGTTCTCTCTAGAGAGGGAACGAGTACTGCGTATCCTTGCCGTGCCTGCAGTTCGCTCTGGTTCGCTCCGGCGATGAAAACCAGTGAACCAGCCTCTCGACGCTATATTTATAGCCCTAGGCCACGCCTATTTTGGCGGGACGCTATGCAAATGGACGCGAAGCACCCCCATTGGTCAAGGCGTCAAGAACGCCTTCTCGATAGGCTGCTGCAGTTGCCGCAGGGCAGCCAATAGGCGCGCAAGCTGCCTCGCCTATGTCTGTATGCTGCTGCAACGCGTTTTGCATTATATAAAAATTAAGGATAATTTTTGGCTTCAGTATCTCGCGGAAAGAGACTTTCCCCCAAGCGTAAGTTCTTACGCAGTACTCGTTCCCTCTCTAGAGAGAACCGAGGTTACGTTAGTAACCGAGTACGTTTTACTGTAATACAGTAATACGGGGGAGGTGTGGACTGAGAAGTAACGTACAGATACCTAACACAAATGAGATTGGGGTGGGGTGGGGGGCTAGGAACATAAAGGCACAAATATTATTTCATATTCTTTTTCTTTTAATTTTAATTTTGGTGTGAAATGTGACATGTTTATTTGTGAGATTCAACGACAATAATGTCTCTTATGTTTTCATTTCATGAAAGTTAACTTTTTTGCACTGAGGTTTGGTTATATGAGAGGCACATTATATAAAGTAGTTACATATTATTATGTAAATTAAAAAATTTAAGGCCAGACAAGTAGTTTGTTGAGGGTTGACTTGTAAAGAAGGACTACACGCCTATGTACATACAGTATATTCAAACGCATATACCTATGGACTGAACACGTAATGCGCATGTGCACATGTACGTCTGTGTTTGCGCAGAGGTTTGCGCAGAGGTTGCATAGGTTTGCGCATAGATAACTGATAATCGTTTGCACCTTGGAACCTATTTCCAGTGCGTTCTCGAGCCACCAGGCACTGTTTTGTGCGGATGGGCGGCCGGAGTGCGTTGAGTGTTTTAAGTTAATAACTAATGATCTTCGCAACGGAAGTGAATCAATCAATCAAAACTAACTTTAGCTGGACAATAACTTTATTTTAGAGCTGCTGTAAAGCCAAAACAATATCTGTTACTGTAATTTCCTATCATCACTGTAAAGCTGCTTTGAAACAATTCATATTGTTAAAAAGCGCTATATAAATGAAGGTGACTTGACTTGACTATTAAATGTGCAATTATGACAATAATTTAATGATTGGTGAGATTAGCTAACAGCATCCTACCTTCTCTCTCCTGTGTCCTACAGTTTTATCAGTCAGTCGGCGTGAGTACTTTGCTGCATTATTGTGAGTAAGCTGCTCTTGCATTTTGTTCATGATCTGGTCCTCCAGGTCCAAACGCACTGCAGACTCTTTCTCCATCTTCTTCCTGAGAGCCTTGAACTCAGACTGACGCACCTCGTGGTCCTGAAAGAGAAAGAAATACATAGGTCCCATATATAACCTTCAGACTGGTGCTCATTAACCATCAAGCAGTTGAAATATTTGTACTGTAGAATGATGTGAATGACATACCCCACGCAATGTGCTGAGGGTCTTCTCTGTCTCCTGCAGCATTCGCGTATATGTGCTGTACTGGGCCTGTAGGACTTCCTGGTGGTTCTGGGAGTATGTGATGAGTTTACGTGAGGTGGTGGAGTCAGTCTGGGCTCGGTTCAGACGCAGAGTGAGATGCTCATTCTGCTCTTCCACCTTTGTGATGGACTTTTTATAGCCCTCAATCTCTGTGTCCAGAGAGCGCACGTGATCATTGGCCAGCCTGGAGGAGGGACGTCAAAACACATCAATACTGTTGTCTGGGTCATACACATTCAAACATCATGAGCATTATGTTCACCTCAGTTCCTCATGCATTGCAGTGTAAGCCTCATCCCTCCTCCTCATCCTTAACAGGCTGCTGTTCCATTGCTGGAGTAACTGCCTACGTTCGACAGTCACTGAGTCCAGTTCCAACTGCGCCTATAAAGCCAACAGCAATTAACAGAAACAGAGGAACTTAAGTACATGTGCAAAGAAGGATAATTAATGACACACACCTGAACTAAATGACAACTAATCTGCTCGTCTTTAAACTCAGCTATGGAAATGGTGCAAACTGAACACAAAGGGTGTTTTTCAAAAGGCTGCATCCTTCCTAGTTTAGTCCTTCTGAGGCTTGTAGGCTAGTGTTCTTCTCATCAATTAAATGCTAGAATGAGAAGTTCTAGTAAGAGCGCATGGTTACGTCACACATGTTCCCGCCCCCACAGTCACAGCTACGAACATACTGTTAAAACTTAATTTTGAAAAAATACTGCATCTCAAATCTTTATATTAACTGGCTTTTTATTAATGCAATACAGTTAATGACAGTCGTCTCCCAGTGGCTTACGTTATTGTCAGTTTAGTGTTAGTGATTAATTTACAGCAAAACAAAAGATAACATCTATGCTTTCATGTCCGAAAACATTATTTTTGTCTTTCATTTCATATTAAACTCTGACCAGCTCTGTACCGACTCGTTCTCCGTCAGTTTATTTTCGTGAATTGGAATGTGTGCAAAGGATTGTGGGTGATTTAAGGCCATGGAGGATACATTTGATGCATCCTTCAAAGCAGGCCGAATCAAGGACGCGAAACGAAGGCTGCTTTCCAGGGATCCTTCAAATTGAGATGGCCTTCAGTGACGTTTGTTGACGTGGCAGCCGAGATATGCAGCCTTAAGGCCCTTTCACACCGGATGCGTAACGAAAAAGCAAAACGAAAAAGCGAATAGTTCGTGTGCGAATAGTTCGTGTCAAAACCATTCACATCAGCCGCGACGCGAATTTGCAACGTCTGTGACGTTCAGAAAGCTTCAACATTCCAAAACTTTCGCGCCGACAGCTGAGAAAACATGGACACTTCATCATCATCATCCAGTGAAGACGAGCTTTTCATTTTCTTTAAAAGACAGAAAAGAAGGTTTTGGGTGCAACCAATCTTAAAGAACAGAGTCTGAAGGGGAGTATGCTTATGTGCAGTTTTTTGCGTCTTCACACAGTGCGTTTTGTAATGTCACTACACATTACATGTAACACACGAAGTGAGCGTGTGTGTGCGCGCGCGAGTGAGTGTATGTGTGTGTGTAACAAGTTTAAATCATTCGACTAGAAACTGTACATATCACACAAAGAATGTATAGTATACTAAAAGCAGCATAGTCTCACTACATTTTGTTACATGTTCAAAGTAAACACGGTCTCTGTCTCTATCTTTGACGTAATAGTGTTAGCTTTCTATCCCAAATGTAGTTTAGCCTGCTAGCCTACACAGCACAGGACTATACAACGACTAAAACTATCACACAACACACTCACAGTCGTGATAACCGTGTTGGTTGGCAATGCTACGCCACACGTTGTCTTTCAAATCGTTGTCCTTGTAGTATGTGATTGGCTGAAGCCTATTCTGTCGCCGCAAAAGTAAAAAAAAATCGACATCGAAGCGGAAAAAATAAAAGTAGTTTTTTCGCCGCAGCACATTCGCGTTCGGTGTGGAAGCACAAAAACAGCTGATCAAAAAATAAAACCATCGCGCAAATTATTCGTGCGTCAAAATCGCGTCCAGTGTGAAAGGGCCTTTAAAGGGTTAGTTCACCCAAAAATGAAAATTCTGTCAGTAATTACTCACCCTCATGTTGTTCCAACTCCGTAAGACGGAGTTCATCTTCGGAACACAAATTAAGATATTTTTGATGAAATCTGAGAGCTGGCTCACTCCTTCATAGGCTTATAGGCAATTTCATTCTGCATCTGCGTCATCTTATTGCCATTGCTTATTGTCACGAGCGACAGAGAGCATTGCGCGACAGAATGTAGGCGTGTCAAGCGACGCGAGACACACGACAGAAGTTCAGAAATTTTAACTTTATGCAAATTAGAAGTGAATAGGAACCAATAGGAATGAAGACTGTGGAGCTCACGTCACCGTGTCGAGTGCAAGGAAGACAGGACAGAGTTCTGGGCCCGTATGTATAAAACCTCTAAGAATTGCTCTTAAGAATAGTCTTAAGCTTTGACTTAAGTGTCGAAAAATTCTTAGTAAAAAGAGTAGAGTAGGAGACTTGTATAAAGAAGCAAAAAGCAACTTTCAGTAAAGTATAAGACTGATTCTTAAGTGCTGACTGAAGTGGGACTTAAGTGTTGTTAACTAAGGACTACAATGATGTCAACCCAAAATGGCCACCCTCAACCACTGAATAAGCCAATAGTGAGCCTGCAAGGGTGAGGTCACTGCAGCATGACACCAATCATTTAATGTAATTATAATAAAATAATTTAATTAAGACACTGAAACTTTAATATTTAAATTTATTTTTAAATGATGCTTTGCATTGTGCAAAATTATCACAAATTAGTATTGATGCCCTGTGGAAAAGTGAGGCAAAGGAAAATTGTCAGATTCACCCTTTATTCAAATAGTATTAAAAATGTGTTAAAGATTTTGTAAGCGTATTGTGTAGTTGTGCCTGGAGTCAATTCTTTATTTGTGCTAACACAATGAAACATTCCAAATTGTACAGACATATTTTTTAGCCAGGCTGTCATACAAAGAAATTATGAACACATGAAAAAACAAAAGAGGACAATGAAATATTAATAAATTACTATATTGCAGACAATGTATGCTTTTTTTTCCTCCTGTGAGCTTTTTAGTTTTTCTAAAACCTGTAGCTGTAGTTTGCCCCTTTTTTGTCACTTAATATTCAACAATATTGTTGATTTGCCTGCACTGACACCATTACATGAGAATTGAACTGAGCTGGACGATGACATCATTTATCTATACAGCCGCTCTGGAGAAATCAGTGAACTAAATAGACAACTAATGATTTTTACAATGGAAATGAAAGCTTTAGCGTAAGTTCTGCCAGGAAGACTAAATTGTTACGTCACTTATTACCTTCTCATCTATTCAATTGTGTTCTAATACTTGTAGTATAAAAGATCGTCTCGGTTACATATGGTAACCCTCGTTCCCTGAGGGAGGGAACGGAGACGTACGTCGTGGTGAACGACAAATAGGAATCTCGCTAGAGAGGCCAATCTACTTCGAGTGAAACTAAAACAAGCCAATACACATTGGCGTGCAATCATTTGCATCAGCTGCGCAGCCTCGCAGCGTGGGTATTTAACGAGCAGCTGGTGCGATTGCACTTCAGTTTTTTGCTGAGGAGCCAAGCCTGAAAAGCTGGTCGCCCCAGTGGGTAGCAGCAGATGTGGCGACGGGACGTACGTCTCCGTTCCCTCCCTCAGGGAACGAGGGTTACCATATGTAACCGAGACGTTCCCTATCGTCCGATCACTACGACGTACGTCGTGGTGAACGACGAATAGGAATCCCTACCAAAGTGCCACAGCTGCTGCACCCCATCCAGAGCCCTGTGTAAGCCTCCACACCTTCTTGCCTGGAAGGACGATAGGAGAGGGCTTACACCGAGAGTATCCGTCACTGTTGTTCCGTGATAACCCATACAGTGAGATTATTGGATAACACTGGGAAAGCGTGCCCGATCTGAGAGAGGGGAACGCTGCAGGAGCCACATTCTTAAGGAGAGTTATGTGGGAATAGACATATGGACTAACCCGAGGGTTGTACTGCATATGAATAATGGATGACTTAGCCCAAGGGAAAGACACGGGCTTCCGTTTAGGAGCAGCCGTGGAGAATATACACATATGGAATCCCCGTAGAGTCACACATATGGGACCCAGCCTAGACCCGGTTCTCAAGGATTCAGCGGATAAAGGCCTGGCACCGGACGCTCCGCCATGTCCGGGCTGAGGGTGTTTGGAGGACTCAACAGGTTTTGACTCTGGAGCAATAAGGGTGCAGCAAGCCGACAGAACCGGTACTCACAGTGCTTCTACCCGTTTAGGGCGAGAACACGGGAGGACACAGGGGGCCTGTCCCAATACCTCCCCTTACCCTAGATTTCTGCCCTAACCCTTGTTTTTGACCCTGTTCCCACGTTGACCCTGTTCCCATGGCGGCGCGCGTTCGGAAACGGACTGCAACTAGACAAGCAACCTATACTATGGGTTTCATGTGCGCGAATATAAACGATCAAATACAGACAAAAATATGGCTAAATTACCGGTTTGGAGATTCACTTTAACACAGTTTATGTCTTAAATGGGAGTTAGTTGTGGAATAGTTGGGAGAAAATGTGTATTATTAGATCTGCATTCGGTCTTAAAGTGGCAGCGTCTAATACATTTTCTGAATGAAAATAGTAGTAGATGCTGCGCGTGACGTACTGAGGTTTGCTGGGCGTGACGTACTGAGGTTTGCCGCGCTAATTTGCATATAGTGGTGTTCCATTTCATAGGGAAAGATCTTCAACTCCACTTCCCTCGTTGAGGGGACTTTACTTTCGAGGGCACTCAAAACCAAGTGGAAGTTTTAAGGGGGGAGAAATGGGACAGGGCCAGGCTCTACACGTAAGCTATAGAATCTAGCGAACGTGTTAGGTGTCGCCCAGCCCGCAGCTCTACAGATATATGTTAGCGAGGAGCCACGTGCCAGCGCCCAGGAGGATGCAACGCCTCTCGTGGAGTGTGCATGCCACCTGAGCGGGCAGGGCAAGCCTTGAGCTTGGTAAGCCGAGGCGATGGCATCCACTATCCAGTGGGCCATCCTCTGCTTGGAGACAGCCTTTCCCTTCTGCTGGCCTCCGTAACAGACAAAGAGCTGGTATGAGGTCCTGACGCTTTGAGTTCTGTCCACGTACATACGCAGAGCGCGAACGGGACAGAGCAAAGCCAGGGCTGGGTCTGCCTCCTCCAGGGGCAGCGCTTGCAGGTTCACTACCTGATCTCTAAAGGGAGTGGTAGGAACCTTGGGCACATAGCCAGGCTGGGGTCTCAGTACAACATGGTTGTCACCCGGCCCGAACTCTAGGCACGATTCGTCGACCGAAAATGCTTGCAGGTCCCCTACCCTCTTGATCGAGGCCAGTGCAATCAGCAGCAAAGTCTTCAAGGAGAGAAGACTGACTTCACTGACTGCAAAGGCTCAAAGGGAGCATCCTGAAGTGCTCGGAGCACCAGGGAAAGGTCCCAAGAGGGTATGGAGGATTTAATCGTCTCGCTCCCCTAAGGAACCTGACGACCAGGTCGTGCTTTCCAACTGTTTTGCCATCTATGTGGTCATGATATGCTGAAATAGCAGCAGCATGTACTTTAAGGGTGGAGGGAGACAGCCTTCGCTCCAACCCTTGCTGCAAGAAGGAAAGCACTGACCCTATCGAACATCTTCGGGGGTCCTCTCTGCGGGAGGAACACCACTCGACGAACAGGTTCCACTTAAAGGCGTACGCACGTCTCGTAGACGGCGCTCGCGCAGAAGTGATGGTGTTAAGTACCTCTGGGGGTAAGTCACCTAGAACCTCCGCGTTCCGTCCAGGGACCAGACATGGAGTTTCCAGAGGTCTGGACGCGGGTGCCATAGGGTGCCCCGTCTCTGAGTCAGAAGATCCTTCCTCAGAGGAATGGGCCAGGGAGGGACTGTCACGAGGAGCATGAGTTCTGGGAACCAAGTCCGGGTGGGCCAATAGGGAGCCACCAGAAGGACCTGCTCCTCCACCTGCACACCAGGGACATACATGGCTCGAAGCGACCTCAGATGCTTCTGACTCCAAAGGAGGAGATGGCGGGCGAGTTGCGACAGGAGTGTAGACCACCTTGACGGTTGATGTACGCAACGGTCGCAGTGTTGTCTGTACGGACCAGCACGTCTCTGCCCTGTAGCGGCCTTTTTAGGCGGCTCAGAGCGAGACGTACTGCTAGCAACTCGAGGCAGTTGATGTGCCAGTGCAGTTGGGGGCCCGTCCACACCCCTGACACTGCATGCCCGTTGTACGTGGCACCCCAGCCGGTGGCAGAGGCATCTGTGAATACCACAGCATGCCTGGACACCTGTTCTAAGGGGACTCCTGCCCGAAGGAACGAGGGGTCTGACCACGGGCTGAAGGTCTGGCGGCACGCCGGTGTGATTGTCACCCGGTGAGTGCCGTGATGCCATGCCCATCTCGGGACTCGGCCGTGAAGCCAGTGCTGAAGCGGTCTCATATGGAGCAGCCCGAGCGGAGTTACTGCTGCTGCCGCTGCCATATGCCCCAGGACAGAGTCCTGCACGGGTCCGATTTTGTAAATCCGCACCCACCCGTACCCGCAGTGCTTAAAACCGTATCTGACCCGTTTTCCGACAGCAGCACTAATTAAAATCCGCACCCGACCCGACCCGCTTAAAATAGAACCGAGACCCGACCTGCACCCGAAATAAAATCAGTTTAACCAATCACATTATAGACACAATTACAAAAATGTTTATTGCCAGGTCACAGAAGTTATTACACGACAATTAACACAAGGACAACTTCAGCCGAAGCTGTCAAAAGGCCGGTACATGAAGAACATGGCTAACGTAAAACTGAGTAACCTTGTAACATCTTACCAATCGAACAGACGCGGCTACAACACTATATGCCACGCAATTTCGTCTAGCCTACATTTGACAATTTGGGGTTCAAACACGCCCTGCACACCACACATACTTAACAGTGTTAAATTTGAAAAATACTGTTCGATAAAACTGCTTGGTTTGTTACCACAGTTATCTGCGTGCTTCCTCGGCAATGAAGTTCCACATTTACGGCTATAATCCAACACGAAAATGCATGCAGCAAATAAGCCTTTCACAATATTTTCTTCAGATAACTCCAAATTTCTCCCACACACTGGACTTGATTTTTGATGACGTATTGTCGACAACTTTACAATCTCCACTAGCTATTCTTTTCTTCAACTCCTCAGCATCCATCTCGACGACTGCAAGCAGATCGCGCGCGGTTATGATGAATTTTTAAAAGTGAAAGTAGCCTAGGTAACGTTATAGATCCTGGGAGGGCGTGGCGCGTGGGCACAAATAAACTGATGTGGATTTTAAATTATTTTATCAACTTGAAATACAGGCATATTTTTGTAGATGTGTTCCTAAAAATATGCATAGCCTATATTTTTACGTTTGCATGTGATTGTTTTAAACCCGTTTAGACCCGTGTTTAGCTCGTGTCCGACCCGACCTGCACCCGTATCCGACACAGTTGGATATTTTTCACCCGTTTGAGCAAAATTTGCGGGTCACCCGTTGGATACGAGCTACGGTAGATACAGTCGGATACGGTAGATACAGCTACCCGTACCCGTGCAGGACTCTACCCCAGGAGCCTCTGAAAGAATTTCAGTGGGACCACCGTCCTGCCTTTGAACGTGTTCAAGCAGTCCAGCACTGACTGAGCGCGTTGCTCTGTGAGGCGCGCTGTCTGTGCGACCGAATCCAACTCCATACCGAGAAAAGAGATCCTCTGCACGGGGGCGAGTTTGCTCTTCTCCCAGTTGACCTGAAGGCCCAGCTGGCTGAGGTGCCTGAGCACGAGGTCCCTGTGTTCGCATAACTGATCTCGAGAGTGTGCTAGTATGAGCCAGTCGTCGAGATAGTTGAGAATGCGAACGCCCTGTTCTCTCCTGGGAACAAGGGCCCCCTCCGTGACTTTCGTGAAGACACGGGGAGACAGGGCCAGCCCGAAGGGCAGGACCTTGTACTGATATGCTCGACCTTCGAACGCAAAGCGCAGAAACGGCCTGTGTCGAGGAAGAATTGAGACATGAAAGTACGCGTCCTTCAGGTCGATCGCTGCAAACCAATCTTGGGGACGGATGCACTCGAAAATGTGTTTCTGCGTGAGCACTTTGAACGGTAGCTTGTGAAAGCTCTGATTCAAAACTCGCAGGTCCAAGATCAGTCGTAACCCACCACCTTTCTTAGGTACAATGAAGTAGGGATTGTAGTGCCCTGACCTCATATCGGCTGGAGGGACCGGCTCTATCGCGTCCTTCGCCAGTAGGACTGCGATCTCCGCGTGCAAGACATGGGCATCAGCTGCTCTCACTGTAGTGGAGTGGATGGCCCGAAACTTGGGGGGACGCCGGGCGAACTGAATCGCATAGCCGAGCCTGATGGTCCGAATGAGCCAGCAAGACAGACTGGGGAGCGCTAGCCAGGCTCGCAGAGACCGTACAAGCAGGACCAAAGGGACCGTAGGCGTACCCGGAGTGGGGCAGTGAGGTGGAACACAGGGGCTCGGCTCGGGAGGCTCTCTCTGGGAGGCGGCCCGTAGCGGAGTCTGAGTGTGCTGTGCAACACTTACCTGGTTCCACGAGGCCGGAGGTGCAGGAGGCGGCTTGGTTGCGTTCTCGAACTGCACACTGCTGCCTGCTGGCGAAAGAAGAGGCGGATGAGAGTGGTGAGGATTCTTTCCCCCCACTGCTCTCCGGGCCCTCTTCGGACCCAGAGACGGAAGAAACTGCTCTTTTATTGAAAATTTGGGTACCGCTGGTACCATCAGAGATGGCGTTCCTGGACCACCAAGGTGGACATCGCACAACCCACCGACAGTCACCTTCGTCGCACAAAGCGCGAGGTCTGTCGCGATGCGAAGTTCCTGAAGAACTTGGGGATCGTGACCACCCTCGTGCAGGTCCTTCAGTGCCTTGGCCTGATGGACCTGCAGCAACGCCATGGCGTGCATGGCAGAGGCAGCTTCCCCACAGGCCTTGTAAGCCTTGCCGGTTAAATCCGACGAGTACTTACAGGCCCGGGAAGGAAGACACGGTTCTCCACGCCAAGTGGAGTTAGGGCACAGTTGCATAGCAACGGCATATCCCTTAGCCGCCCCGGCATCAAGGGTGGTGAGGGAGGAGGAGCCACCGGGACGGTTTCTGTCAGTGAAAGGTGCCGTCCATGTCCCCGTAAGCTCCTCATGCACTTCCGGGAAGAAAGGCACTGGGGTGGGTTGCTGAGAACCAGCGCGCGCCACCCCGAGATACCAATCGTCCAACCTCGAGGGTTCGGGACACGGTGGAGGATTCCACACGAGCCCGACCCCGTTGGCGGCCCGGGAAAGCATGGCCATCATCTCCGGGTCCGTCTCAGGCACCGCTGGCACACCCGAAGGAGGCAGCGGTGCCGATTCGTCATCCGCGAAGAAGTCTGACCCACCCTCCGATGCAGCGATCGACATCTGATCTTCACACGGAGCCCCAAAGGAGACAACCGGTACACACCGCGAGGATGGTCCAGCTTTCTCCAATGGGGGCTCAACTGGCTGCGGAGCGTGAGAGGGGTGAGGGCTCCTAGGGGGTTGGTTCCCCGAAGGAGACGCACTCACCGTGATCCTCAGGTCATCCATGTCACTGCCCGAAGCAACCCTCTGAGGAGGATTGGATTGAGGCAGAGGCACGGGGACTCCGCCCCTTTGCAGGAACGTGAGTCTCGACCGCAGCTCCGCGATGGTCATCTTCCCACAATGGGTACATGACTCATCCACAAACGCTGCCTCAGCGTGTTTAATGCCCAGACACACGAGGCAGCGTTCGTGACCATCCCGTGAGCCCAGGTAACGACCGCATCCAGAAACACACAGATAGAAAGTCATCTTTAAAAAGACGCTCTCTATCTGTTTAAGCTCTTTTAGGGACTGCTCTCACTGGTGCTGAAACACGCAGGGGAACAGTCACTGCGACCACAGACAGGAATGTGCACCTGTCTGTGCGCTGTCTCTCTCTCTTGCTGGCAGGTCTTACCAGCTGTAAGAACAGCTTTTGAGCGCTCTGATGGCGCACCTTACCAGCTGTTATAACAGCTTTTTTGTTTGCTCAGTATGTAAAAAAAAAAAAAAAGACAGAGAAAAAGAAGAGAGAAAGAAAAGACTGCTTGCGCTGCCGTGCTGTAATGCCCGCACCGGGAAGGAGAGGTCCAAAAAAGGCTCGTCTTTGAAGTCACACTCTCTGTAGAACGCATCGAAGTGCTTGGCTCCGAAGCAAAAAGCTGAAGTGCAATCGCACCAGCTGCTCGTTAAATACCCGCGCTGCGAGGCTGCGCAGCTGATGCAAATGATTGCACGCCAATGTGTATTGGCTTGTTTTAGTTTCACTCGAAGTAGATTGGCCTCTCTAGCGAGATTCCTATTCGTCGTTCACCACGACGTACGTCGTAGTGACCGGACGATAGGGAACGGTACTTACACATGTCTGTTCGCAGATGCTGACGCCTACATTCACCTCCATCCTCCCCACCACCACCAGGATGGTCCCTGTCCATACCTCCCAAAGGGTCGGCTGCGCCCCTGCCTTCGTCTTCAGGCAGGAAATGCAGAATCCGTACCCTCTGATTGCGAGCTACGGACGGGGTCTACGCCAAAGAACTTTATAACACAATACTTGCTTGCTGGGCTGTTAATAAATGTATACTTGTTTCGGCATTTTGCCTCCCGAGTCTTTCTGGTAGAAATTAATCAACACTGACCTTACTTAAAGGTATAGCGGAGGATTTTCTTTTTCCGGGTGGATCATCAAGACTATTGGTCCTCCTAAGTGTCAATCATTCTGGTGATATGTTTATGTAAGGCCGTCGTACGTGCTCATGCACACGATTCACACGATGGCGTGCGCTCAAAACACAGGTTGGGCTTCCCACTGATGCCTCAGTCGCAAAGTTTCTACTTGACAGGTAAAGTTTGGCATGCTATTTGGAGAAATCCATTTAAAATCACTGCTAGTAAAAGTTAATGTAAGCTATGATTAGCTCGTGCATGCTCTCTCGTGCACACGTTTAAAAGGCGTTCCCTCTCGGGAGCAGGTAGAGTGTTGCGCATGTGCATTTTTTCAAAAAGTGGAGAGGGCGGTTCTTTTCTAAAATTCTGGAAAATCCTCCGCTATACCTTTAAGCCAGACAATGACATTATTTTCTTCTAGAGCTGCTGTACAGCCAAGACTAACTTTATTGCATTATTTTCCTGTTTACTCTGTAAAGCTGCTTTGAAACAATCTGTATTGTAAAAAGCACTGTAGAAATAAAGGTGACTTGAAATAATTTTGTCATATAAATACCTTCACTAAATGTAGTGTTTTGTTCTTCCCTCATATTTTAAAATATAAAAAAAATATAAATATAAAAATATTTTCCTCATAATTTGATGGTTTACGCAAACTTGTAGGGTCATTAAAAATAAATAAAAAAAACCTCTGCACATCACTTTTGGTCACTACTGTATATTTGGTGTGGTAAGTGCCACAATAGTGCTATTCAAGAGCCTGCTAACTGTGGACTGAAGGGCCCGAGTCATCACAGGTGCACTGCTGCATTTTTCCAGTTGCCAAAAATATAATTATTACTTTCATTTCATTTCATTGCTGTAAAATTTCTTAAAGGTAAGTTACAAAAAGAATACCTTGATGATTAAACTTTTTTATCGTTTGATCAACATCATCATTTAACTCCAATACATCATATTTTCGTTGAAAAGTGCGTGGCCGCATCCTCTCTGCTGCCATCTTGTTACTCCTAACTAGGTTAGGATACCACTCCAGCTCTATTAAATAATTTAGGAGCTGAGACCTAATCTTAACACTTAGGAACCTTTATGAATCACACATATTCTAGTCTATGAATAAGAGTAAAATTATGTCATTCTTAGAATTTTGACAGACTCAAGACTAAAATTTTACTCTGAGTGGCTTTATACATACGGCCCCAGGTGTGATTTCAGTTATGATTTGACTGTAACCACAAACATGGATATATTAAAATGATTTAAAAAGAACTTGTTGGCAGTCTTAGTGAGTTTGATTCATACATTGACAGTTTGTGTGTTGTTATATGATGAACAGTGAACAGTTTAGCACTGCTGCAGTTCATATTGCCATTTCCCCTGCATTATGTTGATTATTAGGGACAAGAAAATTGATTATTTGTCAAATTCCAATGACGTTTTAGTAATTTTTGACAGTATGAGTAAGTTTCATTTGTTGATAGATGTTTACCCTTACGAAAAAGAAGTTTATTCACGTGTTCTATTAGTATACTTATTTTAAACTAAAAATAAGAAAGACTTATACTGAGAGAAAAGTCCAAGTATATTTGGCCTGTACTTGTACTCAATCTTTTGATCGAGAAATACTGTAAAGTATAATTAACCCTCTGATGGTCTTCGTTTAGGAGTCACGTTCTTGGCCTTCCCGGTCAGAAGTGACCGGACACCTAAAAATGAAACTTCCTCCATCCCAGTAAAAACCAATGCAATTTATTTTTGTTCTATAATATTTATTCTTTTTAAATTTAGTATTTTGAGACTCGTCTCTTTCAACTTCTCTTCTCACATGGCGTGTTCCCCAAACAATGGAAAAACGCCAGAGTGATACCAATACATAAAAGAGACTCAAAATCAGACCCAACAAATTATCGTCCCATATCCCTCCTCTCAGTCCTTAGCAAAGTGATGGAATCCTCAGTTCATAAACAGCTTCATACCTCTTCCGCCATAAACTAATTTCTAATAAACAGTATGGATTTAAACCGAACCACGGCACAGCAGACCTCCTTACAGTTTTGTCGCAGACGTGGAACAACATCTTAGACAAAGGAGGTGAGGTGTACATTGTTGCACTAGACATTAAAGGAGCGTTTGACCAGGTTTGGCACAACGGCCTTCTGGATAAGCTTTCTGCTAAAGGCATAACTGGGCCATTACATTCTTGGCTACAGAACTACCTGGAAGGAAGGTCCATCCAGGTCGTGCTCTCTGGTCAGTCCTCATCACCTCAATCAATCAACGCCTCGGTGCCCCAGGGATCCATTCTCGGGCCCGCTTTTATAATCCATCTTCATAGACGATGTTGTAGAACAGTGCGATAATAGCATTTTTCTATATGCGGATGATTCCACCATTTACGCCCCGGTAACGACACTTAATGGTCCCAATGTGGCAGCATCCCTAAATAAAGACCTGGAGAATATTCGCAGGTGGGCTGATACCTGGAAGGTCACGTTCGAGCCTAGCAAATGCAAGGCTACAGTTCTGTCGAGAAAGAGGCCTCCATCCTGCCCGGACCTTTTTTTTGGAGCAACCAGAATTGACCTTTTTGAGCAGTTGAATATTCTGGGACTATGTATCGATAAGAAGTTGTTATGGACTAATCACCTGTCAAACATCTGCAAGCGTGCTGGACAGCGTCTTGGAGCTCTGCGTAGGTTGGCCAACAAGCTTGATGTCAAAGGTAGGGCCAATGTCTACAAGGCACAAGTCAGGAGTACCATGGAGTACTCATGTCTTGCCTGGATGAACGCATCACAGACCACCCTTGGGCAGCTTGACAACATCCAGAAAAAGGCACTGAAAATCATTGGGGAGGATGAGGACACTGCCCTAAGGAAATATGCAATCAGCCAGCTCAGCCATCGTAGAACTGTTGCAGCAACAACTGTGCTTTTCAAAATGCACACTGAAAACTGTCCAGAGGATCTCAAAGCTCTGCTACCCCCACCTGATCTCCTTTGCCGAACCACTCGGAGAGCACGACCAAGTCACGCCCTAAAACTCCCCAAGTCCAACACCAAATGCTTGGGGAGGAGTTTTCTTCAGTAAAATAGAGACTAGGCTTTCAGAAAAAAAAAAAGATAAAAAAATCAATTTATTAAACATAAAATTAAATAAATCATGTTATTGCATGGGTTTACCACTAGATGCATGTATAGCTCTAAATGGAGATGCTTGTGAATTCTAGTTGTTTTTGGACCAAATTACTTACTTTAAAGATGTGGATTGAATGTATTTTTTTAGAAATTCTCAAATAATACTTTTTGCCAAGGTTTATAACATTTTATTAATTATTATTTTAATAATTTTAATAATTATTATATTATATTATATATATATATATATATATATATATATATATTAATTAGAATTATTAATTATGTTATGTTTTTCACTCTTGATGTTTTAGAGTTTCACCCCTTCATTGCTGAGCACTTTTTTTCTGCATCGTGGCCGATTTGTAGAGAATTTTTGTGTTTTTGTCAATTTCCCATTCATTTCCTATGGGGGTCATTTTTGACCGAAGACCAAAATCGTGACAAATTTTTTTACGACCACTTAGCATGCTCGGATCATGAACTCAATTTTTTTTTGTGTTCACATACCTAATGCCAGAAAAGTCACCAAGTTTCGTAACATTCCGATGAAGCTGTGATTTAAAAAAATTCAAAACAGATTTTTGTAATCTGAATTTATTGGTGTGTATGTGTATAAAAGTGTGTATGTGTGTGTGTGTGGGTGGGTGTGAATTTTTTGCACTCTTGATGTTGTAGAGTGTCACCCCTTTACTGCGGTGTACTTTTTTTTAGAATCGTGGCTGATTTGTAGATTGTACAGACAAAAATTCAGAGAATTCCTGTGTTTTTGTAAATTTCCCATTCATTTCCTATGGGTCGGTCATTTTTGACCGAAGACCACGAGTGTGACTATTTTTTTTACGACCACTTAGGATGCTCGGATCATGACCTCAATTTTTTTTTGTATTCACATACCTAATGCATAAAAGTCACCAAGTATCATAACCTTCCGATGAAGCTGTGATTTTTAGAAATTCAAAACAGAAAATTATTCGGTCAGAAATGACCGAGGACCATCAGAGGGTTAAGTATTCAAAGTATACTTGGCTTGTAGTTGTGTTAACTCTTTTGATCAAGTAGCCTATTAAATATACTTTTTTTACATAGTTTTTCATACAGTCTTATGAAACTTACATTGTTTGAAAATGTTGATTAGAATATTGATATAAAACAGATATGTTTCTAATTCTGCGTTTCTGAATTTTTGTGTAGGCTAATCCACTGAAAGTGTACATAGGAATTTACTTTAATTCTACTTTACTCTTTCCCCACCATTGACTGAATTTTCCAGCTATCCAGCTTTTCCACTGTTAT
The DNA here is from genome assembly GCF_951802725.1 of Rutilus rutilus. NCBI lineage: Eukaryota > Metazoa > Chordata > Actinopteri > Cypriniformes > Leuciscidae > Rutilus > Rutilus rutilus. Next base: position 19,846,209 of record NC_140217.1, on the reverse strand, counting down.
AAGGTAGGGGGCGCTATATGACACATCTTCTAGTACACAAGAGAAGAAGAAGCTGAAACAAGTACGGAAGAGGATTAGGGCCAAGCAATAATAAAAAAATAAAACCATCTCGAGATTAAAGTCATTATAATTCGAGATTAAACTCAATAAATTTCGAGAAAAAAACTCGAAATACAATCTTGAGAATAAACTCATTAAATATCGAGAATAAAGTCGTTGTGTTTCAAGAAAAAAATATTTCAATTTCGAGAAAAAAACTCGAAATACAATCTTGAGAATAAACTAATTAAATATCGAGAATAAAGTCATTGTTTCGAGAAAAAACTCGTAAAATTTCGAGAAAAAAACTCGAAATACAATCTTGAGAATAAACTCATTAAATTTCGAGAATAAAGTCGTTGTGTTTCGAGAAAAAAAGTCGTTAAATTTCGAGAAAAAAAGTCGAAATAATTGTGAGAATAAACTCATTCAATTTCGAGAAATAAAGTCGTTGTGTTTTGAGAAAAAAAGTCGAAATTAAATGTAGAGAATAACGCATTCGATCAATGTTCATTGCATAGCCTACTGATATCAACCTCATCGAGGTTTCGTAGTTTCCCAGGATACCATAAGACGCATTATTAATCGTTGTTGGTTGTGTACGCCTCCATCCACAGAATGTAACGACTGTAACCATCTATACAGCCATTAATGGCAATGCCATACGGTTTTAATTTATCATAGCTGTCCATATGCCAGAGTGCATTTGGGCCAGCGCAAGTGTAGCCTACTCTCCTTCGTCGAAATTCCACACCTTGAGGATCAACAAGTTTAATAATGCGTCTTATGGTATCCTGGGAAACCACGAAAACTCGTTGAATTTCATGTTGGACAAAAGCGAGTACATCGCGCAAATTGGACTGATTTTTTCTTCTAAAAAGACCTAGCCGACCTAAGAATGTTCTATTCTTTGTTACTGAAAGAAAGTCTAAAATATAGCTTGACTAAGTGATCCAACTCTGCCATGTCCTCTGTCAGTAGGCTATAATGAACACTGATACAATGCATTATTCTCTACATTTCATTTCGACTTTTTTTCTCGAAACACAACGACTTTATTCTCGAAATTTAATGAGTTTATTCTCAAGATTGTATTTCCAGTTTTTTCTCGAAATTTAACGAGTTTTTTTCTCGAAACACAACGACTTTATTCTCGAAATGTAATGAGTTTATTCTCAAGATTGTTTTTCGACTTTTTTCTCGAAATTTAACAAGTTTTTTTCTCGAAACACAATGACTTTATTCTCGAAATGTAATGAGTTTATTCTCAATATTGTATTTCGACTTTTTTAATCTCGCATTATAATGACTTTAATCTCGAGATGGTTTTATTTTTTTATTATTGCCTGGCCCTAATCCTCTTCCGCAAACAAGTGATAGAAGATTGCCCACTCAAAAAATATAAAATTACGTAATCATCAAAAATTAAACAGCGTGTAAATCAAAACTGCTTAATGTTACCAAATGAAATGAAGCATAACCCATGAAGAGAAAACGACTGTGAAGCTTTGGGGGCCTTGGACTCGATCTCTATGCTCGATCTACGCTATCTGTGTTTTGATCATCGTTTTGATCATAATTTGACAAAAAAAATATTTTCTCAACGTTTTTGTTTAAAATGTTGCCATTCTTTATTAAACTTACCAACATTCAAGTGTTGATAAAAAAGTATGCATGAAGCTAATAAAATGTTTTTAAAATGAGTTAAAGTACAGTTAACGGTATTTTTCAAGTATAAAAAATAATATCTACATTTGAACATAGTAGTATACTGCAAGTGCAAAAATAATATATAAATGGTAAACTATGAGTATAATGTTATGTTCACTTAAAGAAAACTTACAAATATACTTGAAGTATAAACTACTAAACTAGTAGTTTACTGAGAGTACACTTCAGTGTGTACTTTTTATAAACTAAAAAATTTACTACTTGTATTAAAATAGTAAACTACTAGTATACTTATAAGTTTACTTGTAGTACAGATGCATTACAAATGAGAAACCTAGTTGTGTACTTAAAGTTTACTACTGTTACACTTATAGTTCACTTAAAAGTATACTTTTATATACTAAAAGTGGGCCAATTTAGTTTACACTTACAAGTTTACTACAAGTACACAATGATATTAGTATACTTACTACATAAAGTATACTTAAAAAATATACTTGAACATTACTTAAGTATACTTCATAAAATTAACTTGAAGTATACTTCTTATTCGTAAGGGTAATACAGTGAGCACTGCTGTAATTTATATCACAAAACACTCTCCAACTGCAGATGTTACTTTTAATTATTTTAAGTCTAATTCCTAGTGAAATTAGAATGATATCTTAGTTTTACATATCACTTGAGATTGCATTTTCTAAAGATATGGCCAAACGTACAGTCTACCAGTAGCATCGGAGCGACAACACTGGGAACGTCCACAAGCGACTCACAGTACAGAGACTAGCGACATGCAGCGACAAAGTCGGATGCAGCCTTCCATTTGAGAAACAGCAAACTAAGTGACAGTGTGACAATAGGCCTTATAGACAAACAAACAGATATATTTAATTGAAATGGTACCTATAGAAAATTGTACACTACCATTCAAAAGTTTGGAACAGTAAGATTTTTTTTATTTGAAAGAAATGTATATTTTTATTAAGCAAGTATTTATTTAATTGATTCAAATTGACAGTAAAGAAATGCAAAGAGTTACAATAGATTTCTATTTCGGATAAATGCTGTTCTTTTGAGCTTTTTATTAATTTCTATTCAAAGAATCCAAAAATAATTATAGAAAGGTTTCCACTAAAATATTAAGCAGCACAACTTTTTTCAACATTGACAATAATAAGAAATGTTTCTTGAGCACCGAATCACCATATTAGAATGTGACACAGAATGATATCACAGGATCACAGGAATAAATTGCATTTTAAAATGTTCAAATGAAAAACAGTTATTTTAATATTTCACAATATTGCTGTTTTTACTGTATCAAATAAACACATAAGAGGAATAAGAGACTTTCTGAATGGTAGTGTACACTTCTTTATTGAATTATACTTTATCTATTTAAAAGAAGTTATGGACTAGGGTGGAGGAACACTGAATATCATTATTGATGAATGTTATTGTATCAATGATGAACTCTTATCTGACTCCCTTTAAAGGCAGAATTAATGCTACTAATGGAACTAAATGTACTAATGGAACAGTATGGAAATTTACTTTAAAAGTCGGTGTTGCTGATCCCAATAATATTTAAAAATTTAACGTAACCAAACACGTTACATGAATCCAGTGAAATGCATTCATAGCGCTTAAAATTCATAACTAAATTCATCAAATTTGAGTGTGTATGCTTCACATGATCTGTTGCAGAGGTTTCTAACCTCAGAAAGAGCTTCCTTTGCAGCCTTTGTCTGATCAGTCTGAGCGATGATCTGAACCTCATACAGAGAGATCTGCTCGGAGAGCTTTTCCACATGCTTTGTCAATCGCTCAACATAAAGATCCTGACAGACAGAAAGAGAGAGAGGTGTATAAACAAACATCTACTTGAATGAAATGGGGAGAATGTATGTTATCATTTGTTTTTACTTTTATAAAATTAACGCAGAAGAACTATACTTTTCTGGTTACATTAGTTATACAAGAGATTCATATGTGCTAAAACACATGAAATGGTCATATTTGACCAAAATCATGTGCTCTAGAACTCCACCTGCTGATATTTTTGCTCCTCTGCCTGAGTTCTCTCTTTCTGGACTTTGTGTGAAGCATTCATTATTGCTTTGATGTCCGAACGCAGGTCACTATTGGCCCCCTGCATGTAGAGCAACTTTAGGGCCAGGTTGTCCACTTTAGATTGTAATTCCGAGACTATGAAGAGAGCATATGATCAAGGCAAGACTTACAGAGATTTTCTGTCTGCACCACTGGCGTCACCAAACAGAATTGTAAAATGATTATTTTCAAATCATTTTCAATCTGCCAATCACAGATTCATTTATTTGAGAGATCAAAACTAATGAACAACAGGAGATTCAATATCGCAATTTAAATCATTTTCTTGAAATGTGATTTTTTTTGCGGAAAATGTTCTCTACTGTAAAAAATTTCTCACTATTTTTGTTAATAGCAGGGTTTTATCATTAACTAAAACTAAACATTTCTGTTAATTGAAATTAAGCTGAAATAAAATATAAACATTAGATTAAAAAACATTGACTAAAATAAAATTAGAAATGTTGCCTTGCAACTAACTGAAATCAGCGCAAGTTTAAGCACTTAAATTACAAAATGAAAATAAAAATAAAACTGATATAAAAATAAATTGATAAAAACTTAATAACTTAACTAAAAAATAACACAGACTGATGATCTTCTCACCTTGCATTTGTTGTTTTTTGGCCTGACTGGCAATATCTTGGTACTGATTTTTTACCCCATCCAGCTGGTCTTGGGCCTGTCTACGATGAGCAACAGTCTGGGCACTGGCCTCATGACTTGCCTCCAGAGAGGCCTGGAGTCTGGCCAACATCTTGTGGACCATGTATACCTCTTCAGCAAGTTCATGGCGCCTCTGGGCCTCTGCCTTCTCCACTACTATCTGTAGCAGAGCAATAATGATCAGTTTCCTTGGCCTCTGTCTGTATGCAAGTGTGTGCATATATTTACCGAAGAACAGAATCAGTCATTTCTGGCCAGTATGCATGTGTAGTTATATGAAGAAATACTCATATCAATCACTTGTAGATGAAACTACCAATCATTTTTTTGACAGATTTCTTACCTTCTCGCGGAGCTCAAGGTGCAACCTCTCCACCTGATTACTGAGGGTTTTTTTCAATGCAGACTGGAATCTTTTCATTAAAGGCTAAAGAGTACAAAAAAGAACACAGAGCATCAGAAAATGTATTACAAATATGAAAATGTACTGCTTTGGAAGAAAAAAACACGTTAGGTTTACACACATGCTCAGGATCCAGCACCACAATTTCTTCCTCTTCCTCATCTTCCTCTCCGACTCTACTTTCTGCCTCAATGCCACTGATCTCCAGCTGGAGAGTGTGCTGTGGTATGCTGTGGTTTATATCTGCACATAAACAAAACAAAAAGTGTAATAGGAGTATCACTTGTAGAATAAGATAGAATTAAAGCTGCAAGCAGCATTTATCAGGGTTCAAGCATTTAAGGTGTAAGACTGAAAATACTGGTTGAGCAGGCCTGGTCTAGAGACAAAAGGGCCCTGCTGGCTAATTAACATTCGACCTCCCCCACACAACCTCACTTCCTCTCACAAACTACCAAGAACATGGTTTAATGTGAATGTTTATCATTGACTGTTATGTTTTCGGTGTCATTTGAAATGTCTCAAAGTGAGTGGTATAGATATCTCACATCCAGACAGATCAAATAAAAGATAATAAGGTTTATAGAAAACTGGTTAAGCCATTTGAGGGTGGTCTCCCCCATCCCCCATGTCACCTGGTCAAGGAGGATAAATGAAGGTGTGCTCCCTCTCTCTGGTCTCTTCTTTGCTGGACAGGAATGGAATAGGTGGTCTCTCTCTCTCTCTCTCTCTCTCTCTCTCTCTCTCTCTCTCTGGTACAAGCTGGGTAAGATTACTTGGTGTAACCAATGTATAACCATGTTCTAGATATTTGAATTGATTGTGGAATTGATCTCTGATATCTGAAATATTAAATTGTTACATGTGATTATTCTAACTGATTTTGACATTGTTCATTTAATGGTTAAAAGGAATAGTCAAACATTCGCTCACTTTTAGTGGGGCACAGATATTATTAAAACCTTTCATTTATGGAGTCAGATGAAATAACGAGTAAATACATTTGATTAATGTATTGAATTTAACCAACCAATACTTTGCATGAGTGAGGACAGAATACGTGATAACCTTCCCTGTGTATTGGCAAACCGGCTTTGGACCAATATATCGGGCCTTACAACATGGTGACCTCGAGCGTGATCTCAAAACAGATCAAAACAGTTTCACGAGAAACGTCCTTTCCAGCAAGTATTTGGGATTCTAAAATCAGCAAGAGGTTTGAACATATTCTCTTTCTTCCGGCGCTATGGTAAGTAAACTTTTTCTGCCCTTTATAGAAGTGTTGAAGAAATGTTTGCATTGTTTACGGGTCGGAATTAAAGCCCTTTGTTTAGAAACGTGATGCAGCAGCCAGATGAACGCTTAACCCTTTTGTGTCACTGGCTGACTGGTAGACCCAAAAGCCACATTGAAAACATCAATATCCTATACTAAACCTAAACTAATCTTGACAAACTCTATATTGCATTTAAAAGCTTAAACTTTAACACCGATGGAATTAAATTAAGTAATTCAAATTAATTTGCAAATTGGTCATCGAAATTGGGACACTTTTGAATGGATTAATGCTGATCTTCTAACCTCAGAGTGAGTAAGTCTGTTTTCATTACTTCATGACATAGTAGGGAAAGTCTCCATTTGCATGAATTGTATGAAACAGAGATTAGAAGTATCAGAATAATCTAAGTAGTCCCATGAAATCATGTGTACTGATCATGTCCTGTTTACATTATGGGCTGAAAAGGTTGAGCCTACACTGTACAAACTCAGTAGAAAAGGTCTTAACATGGATGCTATTGACAATGAAATTTTCACTTGGTGGAAAACAGTGGGTAGTAAGCATAAGAAATCAAAACATGGTGAAATAATTGAGGCTTTAAACTTCATAAGTTATAAACGTCTAAATGAGTTAACAAAATTTCTATCTTCGCTTATGGACGCTAAATGTGAAGAAGTGCATTCTAAAAATGCAGAGGCACAAAAGTCTAAGGAAAAGATTCAAGATCTTCAAACACAGCTAGATAAATTACTAGCGGAGCTGTTAGCCCTGACTAAAAAGTGTAAAAATCACAAAAACACCATTGCAGATCTTAAGGCTAAGCTAAATGCTAAAAGCAAGTCTCCCAAAAAGCTTAACAGCGATTGGGCCAAAAATGTACACTTCTTAGATGAGGCAGCCTGCTCTAATAATCTCGAATCTTTTCAGACAGATGAGGCATGTGATAAAGTTATGAAAAGAGAGTGCCTGTTTCAGCCCTTAAGGTGATACGGCACCCAAACGGCACAGAGTCAACCATTCGGCGTCCTTTAAAGGTCCCGTTTTTCCTGTGTTTTTGAAGCTTTGATTGTGTTTACAGTGTGCAATATAACATGTGTTCATGTTTCGCGTGTAAAAAAACACAGTATTTTTCACACAATTTACTTATCTGTATACCGCTGTTTTCACTGTCCTAAAAACGGGCTGATGACTTCTATGAAGTCCCTCCTTCAGAAATACGTAACGAGTTCTGATTGTGCCCTATTTTTGGTATAATCAAACATAAACATAATATGTATTTGCTATATTCCTTTGCTCACTTGGTTCCTCCCTGTCCGCACCTGTGCTCTCGTCATCAGTTGTGTCTGAGGCTGTATGCTGGCTCGTTGGCTTGTAATTCCTGAATTCCTAATTGGCGCGTTTCACCATCAGTGTGCAATGCGCGTGACGTGTACGTTCGTTAATAAATAAACTGCAAGTGTCTTGCGGAAGAACATTGTAGCCGGAGCTACTTCTCTCCATTAATGTCTATGGCGAGTCACGTAGGCACTGGGCAACTCCGTAGCCGAGCCGCTAAAATAGTCAGAATATAAACACTTATTATAGGCGTACCATGCATGACCATGCACTCGCACAAATGCGACCACATAAAATTAACTCGCACATTCTCAAAAAATGGTCGCAGTCTGGAACCCTGACCCTATTTAAAAAAACGCAGACAATCACAATCTAATGACACGAACCAGCACTCTGCAAGTAACCAAAGCTCAAATGCATCTAAAACTCTTACTAACAACTTTGGTCACTCAAGGCCTTCAGCTATTAGCGTCATTTGCTAGTCAGGTAGCAGCCCAATAGCAAATAGCTTAATAGTTTAACATCTAAATTCATTGAACCTGTCTGCATTTTCAAAATTGAAATTGTGGTTAACACATTGTGCACATAGAACACAATTTGGTCGTTTGTGCTACAACATGCACATAGGCTAATTTAAAGTTTATTCTTTAAACACAGGATTACTTTACTGTAAGTATATTTGAAACACTTAAGCAAAGGTGATATAGATGTTGTATTCTATTGTTTTGCTGTGAGTGTATTTGGAACACTTAGGTAAAGGTTGTAGATGTTGTATCTTGGCCTAGAGGCCATGTATCCTGTGTAAACTGAATTAAACACGTGTGTCTATGCTAAATTTGGTGGCTATAATGTGATTCACAATGAATTTGAAAATCAGAAACAGCGAACGCATCTCATCAATCCTGAAACAAAAACCTTTTCATATTCAACGTTCCAGAGATGCGTCAGAAAACGTAGCAACTCAGAACTTTGAACAAAAATCATAAATGCTTACGTTTTATTTTATTCTGAATGACTCTGAGATTTGTTTTTCCCAAATAAGATGAACGGATTCGTATATTACCACAAGTTTGTGTCAGAGATTAGTGACGGCTAATAACTGATATCAGGAAGTGTGCAGGCTACTTGGATGAGAGGATGTGTTTGTCCGTCTAGGATCAGCAAGATGCTGGTTGGTCAACCTAGCTTGGATATACCACGCTTCCGATGACTTCTGTTCTAATTTAATGTTACTTTAGATAGTGTACATGAAAAATCACAGGCTTGGCTAATCCAAAGCTATTAAAGGAGAACTCCGGTCAATTTTAACATTGAGCTCATTTTTTTGTACATTTGGAGTGCTGTCAATACAGAGAACAACGACAAAAATCGGTGTTGCCTACACCGAGTTATTCTATTTTTAAAATTTGCACCCTATTGACTTCAATGGGGCAAGTATTGTAAGCCTGCTTTTTAGCCTCTTAACATCCTTTAAGTGTCATTACAAGTGCACAGAAAATGTGAGTGATTCCTTCCGAGTGAACACGAGTGGATCTGACTGCAGTAGATGTTAGAGATATTAATAAAAATGAAGTTAATTCAGCCAGCGCTCATACCTTTGTTTACATCCTGTTTTCGGTGGAAGGCCATAGTAATCGATTGTCGAGTTCACGCGCATAGGTTTAGTACCTATGATCACGCGCGTGAACTCGACAATCTGAATTAACTTCATTTTTATTAATATCTCTAACATCTACTGCAGTCAGATCCACTCGTGTTCACTCGGAAGGAATCACTCACATTTTCTGTGCACTTGTAATGACACTTAAAGGATGTTAAGAGGCTAAAAAGCAGGCTTACTACTTGCCCCATTGAAGTCAATAGGGTGCAAATTTTAAAAATAGAATAACTCGGTGTAGGCAACACCGATTTTTGTCGTTGTTCTCTGTATTGACAGCACTCCAAATGTACAAAAAAATGAGCTCAATGTTAAAATTGACCGGAGTTCTCCTTTAAAGAGAAGTAAAGTTGATCTACTGGCGTCTTTAATGGTGGCCAAAACCTACTAAAGTAAAACGATTGAATTAAGTTCCTGAAGGGCATCCAAGGGGGCTATTGAATATATCTTTGATTGTTGCGCGTGGGAATTACGGCAAAATCCTAGATATTTAGCCAATTGCCTCAGCTTCTGATCTTCGGGGCTGACCACTTGTGCCGGAGACCTGAGTAAGGAACTCGAAGCGATATAGTTTCCTGATCTAAGCGGGTGAAATATAATTAAAGAGTAAATAGAATAATCAAACGTTAAAATGGCCATTTAAAAAGACTAAATGAGAAGAAAAGGTATTCGAAACCTAGCAAAGAAAAAAAGAGAAACAGCGAATGTACATCTTATCAGCCCTGAGCCAGAAAGACTTTTCATATTCAAATGTATTGACATGAGAACAAGTAGAGATTTGACCATGCGTTAAGTTGTTCCAGAGACTCTTCAGAGACCGAAAACAATATAATTTGACTTGTATTGTTAAAGAATATAATTATATTATAACTTGAATTATAATAAACATTATATTACACTCGCCGAGCAGGACAATAATTGGAGAAATGTGACTTTCGTCATTAAAATTGAATTTCTGAAACAGAATTTCATTTGTGTGCTACCCAGTGCCAAAAAGGGGAGGGGTATGCCTTTATTTTTCACCGTTAGAAAACACGGCTAGAATTGTGGCACAGGTAATAGCAAACCAAACTGTGCAACAACTAAAATGTAATCTAATCAGAGAAGTGCATTTATGAGGAGGGTGTGAAATGCTAACCAGACAACCCACAGATCTGGCTGTAATGAGAGAAAGCAATGAGCATTGCACATGCAGCGGACTGAAGGCTGAACTGAAAAAGCAGCTTCAGGTGTCACAACACACTGAAACAACACACTGAAACAACAGCAACAATTCAGACGTGGTCAATGAAACTCGGTTTCATGTGACATCTGGAATTAAAATTGCAACTGACATGATAATGGAACAAGTAAAAGAATTCCACACGTCTGAATTTAATGTTTTTGAAATATTGGAATTATCTGTGGTTCGCTCTACTCTGTTTTCTGTCTCAGGCTTACTTCTGCAAATTCCTCGGAAGACGGATGCCAGGAGGGGCAGGAGCCCACCTGGAGCTAATCCAGGACAGCGGAAGTGTTAGAACATAACCTGAGACTCGGGAGATGGGTGAAAAGACATTACAAAAGGCCTTTTCACACGTCACACTATTACATTACTGCATAAATATGGCCTCCCAGTTTAGAACTGGATCGAAATTTGCAACACAATTATTACAGATTACATTCCACCCATCTCCTAGACATGAACACTGAACACACACCTCCATCACTATACCCTCACAGCTGAACACTACACATCATACGAAGATGTGTCATCTTCACACAAACAGATCCAGATAGCTTCACACACACAGGATGGAGCTGATCTCATGATTGTGGTCTAACAGAGACACAGAGAATAGCATACACTATTCATAACAAACCGACAATTAATGTAACACACATGGACAACTGAATGGCTACAGTCACAAATCAAGGCAAATTCTAAGGCAGACCTGCCATTAAATTTCAAACTCTATGATTGTTGGTGGGAGTTGGAAAATCAGAGGGCCCCTGATTTCTCAACATACCTACTAATAACAGAAACATAATTAAAATGGATAAATCTGAAGTGTGAGCGCTTCAATCAATTACAAAACTTACAATTCAACTCTGTCGTCGCCTGTGACTTAGCCAAATCAACACACACACACACACACACACACACAAACAAACACAATCACACACACAAACACTCTCTGTCAGACACAGATAAACACACACACACACAAACACACTATCACAGACAAAAACACACTCTGACATTCTAAAAATCACTCTCACACAAACACACAAAACCATTGATCCTACCGTTTATTTGATTATTTGGTTTACACCGACCTCTTGCTGCATTTCTGAAACTTATTTTGATTTTAATTTCTGAAACTTATTTTGATTTCTGCATTTCCTTTGAATCATTCAGACAAACATTCCTGAAGCTTATTTTGATTTCAGACAAACATTTCTGAACCTTATTTTGATTTTAATTTCTGAAACTTATTTTGATTTCTGCATATTTGTATATTGTCCATTTTACTTGCAACAATGTTTTTGGACATCAATTCAATTGAATCTCTATGTTTGGTTACACCAAAATGTTGCTGACACTCTTCATGAAATGTTGTTTTAACCCAGCACTGGTTGTTTTGTTAGAATGCCATTTATTTAAATGTTTCTAGAAACAGGGTAAGAGCTTGTAAGATCTTCCTTTGTCCTTCCTTGACCCTCTATAGGAGTACTATTGGCGTGGTAATTAAAAATCAGGTAATTAATGAGACCAAATGTACCACTCACATTTGCTGACATGAACATGGTATTTTACATTGAACATTAGAGCTGGGCGATTTTTTTCCCCTAAAAAACTCGATTTACGATTCGATTCGCTCACTCACTCGCGAACACACACTCTCACTCACTCTCCCTCACCCACTCACTCGCGTGCCATCGTCGTGGAGGACGTGCTACGGAAACCCTGAAGGAAGATTTGGCGAATGCAAAATGTATGTATTGTACGCTATACTGAAGAGGGGGAGACATTTTTTTTTTTTAAATCGATTTTTTGAAAATATGCATCGATTTGACCTACCAACTCGATTTTTAAATCAAATCGATTTTTTTCCCAGCCCTATTCAAGACATGATTTTGCTTTATTGCATTATGCGTTCCTATGCATTTCCTTACGACTGTAGGCCATTGCACACTGAGTCCGAAATTTTCGTATGCGTTTTTTCGTGTTCGTCAGCCTTAAAATTCGTCACGCACAGAAACCTTGCACACTGAGTCCGATGCGTATTTATTAGGGGTGTGACGAGACGCTTACTCCACGAGACGAGACGAGACACGAGATTGGGTTCACGAGAACGAGACAAGACGAGATTTTTACACAATTTTTAAGAAATCCTCAATGATGAAATATATGAATGGAAAATAGTGTTTTATTCAACTGAAAATCACAAAATGCAAAACAATTTAGGTGCATTTTGAAATCAACTTGTAATGAATGTTATTTTACTTCTATTTTAATGAATTCTATGCAGTAAAGGACATGCAAACACTGCTAAATGTTTTGCTATAAACTCTACCGTCTGGCATCCCCTGTACGATTTCATATGAGAAATCTAACTCCTTTCCACAAATCGAACATAAAAAAAAATAAAACAGTATGAATAAAATAAATATAAATAACTGAAATAACACTTTAAATGCAAACAGTAAGTGTGTATCCATAATCAAAGTAGGCTACTGCTCTCTCAAAACTACAAGTTCAAACAGAAACACATTTTTTCTTCAAGCATGAAAAAGAGATAAATTAACTACACAGAACAGTAGACATATAAACATGTCTACGATTTCTGGCAGCAGTTGAGACCTTTTTGAGGGCTGCACGATATGAGGAAAAGCTGCGATGTGCGATAACATTGTTTAATATTGCGATGTCGATATGACTTGTGATATATGAATGTTAGCTATACTGTTCCCATGTCTTGGTGCTTTAATAGGTTCTTTGCGTGATAGGTCAAATGTTTATTACCTGCCTGGTTCAGATTACACTATTTTAGCGCGATTTTGGCACGATCCGTTTCGTGGAGATTCGTAAAGGACAACGGGCGTCGGGACGCAAGATTCGATCGTTTCGTTTCGTAGGCTATAGTGTGTGATAGTGGGCGACAACCTACGCGTCTGCGATGCTTCAGGACATCACGACAGAAAGACTAGCATGTTTAATTTTAACGGTCCTCCACGACGGGTTGAGTGTGTGCGAGAGTGAGTGAGAGTGCGAGCAACAGTGAGTGTGCGTGTGTGCGCGCGGGAGTGAGCGTGCGTGTGTGTGTGTGCGCGCGAGTGAGTGAGTGAGCGAGGGACAGTGATTGTGTGTGTGTGCGCGGAGTGTGTGTGTGATTGGCCCGGCACACAAATGATTTAAAAGTGGCAGGGGCATATTCAATACTAATTTCACCCTCACGCTCCATCACGCTGACATCACAACAACTCACGAGACAAAGTTTCACCTCGACGAGAAATCTCGTCGAGTTTTAATCTCGCGAGATCTCGTAACACGAGATCTCGTCACACCCCTAGTATTTATTAAACCTTTGCGGGAAAAAACGCAAAAAATACAAAATGGATTCGTCAAGCAGTGAGGATGATTTTGTTGCCCTCTTTCTTCTTAAAAAGAGAAAAAGAAAGAGGAAATATCGGGTCCATCCAATCCTGAGATTGTGCCGAGAGGAAGGAGAGTTTCACCTCCTTATCAAGGAGTTGCGAAATTATCCAGAGCGATTAAAAATTTACCTCAATGTCAGTGGAACAGTTTGATGCTTTGCTAGCGATACTGGAGCCACATATTAAAAAGAAGACCACCAATTTCCGTGAACCAATCGATCCTGAAGTAGCCTATGTCTAAAGTATGGACACACACACACACACACACACACGGCCGGCGGAAGCGCTGGGCAGACAGAACAGCTGTATCAGGTTATATTTTATTCAGTGTCTTTGTAATCCGCATTTTGTTTTTCATATAGTAGCTACCTTGTGCTGCGAGACTTGTACGGTGGCTCTGAATTTTAAAAAAAACTCTCAAAATACTGGCTGTGGATGCGAAAAACGCAGAAAATCGAACCCGATCCGATTTTTTTTATTACGGACGAAAGTTTCGTAGACAGTGTGCAAGCGTGATTGACATAACGTGAGGTTGAATTTTTTTTTTAACGTGCGAAAATTTCGGATGCGAATTTCGGACTCAGTGTGCAATGGCCTTAAGTTCATATGTGCTCAATCGTGGAGCGGACATTTAAGGCCATTGCACACTGACCGAAATTCGCATCCAAAATTTCCGCACGTAAAAAAAAAAATTCGACCTCACGTTATGTCAATCATGCTTGCACACTGTCTACGAAACTTTCGTCCGTAAAAAAAAAATTCGGATTGGGTTCGATTTTCTGCGTTTTTCGCATCCACAGCCAGTGTTTTGTGAGGTTTTTTGAAAATTCAGAGCCACCGTACAAGCGAACGACAAAATCCAGAATGACGTCTGACAAGTTGATACACTTCATCTCGCAGCACAAGTACTGTATGAAAAACAAAATGCGGATTACAAAGACACTGAATAAAATATAACCTGTATACAGCTGTTCTGTCTGCCCAGCGCTTCTGCCGGCCGCGTGTGTGTGTGTGTGTGTGTCCGTCCATACTGCCAGTTTCTGTTCAGGATCGATTGGTTCACGGAAATTGGTGGTCTTCTTTTTAATATGTGGCTCCAGTATCGCTAGCAAAGCATCAAACTGTTCCGCTGACATTCTGAGGTAAATTTTGAATCGTTTGGGATAATTTCGCAACTCCTTGATAAGGAGGTGAAACTCTCCTTCCTCTCGGCGCAATCTCAGGATTGGATGGACCCAATATTTCCTCTTTCTTTTTCTCTTTTTAAGAAGAAAGAGGGCAACAAATTCATCCTCACTGCTTGACGAATCCATTTAGTATTTTTTGCGTTTTTTTCCGCAAAGGTTTAATAAATACGCATCGGACTCAGTGTGCGAGGTTTCTGTGCGTGACGAATTTTACTGCTGACGAACACGAAAAAACGCATACGAAAATTTCGGACTCAGTGTGCAATGGCCTTTAAGATGCTTTTCAGGTGTCTCACACAAAGCAGTGTGGATCAAAGGAGAACCTTCATCCACTGAGGTCTACCCAGACCACGTTACCACTGGAGGTGACAGCGTTGGTCAAGAAGGGTCAGATCATCATCGTGGAGAAGGTGCCAGGGAAGCGGAAGTTTCCCTATGAAGGAATGACATATCAACTGAACAAGTCACAAAAGGTCCAGATTGACTCTATGAACTTTGCTCACGTCATAGGATTACAGGAAGAGAACCTGAACGCATTCATCCACCTGCTGGACTCAAGCTATACACCTGGTGAGAACAGGTGTTCTGCAGGAGAACACAGCCCACTGAGCTTCTACAGATGCCAACATTGCAAAGACAATTGTTGTGCTACATCTTCAAGGATTATAACAAACGTCTTACTGTGACCCCGTAAGTGTTCATCAGAATGTGACCCACGGGATCAAGGAGGGAAATCTGTAAGACTGAAAATACTGGTTGAGGCCTGGTCTAGAGACAAAAGGGCCCTGCTGGCTAATTAACATTCGACCTCCCCCATACAACCTCACTTCCTCTCACAAACTACCAAGAACTCACACAAGAACATGGTTTAATGTGAATGTTTATCATTGACTGTTATGTTTTTGGTGTCATTTGAAATGTCTCAAAGTGAGTGGTACAGATATCTCATATCCAGATAGATAAAATAAAAGGTAATAAGGTTTAGAGAAGTTTAGAGAAAACTGGTTAAAGGAGAACTCCGGTCAATTTTAACATTGAGCTCATTTTTTTGTACATTTGGAGTGCTGTCAGTACAGAGAACAACGACAAAAATCGGTGTTGCCTACACCGTGTTATCCTCGTTTTAAAATTTGCACCCTGTTGACTTCAATGGGGCAAGTTTTAAACCTGCTTTTAGCCTCTTAACATCCTTGATGTGTCATTACAAGTGCACAGGTCATGTGAGTGATTCCTTCTGAGTGAACGCGGGTGAATCTGACTGCAGTAGATGTGAAAGAAATATATAAAAAATGATGTTTATTCAGCCAGCGCACATACCTGTATTTACATCCTGTTTTCGGTCGAAGTCCACAGTAATCGATTGTCGAGTTCACGCGCATAGGTTTAGTACCTATGATCACGCACGTGAACTCGACAATCGATTACTGTGGACTTCGACCGAACTCGCCAATGTAAACAATAAGCATCAGAAATACATACCAGTTGAATAAAGACATATTTGTGGACTTCCTGTACAAACACTGTACACAGAGGCAGAGCATTAATTAAAGTGTACAGGCGAACATTTGCAATTTAAATCCTGTCTTTCTGTGTGCAACACTGATATCAGCCGTATGGAAAAAACTATTTTGGTTCCTATGACAAGCTTTCAGACAACAGCGATTAACTTACCTCTATAATGATCTGTTGAAACGTGCATTCCTCTGAACAATATTGAGTATGTATATGGTAAACAATCCTAATTTGTGTAGAGCACTTGAAGCATGCATTTATTTATAATTTTAACTGTTAGGAACAGAGTAGGCCTACACATGAATTATGTTTAATCCTCTGGCCTCCTCTAAAGGACAACATTAGTATTACAGCCAATGTGGGTCTGTGGTATTTATAAACATTGACGAAATATGATTTGAAATGTTATTATAATGATTTTATAAAGTTTAAACAAGTAAAATTTAAAATAATATTTTAGTGAGCATAATGAACCAATGAGTGGTCATAGCTGTACAGGGCGCCTTATTATTTTCCATCTCCATAAATATATCTAGTAGTAAAGCTAATGCAAGGGCTAGAAATCTATTAATCTTTTGCTGATACTTCCTTAGCTGTGTCTGAAACCGCTCACTCGTTCACTAATCCCTACATAATGAATGGCAGTTGAGTGCACTACATCAGCAAAGAATTCGGACGCTGACATAATTATCACGCGCCAGAGAGCTCAGACAATTTGTCATAAACATTACCTACCCATCTTTAATATTTCCTTTTTTTTGGCTGTATGAATTGTAACAATTGTATGTATGTATTTTTCACGTTTATTGCGTTATTTGATTAAAAAAAAGATAATAAAAACACTTGCTTGTCATATTTATTTACTTTTTACATTTATATGTGAAAATAAAAGAGAACAAAACACTACACAACACATTTGTTTATTCAAATATAGATATAACGGTATAGATAATAAATAAATAACCAGGCGTCTGGTCTTATAAATGATTGTTTTCTAACTCGCGTGCACCGTTGCCATGGTGACATTTTTGTTTATTTTTCATTCGCGCTCTATCGCCTTATTGAGTCGGATTGTGGGAAATAGTGTCTCAGCAAGTGTACATCGTATGTACACTCGAATTCAGAGAGGATTGTGGGTAAAAGTAGTGAAGAATGTAGGGAATGATGTCGTTCACTCAGAATTCGGACACCACTACAAAATGGCCGACACCCTAAATAGTGCACTATATCAGAGAATGTCTAATAGGAAGAGAATTGGCACTCTCTGCTTACTTCCGGTTTCTGGACTGGCTGCAGTAACACGTCTCTGTCCATGCGGGGGCGCTCGCAGGCGAGTGCAGAATGAATGGAGGTCTATGGCGAAAAACCCTCAAAATCCACTTTTCTCAGGATATAATTTTTTGTCTAGTAATTTGAATGTTGTATTCGAAAGGAGATGCAAAGAAATTACACATTGCTGGGTGTTAGATTTTTTAGAGCCACTTATTTGGTTTAAAAAGTCTTTTAAAATGTCAATGACGTCAGAATGCTGACGTCATTAGCAGAATGCTAGCATGTTATGGGCAACAACAACTCAACCTGTAAGAAATCGAAAAGAAATAAGTACTCGTTCATTCAACTTTCGACCTATAACCCATGTTGAACTTGCAAAACCTACAATAAAATCTGAGATTTCTCAACGGCAATCGGGTGAAAGAGACACATTTAGCCGTCTAGCCCCATAGACTCTCATTCAGTCTGCACTCGCCCGCGATCACCTCCAGTGGAATTCTAATGGAACTGCAACCAAGATCGATACAATGGGGCTAATAGGAAGTGCCAAGGCTCTCTGTAGACGGGCTCTGACTATATAGTGGATAGGGAGCGATTTCAGACACAGCTCTTGTCATCATGGAGAGCGCAGTTCACGGTTGCATAGCAACGACAGACGCCACAGGAGAACAAGCGCTTGTGGAAAGGAGACAGCGGCGCGCTCGCGCTTTCCACTTGTTTTATGGTTTTTACACATCTAATGTTCCATTCAACAGGGTCCATACGCAATGTTCACTGCTCCCCTACCCCCTGAGCACGGTATATCAGTTTGAAGTGGACTTCACTGACAATAACCGCTCATTTGAAACGCCCTGCAAATGTCATCAAAGAAAGTCAACGACGGAGTCGCGCAGATTATCATATAACATAAATATATATAGGACTACATTCATATTTTATTTTTTATATATTTACAATTATATTGCACTATTTTACAACTACCTAAAATAAAATCACTTTACCTCACAAACTAGCTAAGCTGGCTGCATTCACTGAGGTAAATTATAATCATCAAAAATAGTATATGTAATATTCACAACAATAACCGTTAAAAATACTGTCATTTGTATAACAATGGCGAAATGAATACTTACACACATACGTAAACTCCTCCATCGTTAGTTATGACCGTTCTGACTGGTGATGACGTAATGCGCGAAATGACAGTTGGGTAATCATCGCTCTCCACTTCCTGTGAAGTGATGTATCGATGTTCCCTTATTCCCTATGCCGTGTGCAGTGTCCTTCGAACTAAACATGTTCGCTCCCTTCGGATTAGAATCTAACTTAAGATGGCGGAAAACCCTGTGAAGTCCACTTCGCAGTCCACTTATGGTCAAATGGAACGCACCTGTTGATTGTTTGAGCATGTGACTGCGCGTTTCTCCTTGTTTTCTTTTGTTATGCGCAGCATATTTCCCGTCCGCACAAACACAGCCACAGACAATTAATTGTTTGTTCGGTTAGCGAAGAAGAGCATGATGTATCTTGTATAGTTTTTTTTTTTGTTGTTATTAACTGCTTTGAGAACTGGAAATGCACAATTCATGCATACAATTCTGTATATATTAATATACAATTGATGATTAAATTAGACCAATGCAAAAAACTAAATTCATGCCTGCATTTATTAAGACAAACCTAGTAAAAACGAATGCAGTATATACACTGACCTGGCAGCTCTGTGAAATGTAATACAACAGTGCCACCTACTGTCTAAATGCATTAACATTAAAAGTGTGAGGTGAAACTCTTGCATAGACATAGGTAAATGGGTTTGTCTATTAGCCTGAAATAAAAAAAAAAAAATTTTAAATCAGATCTTGTGCTTCCTCACATTGGAGTCCCGAGTTCATGTATAAAGTTTGGTTTCGATACGTGACAGAGTTCCTGAGATATGGACGACTTCCTGTTTGGCGACTACGCCGCTGATTTCGTTTGGCTGTGACGGGCAAACGCTTCCGAAAATCAAAAATCCTTCTAGTAACTTTTGTGAGGCTTGGTCCAAGGATCATGTACGTCCATTTTCGTGAAGTTCGGACCAAATTTGTGACCTGTGAAACTTTAGTTTAGCTTTCTGTTCAATCCAATATTGCGGACAAACGACATGGACTCGTGATGTCATCTTCGCGAGCAACTTACACCGGTACTGACCGGACGTTTTAAAGTTGGAACGGTGTCTCTGTCTCAAAGGGCCTAGGCGCAGGAGCTGACCAAATAGCTGGGGGGGGGGGGGGGGGGGGGGGGGGGGGGGGGTTGCCAAATGATGTAAAATTTTGAATTTTTTTTTTTTTTTTTTTATCTTGTACATCCTCACATTGGAGTCTTGAGTTAATGTACAAAGTTTGGTTTCGATACGTGACAGAGTTCCTGAAATATGACCTACTTTCTGTTTTGGCGACTACGCCGCCGATTTCGTTTGGCTGTGACGGGCAAACGCTTCCGAAAATCAAAAATCCTTCTAGTAACTTTTGTGAGGCTTGGTCCAAGGATCATGCACGTCCAGTTTCGTGAAGTTCGGACTAAATTTGTGACCTGTGAAAATTTAGTTTCGCTTTCTGTTCAATCCAGTGTGGCGGACAAACGACATGGACTCGTGATGTCATCTTCGCGAGCAACTTAAACCGGTACTGACCGGACGTTTTAAAGTTGGAACGGTGTCTCTGTCTCAAAGGGCCTAGGCGCAGGAGCTGGCCAAAATTTTTCTCCCGGGAATAATAATAATAATAAGAAGAAGAAGAAGAAAACTTAAGAAGAACTATAAGTGTGCTGCTTTCAGCAAGCACACTTAATAATAATAAGAAAACTTAAGAAGAACTATAAGTGTGCTGCTTTCAGCAAGCACACTTAATAATAATAATAAGAAAACTTAAGAAGAACAGTAAGTGTGCTGCTTTCAGCAAGCACACTTAATAATAATAATAATAAGAAAACTTAAGAAGAACTATAAGTGTGCTGCTTTCAGCAAGCACACTTAATAAGTTGAATGTCCAGGAGAGGGCAGTAGAAGACCACTTATTGGCTCACTTTAATTTTAAACTCCTTGGTTTCCACCAAGCATGCCGCACAAGCCCTGAAAAGGGAAGCCAAAACGTCTCGATCGCCCCCCGGTGACTGGTCCTAGTATAGGTCATAAGCCCCGCCTCCCCATGTTATTCAAAGGGACGTGAGACCAACTAAACAATTAAATTACACTTCAAATATCTTTTTTCCAAAGGTGGTTTCTTTCATTTGCTGTCGTTTTTATCACCCTGATGTAAGTTCAAGTGTCTGTTTCAAAAATAAGTTGGTTTTTAGTTAGTTACGTGATGCGGTGGTGTAACGTCATGATTGACAGCTGTGATTGACAGGTTCTCGAGCGAAGTAGTCACTGAAGCACCAACGGACATTTTTTTTCGGGATCTTCGGAGGACTGAGGAGATTGTATTTACTTTATTTTAACAAGCCTCTTGTCGTACTGCAATCAATTTTTTAAAAAGTGTGCAGAATCCACTCTCCCTGAGTGCATTCTGCGAGAGTGAGGGCGGAGCGTTGATTTCGCGGCTTTACTTCCTGCTCACTACTGCGCAGGTCTGGTCCCGAGATCGCTACTGCGCAGACTCAAGTTCCAATATGTCAGCGCCATATCGGGACTCTGGCGGCTTCAGTTCTCATCAATGGAAGAGAGCGAAGGGGCGTCGTCCATCTTTTTTTACAGTCTATGGTTTCCACCAAGCGTGCCGCACAAGCCCTCAAAAGTGAAGCCAAAACGTCTCGATCGCCCCCCGGTGACTGCCTGGTCCTAGTATAGGTTATAAGTCCCGCCTCCCCGTGTTATTCAACGGGACGTGAGACCAACTAAACAATTAAATTACACTTCAAATATCTTTTTTCCAAAGGTGGTTTATTTCATTTGCTGTCATTTTCATCACGCTGATGTAAGTTCAAGTGTCCGTTTCAAAAATAAGTTGGCTTTTAGTTAGTTACGTGATGCGGTGGTGTAACGTCATGATTGACAGCTGTGATTGACAGGTTCTCTGAGCGAAGTAGTCACTGAAGCACTGAAGCACCAACGGACATTTTTTCGGGATCTTCGGAAGACTGAGGAGATTGTATTTACTATATTTTAACAAGCCTCTTGTCGTACTGCAATCAATTTGTAAAAAAGTGTGCAGAATCCACTCTCCCTGAGTGCATTCTGCGAGAGTGAGGGCGGAGCGTTGATTTCGCGGCTTTACTTCCTGCTCACGACTGCGCAGGTCTGGTCCCGAGATCGCTACTGCGCAGACTCAAGTTCCAATATGTCAGCGCCATATCGGGACTCTGGCGGCTTCAGTTCTCATCAATGGAAGAGAGCGAAGGGGCGTCGTCCATCTTTTTTTACAGTCTATGGTTTCCACCAATAAAGCAAAGCAGTTTTTCCATGTTAACTCCAAGAAGCATGCTTACACACAAACACACAAACACAAATACAAATATGTTTTCAATGTTTTTGGGATATGTTATTGAGAAAATATATGTAATTGTCTATAGGTATTTCTTTGTGATCTAATCATATAAAACTATATTACCAGTACATAATAAAAAAGATTGCTTTTTAAAGCATTTGTTTGTTTCCCAATACTGAAAGTGAATAAAAAGATCATGTGTAATCCAGAGGCCCGCAACGATACATTTCGATCAAGAGAGGTCCTTACCATCAAAATTTGAGCACGCAGACACATTCCGTTTTCGAGTTATGAGTGAATTTGTACTGGGGAGCGTGGCGTAAATGGCGGCCACCATTTTACTTTCTGTTTCTAGGACATTTCTCAATGTGACACAATTGTCAATAGTAATACTCCAATAGATGAATTTTGACAAAATGTGATTGTAAATGTTAAAACAATGATTTTATACAGTGGCGTCATCATGCCCATTCAAAGTGATAATTTTTTTTTTTTGTCACAACTTTATTCCTATTATGCTCCATAATATACCAGAGCCTATAACGACTCAAATGTATTCTTCTGGATGTGTAATAAATCGGTCAGCATCAGCCCTTTTTCCTAATATGGTGTCCTACGCGCATAGCGCTCTAGAATCTTTGCTGTGTATTTGTTCAAGCAACTCGTCTCGCACGTTGAGCTGGCAATGTTTTACAGATGGTCTTGAACTGGTAAGTGGGCAAAGCAACAAATCAGCATTGAATTAGTTATCGGATGATGATATTAAAAGGTAGTGGGATTATTTGTGGTTGACCTGGAAATTTTAACTTGATCAAAAAGTTATGGATTTGAAATTACCTGCGAATTCAGAGCATTAACTTAAGTTGTGTCAGTGTAACGTTATCGATAGCTAGCCTAGTCTAACCGTAAACTAGTTGGCTAACGTTACTGCCATACAAAGCCATAGTAACGTTATCTGATCGGTTTTGAAACATCTGTTCTGTTTTGTCTTGTGTCAAAGTCTCCAGCTGGTTCAATAGGGGTTATGCGGAACGCCCAACGTTCGAACCGGAAAACGGGTATAAACATTTCCGGTTTGCATTACTGTACGCATCTGCAGCGGTAGGTTATCTCTGAGGTAACTTATTTTGCGCTTTTTTAGAATACAATTCTTATTTCTGTTTTAATAAAAATGTCACGAATGCTTAAGTATCAGAAAATAAAATTTTATAAAAAAAAAAAAAAAATGCAGTCTTCATTTGATTGTTTTAATCGTCTGCAAGCAAATATAAAAACTTAAAGGGGTGGTTCAGGATTTTCAACATCGGACCTTATTTTCAAGTGAGCCTGTTTGTCATTCATCAGTGGAGACCGTTTTCAAAAAAATTCATCCAGTCCTTACTTTTGGATAGTTCGCTGGTGCTAGGCTAGCGCGAGTCAACGGTAGATGCGTTAGCCTGCCATTAAAAACAGTTTTACCCACTCCACAGTACATCAAAAGCAAATCAATTATAACGCCAGACTACCGATATAAATGTCTGTTGAGAGAATAATGTTAGAAATCAAACTACCCTTTCATCGCATTGCAATAGTTATACTTTGTTCCCTGTGTTTATTAGCACAGTCTACAGCAGCGGCGGAGTGATATTAAGTTACCTAGGCAACCGAGACTACTAGTAGCTAGCTAGACGTCCCGACTGTAGTGCGCTTCTTTTCTGTGTTTACTTTTCGGCGCAGTACTAACCGGAGCAAAGTAAAATTCCGCCACTGCTGAGAAACTAGTTCCTGTAAATGTAATGCGATCATTGAGATGCAAGTGTAGTTTGATTTCTAACATTATTCTCTCAACAGACATTTATATCGGTAGTCTGGCGTTATAATTGATTTGCTTTTGATGTACTGTGGAGTGGGTAAAACTGTTTTTAATGGCAGGCTAACGCATCTACCGTTGACTCGCGCTAGCCTAGCACCGGCGAACTATTCAAAAGTAAGGACTGGATGAATTTTTTTGAAAACTGTCTCCACTGATGAATGACAAACAGGCTCACTTGAAAATGAGGTCCGATGTTGAAAATCCTGAACCACCCCTTTAAATCCTTTATCTACCGAAGTACTCGCGGCTCTGGACGTCCGTTTGGCAATACGATGTACATCTGAAATGGATAGAATGGGTAGCTCCTGTAAACACCGGCTATAAAAGGTCGCCATTCCTACGCTGTGTTTACCTCAGTAGCTGACGACCGGAAGTAGTTATACCCGTTTTGTAGAACCCGGAAGTATGTTCCGCATAACCCCTATTGTTTTCAGTTTCATAGAAACGATTTGTTGTAGGCTAAATGCAAAATCCAACCTAACGTTATCAAGGCATCGACTTGATGTTTCTCCCATAGACTGTTATTCATGGTTCTTCATGGATCAGGCAGCTAATTCAAATGCAGTGAAAAAAGATAGGCTACCCGTTCGAAAGCTACAGCATAGTTGTTATACAGATCGCTATGACCGTGATGTAGGCACGGCTGGACTGGCCATTGGGCATACCGGGCAAATGCCCGGTGGGCCGACGTGCTTTTTGGGCCGATACATCTCATAAATACTTTTTTTTATTATTATTATTTTTATTTTTTTAACGGCCCATAAAATGTGTACATCGGCGGGCCATTCGTTTTGTTTTGTTTTGCTTGCGTTTTGGGTTTGTGCCGGTGTAATGCATTGGTCAAAAAAAGTCAGTGTTAGTTTTTTTCTGACAGACCAGCCCATGAAACACGTAGATCAGCGGCCCATTGGTTCTTTCCTTGATTGACACTGGGCTGGCCCAATCACAACTTTAAACGAGTGAGCGAGCGTGCAGCAGTGTCAGTGTGTAATATCTCTGCCAGAATAGTCATATAATCATATAATATATGTTTTCTGACCTTCGTCAGCTCCTGTGGCAGATGATGATAGTGAGGACGGAGGATCAGGAGAGAGATGAGAGAGTGTAGAGCCTGCGGTAAGCAGAACTACTTTCAAAACACTTAGGCTATGTCATGATGGAGTGTAGGAACCCATAACCCAGTTACAGATTATTTCCACATCTGCATAGTTGACGATTACCGCAATTCACTAGAAATTTAATGACAGGCGTTTGTAAACCATGTTTTCCGCCAAAATAAAAGCTTGATGCAGTTTGCGTCAAAATAAAAGATCATGTGCTTATCTCTTTCAAGTATAGAAATTGTTACAAAACTAATTATGAAAGTGTCCTTTATTTTTTAGTGCATTTGTTTTACAAAATATGGCTATTACTGTCATTGGATTAATATTATAACTATTATATAGTAGGTGTAATGTAAATAGACACTGTAACTAAAAGAGGTTTGAATTTTTCTTTGTTTAATTTGCACACTGAATATGGGTTGGAGCTTTTAATTTTGAACTCTCAAAGTGCACCAGATTGATGAATTTAACATTAAAATGCACAAAATTTTCTCACGGGGGGGCATGCCCCCGAACCCCCCTAGAAGAACCAAGGTCCACCCACCACAGTTTTAACAAAAAATCCTGTAAGAAACACTTGTATTGCTATGCCAGAGCCGCTTATAGCTTGTTTTAGGATTCACCACTGTGGAGTATAGTTCGACTGTATTAATAAATGTCAAATTTGTACTTATTTCATCTGTAAACTTACACTCGTTCCTATACTCACTCATTACATGGCATTAGTGGTTTTAATGAATAGGAGTTGGTATGCATATAATTAAGGGCGTGCAAAGATGGGTGGTGTTTATGATCATATAGTGGGCCGGTCTGGGCCAAAATGCCCGGGCCGATTTTTTGTCCCAGTCCAGCCCTGGATGTAGGCTTAGAGTGCACGAAAGTGTAGCAGTCAGCCTCTCTCTCATGTGCTCATAACTTCCGTTATTATTATCAGGTCACTTTACTTGCTCATGATTCGCAAGTAGCAACTTACAAATGAGGTACTACTTGTCATAATACAACAGTAATGCAGTAATACAAAATATATTATTATCATTAGTAAAAGAGTATGGCAGTAAGATGATAGATTCAATGCCTCAATATTATTCAAATATTATGCCAGTAAGATATATATATATAGCCTATATGACAACCTATATTAATATTAAAATAACTTAATTTCAGAGCACCACAAAGTCAGACCTCAGCACCTTTATGTACCTTTAATGTAAGATCGTTCTTAGGTCACATACCAATTTAAAATCATAACATAAAAACTGCAATGGTACTGTTTTTAAAATCATGTGTTGTAGGCCTAAGTGTACAGTAAGTGTGTGTGTAAACATGCTTTAATGAAGTAGACTTCAAAAGCTTTTGAATTTGAGCTTACAGTTATTTCATCAACCTGTCTTTTACATAAACTTACAAAATAGATACTTTCACTTAGTCCTCAGATAGAGGAGGGTTGCTGCTAGCTCCGTTAAGGTATTTCTGTCCCTCCCAAACTGCATTGAAATGGTATGTTTAGCAGCCAGAATTTAAAAATTTTCAGGGGGAGAAACCCCCTGACCCCTCCTTACATGATCCATATCACCCGTCAGAAAACAATTGCAACGTCTCAGATTGTGCCCCCCCAGAATTTTGGCTTGCATGACGCCCCTGATTTTATAAAGTCTAAATATGAATTATATAACAATATTAGTGAGTAGTATGATGAAATGACAGCAGGGGGCAGTAAAATACCACTTATTGGCTTAATATGCCATGTTATTCATTTTCATCTTTTTTAACTGTTATAGAGGCAAATTTTGTCCGTTCTGTCTGAAATTTTTCATGCTTGTTAAGAGGCACATGTTCTGACTTGTTTTTACTCGTACCCGTAGCGAGACACCTGTCAAGTTTGAAATCCATCGGACTAACAGTTCGAGAGATATGTGGTTAACAGACACACAGACAGACAGACAGACAAACGTTCCTGTAATTTATAGATAGATAGATAGAGAGTCCAGAGAATTGTCCTAGACTGGTTTGGTTCCGATCGGACAAAAACCAGGGACTAGTTCGCAAAAGTAGGTTTTGGACAAAATTCGACATAGCAGAAAATTGTTCCTGCCTAAATCGAAATTGGAGATACCCATTTTCTCCGCCTTGAGCCAGGGATCACAGTGGTGTAAGACACTTGAGTCTAGGTCAGGGGTGTCAAACTCAGTTCCTGGAGGGCCACAGCCCTGCAGAGTTTTGTTCCAAACAGCTCCAACACACATACCTTTAGTTTTTAAATAAGCCCGAAGGACTTGATTAGCTGGATCAGGTGTGTTTAATTAGGGTTGAAGCTAAACTCTGCAGGGCTGTGACCCTCCAGGAACTGAGGCCCTGTTTACACGAGAACGCTCGCGGGTGAAAACGTAAAAATATTTGATCAGATGTGCCTTTCGTTTAGACGGCGACAGCTTTTTTTGTAATATGTTTTAATAAAAACGAAGGCCTTTATTAAATTTTAATTTTATTTTATTTTAAAAATTTAATGAAGGCCTCGGCCTTCATCCTCCCGTCGCGCCGACAACTGGTGCCATCGTCGGCAGTGCGAGCCCACCAATGAGTGTAAGTTGCCTTGTGTGCTTATGTTATAATTATAGTAGGTAACGTTAGACGGTCGTTTAACGTTCGTCTAAACGGTAAAAACGCAAAAGCCTGCTAGACAGTGAAGGCACCGATCAGTGCTTCACATTGCCACCTAGCCGCCTGGAGTGCATACTACATTGATTTTCACACACTTTTGCGTCACCGTATGCATGCAGATTTCCCCCCATAACGCTCGTCTAAATGCAGAATAAAAAGTGATCACTTTTGCGTTTTCTCTTCAGATCGTTTCCGTGTAAACGTAGCCTGAGTTTGACACCCCTGGTCTAGGTCAAACGGTCTAAGAGTTATGAGCGATTTTGTACTTTTGGTTGCTGTAGCGCCACCTATGGGCCAATCGGGGTCATACTCTGATAGGTTGTCCCCGATTGGCCCATAGGTGGCGCTACAGCAACCAAAAGTACAAAATCGCTCATAACTCTTAGAACGTTTGACCTAGACCAGGGGTGTCAAACTCAGGCTAAGCATTTCATGCTTGAACCCCTAATAAGAAGATATAGGCTAAATAATGTTGTTCCAACCCTGTAAGACCTTCGTTCATCTTCGGATCACAAATTAAGATATTTTTGATGAAATCTGAGAGCTGGATCACTTCTCCATAGGCTTTTAAGGGTTTGAAACTTGCTGGCCCAGAAAAATGTATTACAAACATCGTTAATATAGTCCAAGTGACTACAGTGGCTCAATTTTAAGTTTATCAAGCGACGAGAATACTTTTTGTGCGCAAAAAAAAACTAAAATAATGACTTTATTCCACTATTAATTTCCTTCTCTCTGGGCCTCGAGTGAATTCACATATAGCGCAGCGCTTCTCTGTTGCACGTCACCACGTAGGCTCACTATTGGCCGACGTTGGTCATGTGTGTGATGCGTGTGACGCACAACACAGACACGCTGCGCTAAAACACTACGTGAACTAACTCGAGGCCCAGAGAGAAGGAAATGAATAGTGGAATAAAGTCGTTATTTTTGTTTGTTTTTGCGCACAAAAAGTATTCTCGTCACTTGATAAACTTAAGATTGAGCCACTGTAGTCACTTGGACTATATTAACGATCTCTTTAATACATTTTCTGGCCCAGCAAGTTTCAATCTCTTCACTCCTATGGAGGAGTGATCCAGCTCTCAGATTTCATCAAAAATATCTTAATTTGTGTTCCGAAGATGAACGAAGGTCTTATGGGGTTGGAACTACATGAGGGTGAGTAATTACTGACAGAATTTTCATTTTTGGGTAAACTAACCCTTTAAGGTTGTTACATGAAACATACCAGAATTGTCCAATTGAAAGTATCCACTGGTCCCAGCATGATCGATGTCTCTGTCATAATTGTCTGAAAGCTGCATCGATTCCCCCTATAAATAAAATCATTAACAAACACCACTCTACATTAAAATATGCATATTAAAAATAATTAAAAAAAATTGAGTTCACATTATTTGCCCTGATTTTGGGGAAAATTGAAGAACTAAAGAAAAAAACGCTGTTATCAACTCTGATACCATCTGTATGATGAATATCTTTAGTATGAAGTGTTAAACTAATAAAAATGATAGGTTCGTGTAAGACTTTATACCTCTTTAGGCTCAGTGAATTCACCCGGAGCCTCTTCCTGCCTGTTCGTCTGATCATCTGGCAGACCTCCATCACACCCACCGCTTTCCATCGCTTCAGACATAAATAAAGTAATACAACATAGACATACACATATACAAGTATATATAATAAATTAGCAGGATATGACCGAGTAATTTTATTTTAATTTGTCACCTGTTTCCGTTGTATTTTGATCCTGAGTAGCAGAGAGCTGGAATGAAGCAGTATTTCCCCAAATGTATTAATAGTAATCGTTCAATTAGCAATACTACATCCAAAATTCTTCAGCTGAAGTAATTATTCATTTTATTCTGGTTAAATAATTGTTTTATGTTATTTCTGTGTTGTGACTATTTAACAGCGCGAGACCTGCAGTGTTTACTTTGCATCTCCGTTGCTAGGAGACGCCACACTTCCGGATTCGCTCCTCCTCCCAAGGAAGACAAATCGAGCTGTAAAAACATATGTATCTGTGTAAAAAATAAATAAAATAAAAATACTCTAACAACAAGAAATAAAACTTAGTAGAGTTCTTAAAAGTATTTGTTTAGCTTCATTATTATTTTGTTCGTTTACTTTCTTTAAAGATAAAAAAAGCTTTAAGGCTATAAATCTCCCACACAGTAGGTGGCGGTGTCTTGCTTTCAGCTGGCTTGAGAGAGCGCGAAGAAAGCTGAGCTCTAGCTGCATTGCGCGCGCATCATAGAAGGAGATGATGTTGATGTGAACAAATCGACGTAGAAAGATTGATCAATGTTTATACATTTTTGGGTCAGTATTATTAAAACATTTAATCATTTTTTCTCTGTTTCTCTGCACGGAAACGCCACATGTTTTGATTCGTATTACGTTCGTGTTATCAGGCTAGTGTTTTCACTCATAGCTGAGCTGACATGGGTGGATATGTCAGCAAAAAGAAAAACTACTAAAAAGAATAATATCATACAGCACAATGTTTTGACATAGTATTGTGATGAGAAGCATTTTCATGACATATTCCGTGGTATTTTTGAATTATTTACCATGTAAATATCTGGGTACATAACCATGTTATTCATCCAGTACCATGGTATATTTCCAAGGACGTGAAATTATTATTCTCGAGTGCAGTCTCCACTAAATGTTTTTACAAATCATTTTCTAGAACTCACAAAGGACTGGAAAAGTCCAGGGGCCAGTTGTATAAACCGCTAAGACTAGTCTTACAAGTTGAAAGGCATAAGTATTTTTTCTTTAAGGCTATTCATAGCTTTTTTTAAATCAGTTACATAAAAACGTAGATTAGCCTAATTTGGTACCGAAAAGAAAGACTGACTGCCCCTGACTAACTGCTAGTGGGTTATCATACTAGAACTTAAGACACATTCGTAACACAATGGCTATGTTTAGGCAACCGGCCCCAGGAAAGTCATTGGTAAAAAGGTGTGGGAATCCTGATGTGGTGTGGCTTAAATCAGTGTCATGGTATCACCATCTTATTCCATCATTGTACCATAATACTGCCACAGTGCCTTTTGCATGGGAGTGATTCTTGTTTTTGAAATAATTGCAAAAAAACAAAACTCTGTTCTGTGTTTTTGTGAATTCCAGAAGTGATGAAGGTTAAAATAAAGCAGTGGAATGGTGTGGCGTCCTGGTTGTGGGTGGCCAATGATGAGAACTGTGGCATCTGTCGAGCGCCTTTCAATGGATGCTGCCCAGACTGTGGGTAACCTGATTTCACTGTATCATGGACAAAGACTACACTACCACCTGTGCCTTTGCAGTTTTCTCATGAAATCTTCTGTTTTAATCCTAATGAAATCCTACTGTTTTAGTTCCAACACATACTTATTTGTGCAACTTGTTTTGTGTAATTGAACCATAAATATTCAGTGTAAGAAAATGATTTTTTTTTTAATCAGGTAAGGTCCCAGGAGATGACTGCCCGTTGGTTTGGGGTCAGTGCTCTCACTGTTTCCACATGCATTGCATCCTGAAGTGGCTAAATTCTCAACAAGTACAGCAGCAGTGCCCAATGTGCCGTCAGGAATGGAAGTTTAAAGAGTGAGGCAGGCAACAGCACGACACTTGGATTTTCAGTGTGAATTCTGTAAACATTCTTAAAAGTGATCTTTGGATGACTTCTATCACAGTAATACATGTTCTTTTTTTTATTCAGGGGAGACACTTCCTGAGGAGATCAAATAAATGCAACACAGATTGTTTCTTTTGTTTATTTATTATGTTTTTTTTTTTTTTGTGTGATTAAATATCCCTCAAAATGACTTTCATATTTAAAAATGGTTGGTATGTTTTTGTACAAAACAGCTGACTGCGATTGGCTGTCAAAGAGTCATTTTAAATTATGAACACAGTACAGAATGTCACAGGACACTGACAATGGTATGCATGCATTTGCGCATATCTTAAATAACTGACTTGAAACTCCCACCATTTAAAATTTATACCATTCTCTTACCTTCATTAGTTATTTTGAGAAAGTAAGAAGTTGTCACTCATTCTTATCTAACATTTTTGTAATTTGTAAAATATAGCTTGCAGATATGTCCAGATGTATTGAGATTTTGTCTGCCTTGATTGTAAGTCATGTGGTAATTCTTGATTATAATCATTCTTATAAAATAATTCATTACTGAATGTATACTAAATTATTATTTTTTTAAAGTGTATTTTTACATATCACAGGCATATTCGTAGGCTGACCAAATAATTGACTCGATTAACAAAATAATATGCAAGCTGCCAACATATATTGAAGGATGTGAGGAAATGTAATAAAAAAGCATTATATAACATTAAGCCATAGAAATATGACTTTCAAAAGAGTGGCACTGGCACATCTCTGTTGTTGAGCCATCCTGGCTAATTTGAACAAATCACAAATAATGGTGAACTAATCACCAAGTGAAAACAATGTAATTATTCAGAGTAAACATGCATTTGTCTAGTCCAAATCTTTGTGCTGTATTCTTCTTGCAGACATCTGTAAACCAGGAAGGTATTCATAGTGTTTTAATATTTGTGAAACTTTGTTTACATTAGTAAAACTGAAAGTAATCATGCAAATTTGTGGAAAGTGAAAATGAAAGTGAATATGAATAGGAACCAAACAAAAAGGATTTAAAAAATGGAATTCAAATAGAGAAAAATTACTATATTTCAGTGTGTTTTCAGAAACAATATATACATTCTTGGGAGAAAAAGTGCTACATGAAAATAATATCTATGCCAGAGGAGAAAAAAATAAGGTTGGAAGCAATTTGAACCACTGACTCAAATTGCCCTACAACCACCATTTCTTATAAAAACTATTCATTTAGTAATTTAGGTATTTTCTGGCCTGGATTCACAGACAGGGCTTAGATTAACCTTAGTTCACTTAGGACTATAAAGTAGCTTTTATAAACATGCCTTAAAAAAAAAAACATTACTGGTGTGCATCTTGACAAAGCAGTGGCACTGACCGATTTTAAGGGATGCCAGTGCAATTTGCTTTCGGTTAAAACAGCTCAAACATGCATTTTAGTCTGGCTTAGTTGTCTGTGAAACCATGGGTCTATGTTTTCATTTCACAAACATGGCTAATGCAAATTGTAAGCCTGGATAAATGAAAACATTTCAATTGTGTTTTAAAACCATTCATTAAAATATAAAGCACACTGGGCACTTCCTGAATTTAGTAAAAAAAATTGATTAGATTTAGATAATGGATTCAGTTTTCCTATGAGCATGATCCAATCTTCTCGTTTCTTTGCAACATCTGAAGAAGAAGAATTGTAATGAAAAATGGCAATAGCATTTTTTTTTTTTTTTTTTTTTAAGTTTTGTTGGTTTGTATGGGTGATAATTATAGATCAAAAATACATGGTTTTTTGTCCTATATGCCTCTTTACGTGAGCAATAATAGAGTGCTGCAGGGATTATTCATTTTTGTAGGCCAAACATTTTAGCACTTCCTGAATTTAGCATCGTCCTTAAGTCAATAGGTTTTTTGAATGGGTTTTTGGATAAATGCCTGAAGTAAGGTAACACAAGGTCAAGATATTTCCATGTTTTATTTCACCACATAAAATACATCAGTTATACTCCTTTGTGTTTTTAAAAATCTAATACTTGTCTTGAAAAAGGCAGTTGCTAACGTGGTTAAATGGGATTAGAGTTTGCTGGGGCCATTAAACGTCATCACACAGGTAAGGTAATCTACTCTATCTTTTACATCCTAAATGGGTTTATAATCTCACTCTTGAAAACTATTACAACTCAAGCTTTCAAGGAAATAAAAAAATATATATAAAAATTGTTGGAAACTTAATGGTGGTGACAGTGAAGTCATGAGATTGTAGTGTAGTTCGTTTATAGCCAACATCTACCTTTTTCCTTCTGCCAATGGTACTATTAAGGCTTCCAAATTCATAAAGGTTGGGTTAATTTGTGAAGATCATCACGTTGAACAAAACATAATGTAAGAATCATAACCTTTTGTTGGTCACAGCTTATTTCCTGCAACAATCCAAAAGCCAATGGAAAAAAATCCTAATGGGTTTTTGTCTAGGGAACTAGGGTGATGCTAACTTCTGGTTTGGCCTACAAAAATATAGATTCTTGGAAGAAAAAAAGTGCTACATGAAAATAATATCTGCAGCACTATAAAAAGCAATTAGGATTATAGAAACATTATTTAAGGGAGAATCATTTGTTCTTTTACATTGGACGAAGTAGGCATCAATGAACAAGGCTTATCACTTGAATGGATATGGATCAGGGATCAGCAGATAAATGGTCTGAATAAAATCAGTGCATCAGGCAAGAAGTTTATGCTGTATCAGTCTGTACGCTGGATAGATTTAAAAATTCATAAAGACTTCTTGGAGTCTTGTGTGTTTCTCCTTTTCACATCATTCAAGTCGACTGGTGTAAAAGCTGAAGAGTAGAAACAAACAGTTAGAGAGCATGCATGAATAATATTTCAGTTGAGTCTTTGAATCAAGAAAATGCACACATTTGGTAAGAGACACATCCCCCCTAGCAAGGGAAACCAGGTAACAATTGGTAGCTCTGCTAATATTTCAACCATTAATTATTTATCCCCCTCAAATGTTCCTTTATCAATAAAATACAATTCCCAGGACAAAAATCACCCAGTTGAACATACAGCTCAGTGCAGGGTTTGGCATCCTCTCCACATACTTCTGAGGTCCCTGGTTATTGTTTTCACTTCCCTGGCAAGTCTGCATTTCTCTCATTACACGCTGCCAAGCTGTTGGAAGAAGCGTTGATGTTATATAAAACTCTAATTTACAAACAGAATATTTTTGATGGGCCACTGATTTTTTTTTTTTTAATCTCTGCCTTTTGAAAAGATTTCTAAAGCAACTTACTGTAATGAATGAATCGCACATTTTCCTCGTGTGCTGGTGTGAGTAGTTCCTCTGTGTTGGTTGGGGAACAGTCTCCGGACATCTGCTTGTAATTTTGAACCATGCTTGAGGATGGAGAGCTGCCCACAACACTGTCAAAATCCCCATGAATCAGTTTAACACGTATTAAATCAAACCTATGACAATAAAGTGACACTGTGACCCACTGTGAAAGGCGTCATTGTTAAATGGACAACACAGAGTCAATTACCTGATTATTTGTGTTTTTTTAGGGAACTGCTCTCCAGGAAGTGTCAAAGCACAAAAGCAGGCAGTTTAAACCTGGGAATGTAGCAATAGCTTTTAGAGCTGTGGTCTGTTCTTAAAATTTTTTATTTTAACGTGCTGTCATTTTGAAGTCAGTCTCACAAACAAACACTAGTTTGCCGCCGCATATAATTGAAATAGCAAATATGTTTATTGTCCGATAAAGGGACGTATCATGTTCTTGAATATCTTACTAGCTTAGCAGCTAACATCAATAACAACAAAAAAAAAAAAAAAACGTTTAAACAAGAGATCGATTCGACGTAACTAAAATATTACAATTAATGCGATTAAAACGTACGAGCATTTGGAACTTACAAAGTAGCGTTTAAATCCTTTGTTCCAGCCAAAACGATCCTTACGGCTGCGTTGAGGGGCGTCCAGCACAACAATCAGTGATGTCACGTTAGATTGGAGAACGAATCGGACCTTTCAATGAATCAAAGAAATCGGTCTGAGATTAGCGTACTACGGTAGCACTTCTTTGAATTCAGTCACATTTAACCAGGAACCGTCTCTATCAGCCATGTCTGACATGCGTAATTAGCCGAGAACCAATATTGAACTGAAAATAATCGAAATTTTACCGATGGGTCAAAAAGTAAATTTAGTACTTCAATTGTTTACTTTGTTTTTCTAAGCTTAATTCTGCAAATTCAAATTGGACACAGACCTGTAAACGTTATAATAATAAATACATACACAAATTAAAACATAACAAACAGAACATTTGTTTTATTGGGAACGACGTATATACTACCACGCTGGGATGTCTGGAAGCAAGCGATGGTGTCGCCTCATGAACCCGTAAAAGAATCACTAAATGTAATGGTCCGATTCTCAAGTGTTTCAAATAATCAGTTCGCGGAAATGACTTGCCATCAGTACAGCACATTCGCGATTCGTTCAGCAGAGCATATCCGTGTTCAGCCAGCTTCCCCTCTATGCTCTGGACGTCATTGGTTGAGCTTGACTTAGTCCAGCTCCACCTCTATAGATCTAATGGGTTGAGGGATAGAGTTATGGAGAATGTCTAATATGGCGAGAAGTTTCACTCTCACTACACTTCCGGCTTCTGAACTGGTTGCAGTTCCACTCTGATTCCATATGAGGGCGCTCACAGGACGAGTGCAGAATGAATGGAGGTCAATGGCGGTATACCCCTCAAAATACACTTTTCTCAGGATATAATTTTTTGTCTAGTAATTTGAATGTTGTATTCGAAAGGAGATGCAAAGAAATTACACATTGCTGGGTGTTAGATTTTTTAGAGTCACTTATTTGCTTTAAAAAAGTCTTTCAAAGTGTCAATGACGTCAGAAAGCTGACGTCATTAGCAGAATGCTAGCGAGTTATGGGCAACAACAACTCAACCTGTAAGAAATCAAAACGACATAAGTACTCGTTCATTCAACTTTCGACCTAAAACCCATGTTGAACTTGCAAAATCTACAATCAGATCTGAGATTTCTCAACGGCAATCGGGTGAAAGAGACAAATTTAGCCGTCTAGCCCCATTGACTCCCATTCATTTTGCACTCATGGCGAGCGCCCCCAGTGGAACTCTGGTGGTACTACAACCAAAATTCGGTACAATAGGGCTTAATAGGGAGTGGACAGGCTCTCCGTAGACGGGCTCTGGTTATGGTAAGGTTAGGGTGTGGTCGGACCTTCTAGCTCCACCCCTTACGCCCAAATTACATCTAGAGAAGGGGAGCTGGAGTTCAGAAACATTAGACGTTATATAGGTGTAGAAAATGTCATTCAAGAACAGTGGCATAAATACAAGTGTCTGATATCACATTGAAAAAATGGTAAAAACAGCTTTTTGGGGGGCGGGGGGAGATTGCGTAATACATTTTCCAGTCAAAAGCCCATGAATTATTATTTTATTTTGTGTGAGGAGCTGAACTTTCCCTGTTGTGATGTTTATCTGAGTGAAACGGTTTCTTCTAGAGAAAAAAAAGTAGGGCAGGACTTGATTTTGTCCATCAAGAATTTATTGGATCTATGGATCATTGTCCTTTGCTATTGCTGCGATCTCACGTAAGTGACAGGTTGTCTTGCCCTCGCGCCAGTAAACTTGCCATCAGAGAAGAGAAGATCTTTTGATTAAATATTACGAGGGCACATGAATTGAAATAATAATAATGATGTGCACATATAGCCTAAATCATTTATAATAGGCTACAGAGGTGTAAAGTCCAGAGGCCTGTTGCACAAAAGTAGAATTAACCCTCAGACGGTCTTCGTTTCGGAGTCACATCCTGGGCCTTCCCGGTCAGAAGTGACCAGAGGCCTAAAAATGAAACTTCCTCCATCCCAGTAAAACCAATGCAATTTATTTTTGTTCTATAATATTTATTCTTTTTAATTTAGTATTTTGAGATCATTTTATTGAATTTATTAATATTTATGCAATATTTATGGTCTATTTTTGCCATTGAAAATAATTTACAAATTTATATAAATATATGTATTTAAAAAAAATATATATATACAGTATTTTAGTTTAATATAGAGTCTAGGCCTTAAAAAAAAAAATGTTTGAAGCAGATTAGCACCATCTGGTGAGAGTATGGAGAGAAAGCGTAGGAGCATGGTGTAACCACTAGATGGCATCTACAGTTCTCTATGGAGAGGCAGGTGAATTCCCCAGCTGTTTATGGACACATTTACTTTGCATTTTTTGTTACAAATTCTGTAAAAAAAAAAATTCATTCAATTATAACACTTTTTGTAAAATAATATTAAGGTTTTTTTTTTTTTTTTTTTTTTTTTTTTAATATCCCATTCATTTTCTATGGGGGTCATTTTTGACCGAAGACCACAAGTGTGACTATTTTTTTTATGACCACTTAGCATGCTCGAATCATGACCTCAATTTTTTTGTGCATGCACATACCTAATGCCATACAAGTCACCAAGTTTCGGAACATTCCAATGAAGCTGTGATTTTTAAAAATTCAAAACAGATTTTTTGTCATCAAAATTTATTGGTGTTTATGTGTATAAAAGTGTGTGTGTGTGTGGGTGGGTGTGTCTTTTTTGTACTCTTGATGTTGTAGAGTGTCACCCCTTTACAGCGGTGTACTTTTTTTTAGGATTGAGGCCGATTTGTAGATTGTACACACAAAAATTCGGAGAATTTTTTTTTTTTTTTTTTTTGTCAATTTCCCATTCATTTCCTATGGGTCGGTCATTTTTGACCGAAGACCAAAATCGTCACTATTTTTTTTACGACCACTTAGCATGCTCGGATCATGACCTCAATTTTTTTTTGTATTCACATACCTAATGCCATAAAAGTCACCAAGTTTCATAACATTCCGATGAAGCTGTGATTTTTAGAAATTCAAAACAGAAAATGTATCGGTCAGAAATGACCGAGGACAGTCTGAGGGTTAAGACATCCGGGATAAATGACTCAGCTGAGCTCAATGAAGCCAAAACATGTGCGTCCAGGCTTAATTGGTTGCACAAAGACCAAGCCAGGATGAGCAGACACGGATTCATTAAGCCAGGTGAAACCAATCCTGGATAGGTGCGCGCTCACGGCTCACTCAAATAGACCCCGCCACAGATCACAGATTAACTGATTTACCATGACAACTAGAGCCGCGTACTTTGGTACTTTTCCCCGTCGGAAGCACAAATCCTCATGGAGGCATACGAGGAGGTAAAATATATAATTAAGAAGAAAGGCAACACCGCCACAGTGATAAAGCAAAGAGAAAAAGCGTGGCAAAGTATTGCAGACCGCCTGAATGCGTAAGTAGTGCACAATTACACACTCACCGCTCCGCTGAAACATCACAATTACAATTCAAATATTTAATTCACATCTCCAAAAACGCAGTTGTACTGTAATTATGAAACGGTTAAATTTTTAATTGAAATGCACTGCAGATATGAGTGAAATTGTGTAAAGTAACTCCATCACACTGTATAAAGCTATGATAAATTATTATTAAAGCCTTACATTATTATTTAACGTTACTACGCTCAGTACGGTTTAATCTTAGCCGTTGTACTCTGCTTCTTATGTTGTCCACCGTTTTTTGTGTGTGTTTCTCCTGCTTTTATTAATGTAAAGCTGCTTTGACAGAATGAAACAATTGTGAAAAGTGCTATATAAATAAAATTTAATTGAATAAATAGATGAGCTATAATAATAATCACTTTAATTTATATAGCGCCTTTCAAAGGACCCAAGGTCGGTTGCTCACTGCACTGCAAAAATGTCTTTCTTACTTAGTATTTTTGTCTTGTTTTCAGTAAAAAAAAAATATCTAAAAAAAATCTTAAATATTTTCTTGAGCAAAATTACCTAGGAAAATAAGCAAAAAAATCTGCCAGTGAAACAAGAGAACTTTTCTAAAATTAAGTGTTTATGGAAAAAGTAAACTTATTTCAAGAGAATTTTTCTTATTATATTGACAGATTTTTTTATTTTTTTGCTTGTTTTAAGCACACATTTACTTAAAGTTTATATTTTTTGTCTAAACTATACTTATTTTGCTAGGTCATTTAGCAAATCAAGAAAATACATCTTTATTTAAGATTATTTTTTTTTAATATTTTTACTGAAAACAAGACAAAAATACCAAGTCATTTTTTGGTGTGTGTGTGCGCGCGCGCGTGCGTGTGCGTGTGCGTGTGTGCGATGTAGATTAAACATGAACGGGCCAAAACGGACATGGCAGCAGGTCAAAATCAAATACAAGAACATTCTGCAGAATGGTATGGTCCCTGACTAATATTTAACAAAGCACAAGCATATATTGTACCCAGAAGGTGCCTGCTCACACATTGTCTGTACTGTTTTTGCAGTGAAAAAGAATACCCACAGACAAGGCACGGGTGGTGGGTCACCAAAGGCTGACCTTACCCCAGCAGAGGACATGGCCTTGGAGCTAAATAAAGGCAGGCCCGTCTTAGAGGGGATCCCTGGGGGGAAAGAGACGAGCATAGGTTCCTCCCAAGATGCCACCCGCTTCATTCAAGGTATGTCCTTCCATCTCTACATGGGACACAACCACATTCATATTGAATCAATTTGGACTGTCTGACTTTGGTTTACCTATTGCCTTGCAGTGTCTGGCAGCACTGTGTTCCTGTTAGAGCCACCAGCAAAGCACCAGACGATGCTGATCCAGTGAGTACTCCATCAAAGGCATACTGTAGGCCTGGCATGTCTTGTCTACTAGCTTCAATATGAATCCGATTAAATGTGATAGGGTGAAAGCCCCAGTGCAGCAGCAACAGCACATGATGGAGACGA
The DNA here is from genome assembly GCF_951802725.1 of Rutilus rutilus. NCBI lineage: Eukaryota > Metazoa > Chordata > Actinopteri > Cypriniformes > Leuciscidae > Rutilus > Rutilus rutilus. The sequence goes on along the minus strand of NC_140217.1, from coordinate 19,805,828 downwards.
TGATGAGGAGGAGACCATCTCTCTGGATTCCAGAAGGCATGAGGTATCATGTTAAGACTGTGAAAGTACTATTTACTCTACAATGGTGAGGAGTCCTCATCAAAATCAAAAAATCTCATTTCTTTTACAGGACCCAGATGCTATACAGTGGGAAAACCAGCCTGGCAACATAGTGCGTATTAATAAAAGGACACCACATCCTGCCAAATTCCAGCTGCGCTAATTGTATTGTGTTCACAGAGCTCACAAGCTATCAGAAAGTTGTATGGCAACCACCTCCGGCGCCAAATAGAACTGGCAGACATAGACATTCAGTACAAGAAGAAAAAGATGGAAAATCTTGCACTGGAGTCCGAAATAAAAAAGAGGACAATTAGGAAACTGGACCTTGAAATAAAAAAACTTGAGAGGGAGGTGAGATATGCCTTCAATGTACACTGTATGCTAACTGTAACACAAATGTATTAATCATTATTTTTCTTTCCTCCCCCAGCTCCAAGAAGATGACACAGCTCAAAATAAAAATTAGGTATATTCTCGTAAAGTCAAGTGAGCCATGACATATGAGCTCTTATTGTGAGCACACAGGACGGTGGCATCTTTCTAAGGTTTTTTTTATTTTCCCAGCAATCAGTACAACCAAGTCATCGTTATAAGGCACCGGCCTCTTTTGCCCACCCCCCCAGCACCAGGTGTGGCCACTAGCCTATATAAAGGCCCAAAATTGTGTGTTCCTTTCTGCTCTGACAATGGCATGCCCATTCTTGCGAGATGTGGTGGATGAAGAAGCACTTGTGCTGAGGAGAGCCTTCAGGCGAGAAAGGGTCTTCAGGGACCGGTTGGACCCACTGGCCTTCCCTGATGACCATCTATATGAAAGATACAGGTTTTCTGCAGATGGCATCAGGTATCTATGCAGACTACTGGGTCCCAGGATTAAGCACCGCACTGCACGGAGCCATGCACTGAGTGTGGAGCAAATGGTTTGTGTGGCCTTGCGCTTTTTTGCTAGTGGAGCCTTCCTGTACTCAGTGGGGGATGCAGAACAGCTGAACAAGGCCACAATTTGCCGCACAATAAGGAGTGTGTGTCTGGCTATCAAAGCATTAGCAGATGTCTTCATCTCCTTCCCTGGCCACAGAAGACTCTGTGACATCAAAGAGGAGTTCTATAGGATTGCAGGTAAGAGGATCTACAAATTACAGGACAACTGTTAACACATAGTAGGATACTCATTACTTTGTGTGACAGGTTTCCCCAATGTCATTGGTGCAGTGGACTGCACACACATAAGGATAAAAGCCCCCTCAGGTGCCCATGAGGCCGATTTTGTGAATGGGAAATCCTTTCACAGCATTAATGTTCAGGTGAACATAACTTTTTGATATTGTCCATTGACGAACACTCTGCATTGCCAGTGATGTGCATTGATTGGTGTAATATTCCTCATCTTATGATTTCAGATGGTCTGCAATGCTGACTGTGTGATCAGCAATGTTGTGGCAAAATGGCCTGGCTCAGTCCATGACTCCAGAATCTTTCGGGCCTCTGAAATCTATCAGTGCCTATCACAAGGTAAGCCACACAACCCCTATTTATAACCATCATGGCTGTGTCAAGAATATCACTGTGTTTATGAGGTAGTAATGATGAGATTTTGTGTTGACAGGTGAATTCTCTGGTGTGTTGCTGGGAGACAGGGGGTATGGCTGCCAGCCTTTTCTCCTGACACCTTTCACAGACCCCCAGGAAGCACAGCAGGCCTACAACCATGCCCATGCCAGGACCAGGGCCAGAGTTGAAATGACCTTTGGCCTCCTGAAGGCACGCTTTCACTGCCTTCACAAATTAAGGGTCAGCCCTGTTAGGGCATGTGATATTACTGTGGCTTGTGCTGTCCTCCACAATGTGGCCTGCCTGAGGAAGGAGAGGGCCCCCAGAGTGCCACCAGCCATGGACTGGGACAATCCGGCAATCTTCCCTGATGACGACAGTGGTCGGCTGCTGAGGGACCAATATGTGTTGAATTATTTTAGTTAGTATGTGTGCTTTCAATTTTGGTTAAATATGTCCTGCGGTGGCAGAGGAATTTGGGGTTTTTTTGGGTTCGTTTTTTTACGAATTTGGCCTCTTATGATGTTTGTGCGGTATACTGTGTGTAATACAAGGCTGCAGGGAGGCTACTGCATCCATTCATTTGTCTGTTCAGTTGATGTGTATGGATTTGTCCTGCATTTATTTTAGTGTGCAGACATGCAGGGTGTGTTATATACAGACCTTTGAATGTGTATGTATCATTTTGTATAATATGCTTTGATTCTGTGCTTTCCATCTTGTAGAGTCACTGTGACTTCAGTTTCGAAAGGACCTGATGGTTTACCTGCTTTGTTTTGTCCTTATTCAATAAAGGAACATAATGTTACACATTGTGTTTTTATATTCATATGGAATGTGTATTTGTTTATATGACAGAGTACTAGGGCCACACTGAGGAAAAAGGATAAAGTCATAAATTTATGAGGCTGGTTCTTTCTGCAGAAAAGCTACATATTCTTTTTACAGTTTTGATACTTATGACAATGTGATACTTAATATTCTGTTACATCAGCATGTCTTTGTTTATGAAACCATACTGAAGTACAATTTCACGAAATGCCCCACATCTGTCATTTTAACAACTGTCCTCCTTTAAAACAACTGGTTACAATATTATGACTTGTCTTTTTTTTCCCTCTGTGGCCCTAATATTCTATCATTTTATATATAGCCTTATAGTCTATGGGAAACTGTAAATTATCTAATGATAGCAACATCATCTAAAAATCATTATTTATCCAAAATGATTGAAATTAATGATCACAAACGTTTAAATAATGACAGTGGGTCTAGTTATATGTGATAACAATGTATAGTGAGCAGTGAAATAACTATTGGTTTCCATTTGTGGTGACTGCTGACTGACATTAGGGATGAGATTAAATAGATCCTGGAATTTAGCCTGGTCTGAAGCTGGCTAGCTCCACAGAATAAATCTCCATGGTAATTTATACCATAACATATCCTCCTGCCCCCTATCCAGCTTTAGTGCAACCGGATTACGGATCAATTGAGCCAGGATCACCAAGATATCCTGGCTTAATCCCTTATCCTAGTTTTGTGCAACAGGCCCCTGGGCCCAGTTTTTCAAAAGTAATCCAGTGGGATTTTGGATCACGGATTGGATCAAATCTTGGAAATGGGTTTTTCAAAAGCAAAAGAGGGATTCTGAACTAAGATCAGATCATGTAATCCGATCTTAAATTTGATCTGGATCAAACCTGCCCTTTGGGTTTTTCAGAACTTTGAACTCGGATTAGGATCTATTTGATCCAAAAAAACAGGATTATCCTGATCCCATCAGAAGGGTGGATTCAGTTGTGATTTTTCGAACCAAATAAAACCAGAGAGGTTTTTTTTTTAAGTGAATGATCACAAAATCAATGTTTACTGATGATATATACATTTCTTCATATTTGAAGCATATATGAAGCATGTCACATCTAATGAGATATGGTAAAACAACAAAATCTACAATTTAACATTATAACAAAATAAGGAAAGTAAAATGTTTCTGTTTATTACAGTGTTTCTGTTTCTTAAAATTAAAATAAACAACGGTTATTTGTGGCCACCGGTATTTTGCCAACTGCTGTTCTTTGCTAAGCCAGTAGGCTACACTGTTGGTTCCATTTAAGGCTCTAGTAAACAGGGGTGATCCTGAAAAGTTCCTATCCGGATCAGATTGATCCAATCCGATGTTGCTTTGAAAAACTGGCTCAAAAGTAAGATGGATTACGTGATCACGGATCGCAAAAAAAAGGATTACTAAATCCGGATCAATTTTATCCAGATTAAACCTTTTGAAAAACCGGGCCCAGGGGTCAGAAAGTAAAAGTCCTGCAATATGTTTATTCCACCATCAACTCAGCCAGCTGATTTCACTAATTAGTTCTATCTCCTGGCTGAAAAACTGTGCTAATAAGCAAATCCAGGTGATTGGAACAAAATACTGAGGAGGACTTTTGTTTTCTGAACCTGGACTTTACACCTCTGATAGGCTAATAATGTTCTATAAAAAAAAAGTATGAATTGTCACTTTTGATTTCATGGTGACTTTAAATAACAGACGCATATATATATATATATATATATGTATAAAACTTTTAATCCAGGTATGTATAAAATTAAGACTTTCTGTACAGTGGCAGGTATTACATGTAAATGGTTAAAAAAACAAAAACAATAACAAGGTGATTTATCACAACAGTGCATTGATCTGCTACTTTAAAATCATGTTTCACAATAGAAGGCATTAACTATAACAAACTTAGTTTAGAGCAAGAACACTGCATCGTCTCACTGAAAGAGTTCCTTCCTGCGGAGGCAAGTGCAACTCACATCCTAATCTCTGTCATTAGTCCAAATGTACAGGACCAGACAATTATAACGAGACACACTGTCAGGGTGTCTCAACTACAGCACCACTGTATACACAGTGGCTGTTCCACTCCCTTGCTGGCTTCATACTCTTAATGTGGCAACTGCCACAAAAGAGGAGAGCAATCATAAGACCTTCAGTTTCAGGTAGGCGATGCAAGTTCAGTCACCACCGACACCAAAGAGTTCAAGCAGCTCTTTGCAGTCTGGGTCAATAAGATCAGCAGGCTTCTCCCCAATGTCATTTTCAGCCTCAGTGTCTGCACCCAAGGAAAGCAAGAACCTGAAAACAAAAACAAAAACAATTTCTTTAAATCTTCCCCCAGTTTCACTTTCTTGACTGATCTGGTTTTACTAATCTCACACATTTTAGAGGTCAAAGAATATAGCAGGTAAAATGTTCTGTTTGGCTTTTTTGCAGCCTTTCAAGTTCTTAACTTGAACTAAATGGTCTTTATTTTCTATACACTATAAAAAGTAATTATCTATGAAATGTCCAGGTCTAATATGTTTACAGAAGTCCAAAAATAAATACATAGAAAATTGAGCAGTTCACTTACTTAGCTATCTCTGGAAAGCCATCACTGCAGGCCATGTGGAGGGGAGTCCATCCATCCTCGTCTCTCTGGGTGATGTCAGCCCCAAATTTTACCAGAAGCTTCACACAATCCAGGTTTCCAGATAGGACTGCCTCATGAATGGCTGCCATGCCTGGACAATCAGCAAGAAGTTAATTTTAAAGGACAGGCTCAGACAGCACACTTATCAGTGGATTAAAGCTTGAGACACTGACGATTATGTTATCAAGCATATATGAGCTGCCTAGACAAAAATGGCATTGCTAATGCAATAGGATAAGCCTTTATTGGAGATCAGGGAATGCTTTTGTGATCAGTATTGCATTTTAATTACTTTCATGCAGAGTATCTAGTTGATTCTGAACAAAGATTTACTTTCCCTTGCAGACTTAACTCCGTATACAAGTAGTTGGTTTTCCTACCTGAATGGTAAATGGTGTCCAGGCGTACTCTTCTGGTTCTGATGAAGCGTCCAATTCTCTCCAGCTCTCCTTGACGGACATAATCCTGAAACACTATGTCATTGGGAAAGTGAACATTGCGAACAGGTTTGATGGAAGTCTGAGAATGAGAGCATGACACTGGACCAGTGGCATTTGGATTGCAGCCCTCAAAGCGCATGGTGTGGGTGACTGGACACTGGTAGAACTTCATTCTTTAATGTTCTTGTTTCCAAGATAGGATAAGAAATTCTGTACCAATTCTCAATGTGGCTAAAAGGTTCAGCAGAATAGCAAATTTCTTTAGAAGTTTTTTTTCCAAGGTGCTGGTCTAGATGATAGCAGCTGGTCAGTCTCTCGGTTCATCACTTAATGTAGTGATCCTTCCTAGACAGTCGTTCAGAAGTTGGTCTGAAGTCAGGGCTCTGTGTACCCTATATATACCCTGCTCTAGACTATATTAAGAGGCTGTTGTCTCATAGCTCAGATGACTGAATTGGAAGACGAGTGGGTGTGATCTGAAGTCACACCCCAACGATACTCAGCCAACTTAGCAATGAGATCCGTAACCTTAGCTTGTTTTCATGCACCACATTTGAACCAAGTCTTGCCCCCTCTATTTTCAGATGACTGTTTAATCATATTTAATGTGTCATGATTTCTGACAGCGGTTTATATACTTTGTCTACTACATGACTTTCTTTTTTGGAACATGAGTTACTACTCGGCACCTAATAAGTTCCAGAAGTTTCTGCATGTTTTGCATGAAATGCAGAAAGCAACACAAAATGGTTAAAAACCCTGGATCTCTCAATCAAGATAGAAAATGCAATCATTTACTCAACCTCATGTCATTCCAAACCCATATTTGTTTTAAGTTTTGAAGATTGTTAATGCAGCTTTTTTTTTTTCCTCAAGGACAGTTCACTATGCCCATGATTGTCAAGCTTAAAAAAAAAACATGAACAAAGTAGTCCAAAGGATTTGTCAGACTTGAAACTCCTTTATTGGAGGACCAGGCAGTAATTTCAATCATTTTGTGAATTTATATTTCATTCTGCCAAAGCTCTTATATTTAAGAATATAATAAGAACATTATTAAAATTATTGCAACTGAACAAAAAAAAATTAAAGCTGCAGTAAAGGGAAAGGAATTCAGTTAATAAAATCATTCCTCACACAAACCATATTGTATACGGATACAACTTGTTGCCATTATTAAACTTGACAGCCATGGCCACTATGAACTGTGTTATACATGTGTACTGTAAAATATAAAAATGTATAAAGACTTTAAGAGAATTATTTTCACGTCCCATGGAAAAAGCACCATACAGGTTTAGAACAGCAGGGACTGAATAAATAGCTTTTATTTGTAGGTAAACTTCTATCTTCACAGCCTTTAATCTTCATTTTAGATTATGCCAACTGACTGAATCAGTCATGTTAAAACAAAATGCAAGAAATAAACACAACCCAATAGGTTTCACCATTTTGTTGTTTATTTGGCCACCAGTTTACTTTAGTCAATTTAAATGCAATGGAATGCTTGTTCTCAAACAGGTTTCAAAACCCAAATTCCTCCCAATATAATTCCCAAACCATCCCTTTCTTCAAATGTCACCCCTCCTAGAAAAATAAAGACAGAACATGAGGGTTAACCAAATCACACACTCATAACCCTGAACCCTGACATAGGTGAAAAGACTGATTAAGCTGGTTACAAGCACTTTCTCCTCCCCATCACACTGACCACTCAGATGTTGCCAACCGGCAATGATTGGAAGGAATCTTCCACTAAGGATGGAAAGCAGGAAGGGTATGGGAGATGAGTTGTCCTTACAAGATGACAAATCTTTGCCATTTCAGTAACTGATATGGAATCTCTGATGGCACTCAATGAAGTGCAAAAAAAGGTTTCAAATTATCCTCCCAGATGACCAGAAAGCTGAGAGGGCCAACTCTGCCCCAGGTATAAAAACAACAAAAGTGCTGTTTCTGGGCCCTTCAGTATGCAAGGTTATAAAAAAGAAAATCATCGAAATATAAAATTAAATAAAACTAGTTCTCCACTTTTACATCTTTAAAAATAATTCAGTAGCAGTTGTTAAAGATTTAGAAAAAAAATAGAAAATGACAATGTGGTTTGACAGTAAAGGAACAGGGAAGGTATCTTAGTTTGTTCTCAGCTAAGTTCTGCATGCACTGTAGTAGCAGCCCATTATAACAATTTTATTTCCACCCTATGAACATCAACATACAGCCCCTCTGCCCTGAAATGTCTTTTCATTCAGATAACAATTGAGGCAGAATAACTAGCCTCCCCCTCCTTCATGGGTAGAGTATTACCAGTATTAAGCTGCAAAATCTTAAAATCATAGTCCCAGGATCATAAATTGAGTTAGGGGACAGATAAAGTTTAACAGATTACCATTACAATTGAACCTAAAAACGAAATAGTTTAATGCCAGAAATCCCTGTAAAAAAAAAAAAAAAAAAAAAAAAAACACAACACTTCAAAGAGATAGTTGTTGTGGGCAGAGAGGCACTTCTCTGGGCTGCAGACGGTTGGCCGGGGTGGTAATGACAGTACAGGCTGACAAAAGACCCTGTAACGCCCAGTGGCTGTACGATTAGTTAGGAAAAGCTTTAGTGTTCACAGACAGGGAGGTTTAAAGTGGAGGTGGTGGTGAAGGGTTTTGTCTCGCCTTTTCCTCCTGACTCTTATAACTCATCGTGTCCCTCTTCCACATCAGAATCATCCTCCTCTGCATCATCCAGATCAAGATCCTGTGGAAAGCACAATATATTCTTTTTAGAATCCATGTAAAAACAAGACTGTTTTAGTGCAATCGAAACTACTATTATTATTGCCCACCAAAACAAATGTTTTTACAGCAAATTATGACCATCTCTACCAGAAGGCCATTTGTACTAGCATGAATTCAATTTATCAAAACTAATATGCCCTGCCACAAACATGCCAGTAATCCCTGCAGAAAAAAAACAAAAACAAGTGCACGATACGTTCACGGGGCTGAGATCTGTTGTCACCAGTGTTTGGTTGCAAAGCCCTTTCCTCATAGCTGGAACGTGTGGATTAGCTATCGTTGACTGACTTAGTCCTGTCAGTTGTGGTAATAAGTGGTTGGGGGAGGGGGAATCATGGGTGGGACTAGAAGGTAAACAGCTATAACAGTTGTGTTGGGAATTAGTGGCAATGATAATGTTCAACAATTAGACTTCCCCAAAGAGGAAGCAGGGAGTCTGGAATGGATTTCTATGATCCTAGATGGTGCCTAAACTCTGATAACATTCATCTCAAAGACTCTGGGACTGAGGACTGATCTGGACATCACTGAAGTCAGCGCGAAAGGAAATAAGGTGGAAGTTTATAATTGAATGACGCCCAAACCATCAAAAGGTTGATGAAGGGCCACTTTAAATGAACTCTGCATAACCCAGGGCCTGTTTACACCTGGTATCAAGATGAGTTTTGGTCGATCGGATCACAAGTAGACCAGGGAGAAACACCCGTTTATACCTGGTATTTTAATCTGTTTCTTATCCACTTCAGACCATCTCTGTCCTGATTTCTTCAAGGGGAGGAGTCTATATGTGGGTAAATGCATGGGCTTTCAGATCTTTCAATCTAATGGACGAAACGAGCGCACACACGGTTATGCGCTTATGTCTATAGGCCTATAACTTGAGGAAACCAGAGAGCTGCTATCTATATGCGGGGTATTGAAATTGCTTTTCAATGTGCACTCACTTGAATCAGTCAAATTTGCGACCACGGGTACTCCATGTATAGGGAGCAGCGGTACTGACCGCACATTTTACAAGATGACATTTGTCAATGACACTGATGCTGCATGGAGCGGAGCAGAGCAGAACCTTTCAGTTAATAATTTTAGCATCCGTTGTCCAACTGAACTAAATGGTTTTTATTTCCACAAAAAAAAAAAAAAGAAAAAGAGGGGGCTGTGCCATGGTGGGCAAGTAAAGTAATAGTGTACAAGCGAACAGACTACCGCAGCAAGCCTATTTCTAATGCATTCGACCACATGAGAGCCTACACACAAATGCATCCGGTCAAAATAGTTTTTTTTTTTTACTACCTCTGGAAGTGGTAGAATGTGGACGAGCTCAAAAGATTTTAGACCAGGTCTACAGCTGTATTTAGCGTACGTACACTTGTGATCGGATTGACGAAAATGCTTCTTAATACCAGTTGTAAACGGGACCTCAGGCTCTTGACAATTGCCTGTCTAATAGATTTGCAGCAGGGTCTTTTACCCCCTGCAGAGGAGGATCAGAGCCAGGAATGCCCATGAGACAGACAGCAAACAACTGCAGCTCCACAAGCAAACTCTTCAAGCTTACAACCAATATTATGCCAACTATTGGTGAAACATTGACTATTTATATTGACAATGCTAATGACAAATTTAGCAAATTAACAAATTCAACAAAGTTAAACCAAATGACTGAAAAACAAATTTAATTGCAATAAAGTTACATACATCTGATTCTTCATCCTCATCTCCAGCTGGTGCTCCACCTTCTTTTCCTCCACTCTCCAAAAACTTTGTGAATCCATCTAGTGTTCTCTCACCATTGTAGTCAATTACCTACAGAAAGAAAGAAAAAGACATAAGTGACAAACATTTCAAAATCAAAAAAAGCATTCAATAATAGATTATTATTTGTATTATTTGTATTATTATTTGTATTATTATCAGAAACATTAACAGCCTATTATTTTTATCATCACCCACCCTTTAAAAGTAAAACAAAGGGTGGATTTTGCAAGGAAGTCAGAAAACTGTCCCAAGACATCTCAGTAACTTGTTTATGGTGTTGGTCATAGTTGGGTAAACTTGCAAAACTGGGCTCTAGCAAAGATTCATTTTAGCAGTAACTTAAGTAACCCTCGGGCTGAGACTCGAGCCCGATGTTTTGCTTTGCGCAAAAGGGTTGCACTGTGCACAGCTATAGCATATGACAGTGCTCCTACATAACAGCTTATTTTTAGCAGTTTTTTTTGTCTTTGGGTCATTATATTTCCCAGATTTCTGCTCGTTCTAAATCAGATATAGATAAAGTAGCACAGGAAAGATTACATTTATATGAATGCATTAGTGTAAGAGCGCTTGCATGTGAATTTGCACCTGGCAGCATCTCTCTACTAATAGTGAAGCTCTGGGTTTTAGTTACTAATAAATATGCTAGAACTTTTCAGTTTCTAAGCTATTTTATTGATAAAAATCACAGAATAGTTTATAATACATTTCTGCGCTACTGAATGATTCTGTGTGCGCGGGATCATGTGATATGCGAACGACTGTCTAGTTTAGAACGCGATTAACTTTCCTGTACAATAAGCTGTGTAAAACGTGCATTCACACGATCAATTTTGAGCATACAGATGGTATAAGCAAACATATCTTATGGAGCGCTCTAAGCATTTATCTGTCATTTTAACAGAAACAGAGCATAAAGTGGACAAAGGTTTCTTATCCTGTTGCACCCTCTATAGGCCATGAATGATCAGCAACTAATCAATGTCAAGCTTAAAGTGTCATGGCAGACCATTAAAGGGGTGGTATAATGCCCTTTTCACAAGATGTAAAATAAGTCTTTGATGTCCCCAGAGTGTGCATGTGAAGTTTTAGCGCAAAATACCCCACAGTTATTTTTATATAGCATGTTAAAATTGTCACTTTTTGAGGGTGAGCAAAAATGCACAGATTTGTGTCTGTTCCTTTAAATGCAAATGAGCTGCTGCTCGTGGCACAGAGGGCAGAGCTTCAAGAGCTTGCACTCACACAGATATGCACTGAAAATTTCAGAAACTTTTAGCCTTTTATGTTCAAACCGGATTCAGACAATGGAGAGACTCAAGAAGAAGTGACATGTAGAATGCAACAGGACATTTCTGAATGGTTAGTTGCTTTCAGCAAACTGTTTGCAGGCTTTCTTGTGAGCCAGCTTCAGAAGAGGCTTCCTTCTGGGACGACGGCCATGCAAACCGACTTGTTGCAGTGTGCGGCGTATGGTCTGAGCACTGACAAGCTGACCTTCCGCTTCTGCAACCTCTAAAGCAATGCTGGCAGCACTCATGCATCTGTTTTTTGAAGCCAGCTTCTGAACCTGAAGCACAGCACGAGGACTCAACTTCTTTGAATGACCCTTGCAAGGCCTGTTCCAAGTGGAACCCATCTTGGAAAACCTCTGTATGATCCTGGCCTGTACTGTAACTCAGGGTGTTACCAATCTTCTTATAGCCTAGGTCAACTTTGTGGAGAGCAACAATTCTAATTCTCAAATCATTAGAGTTCTTTGCCATGAGGTGCCATGTTGAACATCCAGTGGTCAGTATGAAAGAATTGTACTCAAAGCACAAATTTCAACTGCTCTAATACAAGATATGCAAATTTGTATGGTCCTGTCAAGCAGACAAAAACATTAAGATGATGAATAGGACATGGCTTTGCATGGTTAAATGTACAGCTATTATCACTCAGGGTGTACTCACTTTTGTTGCCATCTATTTTGACAATAATGGCTGTATGTTGAGTTATTTTCAGAGCACAGTAAATATATACTGCTATACAAGCAGCACATTGACTACTCTAATAGTTTAATTTCTATAGTATTGTCCCTTGAGAAGATATTCTAAAATGTTCGCTGAAATGTGAGGGGTGTACTCACTTTCGTGAGATACTGTACATACACATACCAAAAAAATTGTGTATATACACTGCTGTTTAAAGGTTTGGGATCGGTAAGATTTTTAATGTTTTTAAAATAAGTCTTCTATAAAATAAGTCTGCTTTATATATATATATATATATATATATATATATATATATATATATATATATATATATATATATATATATATATATATATATATATATATATCTCTAAGACAATCTCTTGCATGGCCTTACCGTACGGTCATCGCCAGCAGGGAAGAACTTTAGCGTGGGGAAGCTATGCACTTTGACAGATTCAATCTCATTGGCTGTGGAGTCCATCTTGGCCACAACGATGTTTGCGTTGTCTTTGAATTTCTCACCTAATTGATCCCAGATGGGGGCCAGCTGCTTACAGTGACCACACCATGGGGCATCTAGATAGAAAAAAAAAAAAAAAAGCAAAGGGAATAAAGAAAAGTAATTTAAACAGGTTTGATAAGGCATAAAGGTGAGTAAATGACAGAGACAGACCTTAATTTTGGGTAAACTATCATTTTAATTGGACTACAAATGCAGAGCAAGTACAACAAATCCGAGAGCAAGACAGAAGCGATTTGTTACACGGATATAATTCTCCAAAAATGTGATTACACACTGTGTCGTGCATTCTTGGACATACATGGCTCGACTATACAAAACCCCACTGGCAACAATGACTAACTACGCAGATAAAAGTACTTGATATTTGTGATAATGATATGACCCATCATGAAATTTGGCAGACTTGCAGAGAGTACAGGGTATAGAAAAAGGAATGTACAGGACCTACAACCGTTTCAGGGTGCAGAGGAATACAAAACAGAATAGGAGTAAAGTTGTGGAAGAAAAGCAGTTGTGCATCAGGCACTGGTTACTGACAGCTGGACGCATGCTGAAATCCTACCCACTGTTTAAACATTGGGCATAGATGGAAATCCAAACTTTTCACATGCTCAATTGACCAGCACTCCTAATGCCCGCCCTCAAATGACACAAAGAACACCCTCTGTGCATTACCCAGAGACAAATTTGTTAGAAAGTCAGTCACAGAAAAAAAAGGGCCAAGTTTGGGAAGCAAGTTGCTTTAAATAACTCTGGAGCCAAAATGATCTCAGCATTTCCCGTTATTGCATGTTTAAGAGATTATGTAAGCATCCTGTGAGTACCGATGCCAGGATTAGCAGTATGCTGGACAGGAATCTTTAATTTATGATGCCAGGCTTTGAGAGCGGCAATCAAGAGATGCCGCCTTAAAATAAAACAGGCAATTTGCCATGAAAAGTGATCACTCAAAACAACTGGTCAGACATGAAACTCAAGGACCAGCAACATTCAAGGCTAGAGAACTTGCATCCAAGCAAATGTTTATATTGAAAAAAAAAAAATAATAAAAAAAAAATAATAATAATAATAATAATAATAATAATAATAATAATAATAATAATAATAATAATACTTACAAAACTCTATAAAGACATTCTTGGCAGGGTTGAAGGCAACCTCTTCAAAGTTTTTGCCAACCAAGACCTTGACAGGGTTCTTATCCCAGTCTTCAGGAATGTCCTGACTCATCAGATGAGGCTACACAGGGTTGAAGGCAACCTCTTCAAAGTTTTTGCCAACCAAGACCTTGACAGGGTTCTTATCCCAGTCTTCAGGAATGTCCTGACTCATCAGATGAGGCTACAGAAAAAGAAAAAGAAACAACATTAAAATCATTCCAGAGAGACAGAACACATTTTCTAAACATTATTAAACGTCAAAATTTGATACAGAAGCCCATTTATTAAAAGTTACTACTAAATGTAGCCATTAAAACCTTAAACCCAAGCAATGTTCTCCACCACCTTTAGTTTCCCCTCTGTGAAGGCTGTGCAGAAGGTGATTATGTTCTCTGCTGTGATTTCTGAGGATTCTGGTCTGTATTTGGTCATCTCTTCCTCAAGGGTGATGAGGCGGATTGCTGGGCACTCTTCCTTCTTAAGACCAAAGAACTCCAGAATTCGCTGGTTATCATCCACATCACTGTCAATAAAGATGAAGAGAATCTGCAGGGAAAGCAAATTAGGTTAAATCCAAATGTAGTTAAAAAAAATATATATATAAAAAAACCTTAAAATAAAGGGGCTCCCACTTTGCCTTTGAAGCCCTCTGCTGCTTTCTTAAATTGGTCCATCTTGTCCTGGAAGTCTTTGGCTGTTTTAGGTACAAACATTAGGATGTGGGATTTGATTTCACCTCCAAAGATTTTTGGGGCAGTCTGCAATGAAAGAATAAGAATCTTAGAATTAATTTCCCCCACCCACAACCTCCAATCTTTAAACACATCCCTAACCCTAACACATCCGAGCGCAGAAATCATCTTACGACAGGGTTCACATGTGATTTATGAAACATTCGTATGCTGCAAATCCCATCATACGAATAATCGTACGTTGATAAATCATTGAAAACAAGTGTCATTTGAATATCACGCCCCTAAAAATTCACCATTTAGAAGCCTCGCCCCTAGAGTTTGACGACATGGTGAAATGTAACCCGGTCAAAAAGAGGAAGCATCTCATGAAAGAGAAATTGATCTTACTCAAAAAAAACACCCGTTAACCTCGTAATTGCAAACAATTATATTAATTTATATGTATATTAAATACCGGTAAATAAAACGAAACATTTACAAACATTATAAACCCTAAACTAGGCTATTTTCCCTTCACTCCACAACAAATCCTTAATTTAACAGTATTCAACACAGAAGAATGAAAAATAAGTAGCTATAAATTATATATTAAACTATAAAACAACACACATTAGGCTATAGTGGCAGTCACCTAATTTTAACATTCTACATTACACAAACAGTTTAGGCTAATGGGCTCACCTCTCATTCAGCAAGAACCCAAATATGTTTCCAAATTTGCCATCTAACTTTTGGTTGCTAAACTTATGTAAATAAGGCTTTTTACTTCACACGTGTTCCAGTATCCATATAGAACAACATCCTTCATATGTGCAAAAATATGATTGGCTGGGCATGCTGATTTTACAGCAGACCATTTAAATTGAGCAGTGTAACTTATGTTTGGTTGACTGCATTTTAGTTTGATGATGAATGGCTGAAATGTCAAGTTAGCGACAGTAGAATATATTTGATATTTTGTGTGCGCGGAACTGTGCGCTCGAGGCGCCTGCATGATCAGTTGGTTTTAATAAAGTAAAGATAAAGAAAACAAATACAATGCATTAGAGTGTCACAAATGAGCCTGCTTATACTAGTCGCAGTTTTTTTCTTTTGTTAATCTGTTAATAAATTAAGTGAAATATATTTTATGTAGTCCTATTTATTTTATCCCTTTTATATAGTTCAATTTATTATGTTTTTATTCTGCAGGTACGTAATGTGACCATGTGTGAATCCTCATGTTCTGTTGTTTACGCTTCTATTTGTGCATGTAAGGCTAAAACCCTGAGGGGAAATAACATTTGTGGCATTTTTTAAATGGGTCACACACAGACACCATCTATAATTTTAATTTGACAAACTAGTCATTTAACGGTTAAGGACCAATTGATGAGCTTCAGGAAAATAATCTAAAATGAAGAACACACTCATTACAGTTCCACCAGATTTATTATGCTGCACGCAAATTCACGCCAATTCAAAAACTTGCGTACACGAGACGTGTTATTTGATCGTAGCCACCACTCATGTCCATATTGATAAATGTCAAGTTTTGCGTAGAAATGGCCGCATGCCCAGTTTTCTGTTGTACGTTCGTTTCATAAATGAGGCCCATTCAATTTCACATCTCAGTGAAAATACAAATATGGCAACCTGGGTCCTGTATACAACAGTTCAAACTCTAAATGTCAATATGGAGCAACAGACAGAAATGTGGATAAAAATGTCAAAAGTGTACCTGCTCCGTGAACTCAATGACCAGGGGAAGCTGGTTGGCCTTGATGAAGGGCAGCAGATTTTCTTTGCTGATCTCTCCATCAAAAGTATTCCGACCCTCATCAAACTTGGGAGGGAAAGAAAGATTGTTAAATCAAGTCTTATTTACACTGCAATTCTCTGTGTACACAGCAACACAAACCTGGTGAGCATTATTCACTGTAACTGAGTGTTGAGTAGGGAACTATGAATCAATCAGCATAGAAACGTGACCGTAACAGTTGTTGGTTGCAGGGCAGAGGATATTCTAGTTGAGACACATGCAGTGGGCATTAATAGCATGCATAAAGCGAGCAGCTGCATTTTGGAATGAGGCAGTAAGGACAATGAATTTCAGAGTGTGTTTGGGTGCTAAGAGACAGAATCTCAAAGCCGCTTTAGGGACAGGGGTCAAGGAGAAGTTTAGCCCATTCCTGATTATAGATTTAGAGCCCATCCATCCATCCATCCATCCATCCATCCTACTGAGAATGAATCATTATAGCTAGTTTCTGTAAAGTACAGTGATTTAGTCTTTGTGAAAATTCGGTTTTATTTGTATTCAGGATTGCCACACATTTTAAAACAATGGATTTCCAAGACCAGATAAGGACTTTTAAAATCTTTCAAATTCACTAATGGATCATGCAGACCAATTCTTTTCACTGCTTTTAACAATTAATTGAAGACTCAATTTGCTAACCACCCACAGATCATTAAGGCTTGCCTTGACAAAACTATTTAGAGCAGGGGTTCAAAACTCAGTTCCTGGAGGGCCACAGCCCTGCAGAGTTTAGCTTCAACCCTAATTAAATGCACGCAGGTATGCGTGTTGGAGCAGGGTTGCAACTAACCCATGCAAGACTGTGGCCCTCTAGGTATAGAGTTCTGGTTTAGAGCCAAGCATAACTACAGGGAAAATTACAGAAATTTCCACGTCACAATTCGAAAACTTTATGACCATGGAAACCCTATGGATTTCTGTGGACGATAAGAGTAGAGAGTGAGGTAGGGTGACGTAAGGCCAATCCTTAATCAGGGGATATTTAATCAGCAGTACTCTGAGGTTCAACAACACGCATCAAGTAGTATTGGTTTTGGTCGTGATCTGATCGGAGAGAAATATGCTTGAATTGCCACAAGATTTCATCTGTGTGGAGCTGATCTACCTCAGAAGCAGGGTGTCCCATTCAGAGTTAAAGCACATCATTTTCTGAATGAAAAAACACTGAAAATTATTTTTATTTTTTTAAATCAGACAAACTACTGTAGCGTAGCAATGGATGGACAAAACCAGAGAGTTTTTGTTTGACCCAAGCAGAAATAACAGGTGGCAAAATGGGCACATTTGAAAGTGAATTCACTCATTTGGTGCTCAAGTATTGTAAGCAATGGGTGAAGTGTATATTAATTATATTATTATATTATATCACCCCCTTGTGAGTTTTTTTTCTAAAGGTTTGAAAGCATGTGATTGTTCTGATCCCTTGTATTAAACTATTTACTGTACCATTTAAAACACTACGACCCAGGGCCACAATAAACAATCCTTGGGTCAGTTAAAGAACCTTCATCACGGGCCCCTGAGTTGAAATCATGATCATTTTCCAGGCCTCCTTTCATGATCCAGGGCCTCCAATAACTGGACGTTTAGGCCTGCTACTACCCATTCAAGAGTCTGCAAAGTTACAAAGCACAGTCCACTCCAAAGAGTTATTCTCTGTATCAGTAAGCAGTATCTGAACTTCTTTTAAAGGCCTTACATGTCCTTTCCCAGAAAAAAACTCATCACAATATTACTCGTTTAAATAATTCCCAACGAAGGCTTCCACAAACAAGGGGACAAGGCCTGGTTGAGTTGTGTTATGGTAAGGTGAGTGACACTTTCGGTTCACCAATTACAACACTGATCTAGTGGATCAGTCAGAGAACATTGAGATTTTCAGAAGGAGGGGCTTCATACAGACCAGTGGCCTGTTGCACGAAGCTAGCTTAAACTGAGTTTCAGAGTAGGTTTAGAGTTGACAAATCCAGATAAATCCAACCTGGTTTTAATCAGGTTCAGACGTCTCACAAAGCTCGGTATAAACGTTCTGTCAACTCAGGTTTGATCCAGAGTTTGCGATTAACTCTGAAGCATGTGCACCTGAAAGTGCAGAGAACATCAGTATGATTCACTTCTCGCGAGAGAGACGGCACAATTAATTTCACTTCTAAAGATTAAGATAATTAAAAGCATTTACAAGGCAGGAATAAAAACTGCTGCTGCAGCAAAGTTTGAGAAGGTAGCTGAAAGAAAACATCTGACTATATCAATGCATGATGTGAATCAAAGAAATGGGCCTAATAATTATAGGTTCACAAAGAGCTCAAATGAATACACTGTTTAAAAGCATTATATATATAAAATGCATGTATTATATTCATATGAATTTAAAAGCAAAGTTTAATATTACTTGTCAATATATATAAAAAAACTTAATGCATATTAGTTATAATTCACATAATACAAATTTAAATTAGCAGCAAAAGATGAGCAATTTTGTCTAAAGTTTTTCCATTATGCTCAAATTTAGAGCGAGATACAGGGGCGTGGCTTTATTGCATCTGATACATGCCACTTTGCTCACAGCTGATTGGTCCAGTTTTGGTTTGCGATCTCTTACCCAGAATAAAACTTGCTTCGGAGCAGGTTAGCTGTGTAGCGCAAGTTACCATGGCAATGAACACCACAAAAAACCAATCCACCTTCTTGAGCCCGAAAAACCAGAGCTTGCTCAAACTAATCTCGAACTTACCTGGGTAGTAACTGAAACCAGCTTTGTGCAACAGGCCAAAGAACAGGGCTGCGTTTCCCAAAAGCATTGTTAGCCTATGTTGATCGTAGAGCAATTACTCTACGATCAACTTAGGCTTACGATGCTTTTGGGAAATGCAGCCCAGTGAGTTACTGACAAACTGGGAAAAGATGTGCAGCAACAAGATAAAATGTGTGAAAAACGTATTTGAACATTCAAGCATGAATCCTCTAGTAGACCCAAAAACAAAATCAAGATGTTATAAAAGGGTATAATATGGCCTCTTTAAAAGCAAGCAATAAGCAAATATCAAGGAGTCAAGAGTTTAGTCAGAAGAGCATTATAAAGTGGACAGTGTACCTTCTTAAAGAGCACAACACCATCCTTGGCAACTTCAAACTTTGAAAAGACTGCATCATCAGAGGTGATGCCAAAGGGTATGTCATCCACAGACTCTGCGGTTTTAACGAAGGCCTTGGCATCTTCTGATTCCACATCCTGCAGAGAAAAACAATTAACAGTAATAAATTTAATAAGTTAAAAAAAACTCCAAATTAGCTAAATTAGCTAAAGAAAAGAATACATTTTACCTTAAAGAACCCAATTACTGCAACCTCATTATCAGCAATAAGAGACTCTGTCTGCATCACATCACTCAACGTAGTGGCTGCAGGGCCAGTTCGTTTTTTCAGCCAGTTGACAATGTCATCAGCCTGTCGACCAGCTGCAGACAGAGCATGACATAGTGAGACAAAAGATCCTGGTGGCACCAAGCAAACACTTAAAGCAGAAATACATTTATATTAAAACGCCTTTGCACATGGCCATAGCCATCTATTAGGTCACCGAGGTCCAGACCTCTGCATTTTTCTGAGGCGCATATAATAAAGGTTGTGAAATATTTGCCTAATATAGTATTAACTCCACTTTATTTCCACAAGGATATTGCACAGCACCAAGATCTTATCTGAGCTGCATCGGTGGTCTGATTTGATTGGTCATCTCAAATATTTTGACACTGACAAGTGGTGACAAAGTAGGCAGGTTTAATGTTCACAGAAGCTGCTGAGTGTGATTTCCAGCACAGCACAACGCTTCAGTTAGTTGCCAAAGTGCGAGATAAGATGCAAGTAGCTAAACTAAACATTTCATATTTAACAGCTGTTTTAGGATCGAAATGTTAAATGACCAACAAAAATCTGGCAAATAAACTAGTCTAATTTCACCATTTTGAATTGAAAACAGACCTGTAATTTACATGGCTCAAGTTGTAATAATTAGTAACAGTCAATGTGAGGGGACAAGAAATGTTAACGTAGCAGTTTCATCATATAAGGCATAAGATTACTAACAAATGTTAACATATTGTGAATGAATTTAATAAACAGTTGCTTAGCTTTCCTGTCTACTTCAGTAACTTTTCTTCATAAAACATCAGTTAACCCCGTTTACTTTCTTCACTGCCACAGACGAAAATGAAGTCTCTGTCAAAGTCAGCTTTAGGAGGGGAAGAGACAGGGCAAGATAAAGCCTTGTTTATACTTTCACCTGGCTCCGCAGCGCAAGTCTCCGCAGACTGCGCATGCACCTCCCCAAACGGACGAGGCATTTATACTCGATGCGCTCGCCGTTGCACTATTCTGTGAAACAACAGGGGGTGACTCAAGTAATTGTCCTCTTAACCATCAGGAATCAACAGTGAGAAGAAAGGTTTATTTTAGTACATCACCAATACCACACTACAAAAAGAATCGTGTAAAATCCAGTAAACCCTGAGATTATTACTTGTGACATTAGAACAAAATATGTGGATATAAAAACATGTAGGCAGGCTATACAACTAAATTAACGATCTCTTACATATTTTCTAATTTCATTAAACATTTCATTAAGTTTCATGGACAGTTTTAAAGAGAAAAATACT
Source organism: Rutilus rutilus (assembly GCF_951802725.1). Lineage (NCBI taxonomy): Eukaryota > Metazoa > Chordata > Actinopteri > Cypriniformes > Leuciscidae > Rutilus > Rutilus rutilus. Next base: position 19,784,929 of record NC_140217.1, on the reverse strand, counting down.
CTGCAATGGTGTTGACTTATGAATTTGCACATGGTTTGTCTTTAAGCATATTAAAAATACCACATAGACAAACATTAAAAACTTAATTTTCAACACAGGGGGACTTTAAGTCATACATTTGATCAGTTCCTGGCAATCTCTGGGAAACAAAGATTAAATCTAACTCAAGTACTCCTTCCACATATCCTCATCCATTTATTGCCACAGGGCAGGACTAACATGTCAATCCAAATGACACATCACACACACAGTTTCAAAGGTAGTCTTAATATTGCTCTTGTTATACCAATAATGAGTGCCACAGGTTACAGCAACACGTCAGCAATTACACTGTGGTTCAGAATTTGATTATGTCTGAGATCTTGAGATCATGCGTTACAGAAACCCAGACGGAGTCCTTCCATCAAGGCTACAGATATAGCGACAGACAAAACTTCAGAAATTATTTTGTTCCAGACAGTTTCAGATAATTCTGCAATCCCAAAAGGCAGAATTTCCCCAAAGTGTACGCAAACACCTAGGGGTTTGTGAGGGAACTGCAGGGGACTTGAGTTGATAAAAAGATAATGAACTAAATCAAAAGTAACACTAAAATAAGTGAATAGGAATGCACAATTATTCAAAGTAAAGTTAAAATAGTGGTATATTCTAAATTGTGATGAATCAAACTGCAATTTAAAGCATATATTCTGTTGTGCTGCTTGTTTCCAAGTGAAGAGCTTATGTTTTTTTTCTTTATTAACGTGCAGCTTGTAATACCATGTTTTCAGAGCAGCTTGGTTCTAGGGCTGTGACTAGGGCTGAACGATTAATTGCATTTGCGATAATATCGCGATATGATGAAATGCGATTTTTTAACCGCAAAGCTGCGATTACAGTCTGGTCACGTGACAAGCGAGAGTAAACCAGTCTGTATTGCAGATGAAGCATCAACTTGGCACGCTACGCATGATATAGGCCTGGCATAGGCTACAGGAAACAACAGTTTATGTTTAATTTATGTGATATTGTGTTATAGATTCTCTCCAACGATTCTGTATCGATTAAGATCATTTCAGATTTATGTCTGAGCTTAGTTTTAAACACAGAAACATGACGCGTGTGCTTTATAAACAACCGTATTTCTGCTTGCCTCTAATTCCTCTCACACACACACACACACACACACACACACACACACACACACACACACACACACACACACACACACACACACACACACACACACACACACACACACACACACACACACACACACACACACACACACACACACACACACACACACACACACACACACACACACACACACACACACACACACACACACACACACACACACACACACACACACACACACACACACACACACACACACACACACACACACACACACACACACACACACACACACACACACTAATCTTTAATAAAGTTCGGAAAAGTTTAAGCGAATTACAAGGACATTCGCGGGCTTCATTGCAAGGACATTCGCGGGCTTCATTGCACAAGATATGAGATACGCGCGATCTGCGTGATGTTACTTCTGTAGTGCGCGGTCTCGTCTGCCGGTATTTTACTTAAATGTTCTACGAAGGCATTATGCACTCACCTAAAGGATTATTAGGAACACCATACTAATACTGTGTTTGACCCCCTTTCGCCTTCAGAACTGCCTTAATTCTACATGGCATTGATTCAACAAGGTGCTGAAAGCATTTTTTAGAAATGTTGGCCCATATTGATAGGATAGCATAGCATCTTGCAGTTGATGGAGATTTGTGGGATGCACATCCAGGGCACGAAGCTCCCGTTCCACCACATCCCAAAGATGCTCTATTGGGTTGAGATCTGGTGACTGTGAGGGCCATTTTAGTACAGTAAACTCATTGTCATGTTCAAGAAACCAATTTGAAATGATTCGAGCTTTGTGACATGGTGCATTATCTTGCTGGAAGTAGCCATCAGAGGATGGGTACATGGTGGTCATAAAGGGATGGACATGGTCAGAAACAATGCTCAGGTAGGCCGTGGCACTTAAACGATGCCCAATTGGTACTAAGGGGCCTAAAGTGTGCCAAGAAAACATCCCCCACACCATTACACCACCACCACCAGCCTGCACAGTGGTAACAAGGCATGATGGATCCATGTTCTCATTCCGTTTACGCCAAATTCTGACTCTACCATCTGAATGTCTCAACAGAAATCGAGACTCATCAGACCAGGCAACATTTTTCCAGTCTTCAACTGTCCAATTTTGGTGAGCTCGTGCAAATTGTAGCCTCTTTTTCCTATTTGTAGTGGAGATGAGTGGTACCCGGTGGGGTCTTCTGCTGTTGTAGCCCATCCGCCTCAAGGTTGTGCGTGTTGTGGCTTCACAAATGCTTTGCTGCATACCTCAGTAGTAACGAGTGGTTATTTCAGTCAAAGTTGCTCTTCTATCAGCTTGAATCAGTCGGCCCATTCTCCTCTGACCTCTAGCATCAACAAGGCATTTTCGCCCACAGGACTGCCACATACGGGATGTTTTTCCCTTTTCACACCATTCTTTGTAAACCCTAGAAATGGTTGTGCGTGAAAATCCCAGTAACTGAGCAGATTGTGAAATACTCAGACCGGCCCGTCTGGCACCAACAACCATGCCACGCTCAAAATTGCTTAAATCACCTTTCTTTCCCATTCTGACATTCAGTTTGGAGTTCAGGAGATTGTCTTGACCAGGACCACACCCCTAAGTGCATTGAAGCAACTGCCATGTGATTGGTTGATTAGATAATTGCATTAATGAGAAATTTAACAGGTGTTCCTAATAATCCTTTAGGTGAGTGTATGTCTTGGAATGCAGTTGGCTTATATATTAAAAATATGAAAAATCACAGACAGAAGCTGCTTTCAATTTCAAATACCCACGCGCGCTTTACGAAGCGTTTGAGCATGCGGCTGTGAGCGACTCCGTCTACGTGGTTAAATGTACTTGCATCTCAAAATGCTTTTATGACGCAAAATTAATGTGACAGTCAGTTACATCTTAAGTTATTAAACAGACAGGACAAACCACATCTTGTAATTTCAAAAGAGATTAAAACGTTCAGACAGCCTACTCTTAAATACTGAAAGCACTCTTTGTTTATTGCTTGTAATATTTTTTCCCCCTCTTTGTTATGTTTTGAAGCTATAATTTTTTAAATTATTAACATGTAATTGTATTAATTTAGTTTTTTAATGTGTAATTATTATAAGTAGGCCTACTTATTATGTAATTAAATATTTTAAGTTTTATTAATAAGATCATTTAAAGAAAAAAATTGATCGGCTCATGAGGTGCCTAAAAATTCCCTTCCCTATTTTACAATGATTTATTGCTTGTTCTTGTAAAAGATAAAGAGCTAAAAAAAAAAAAAAAAAAAGCAAATTAAATCGCAATATTGGTAAAAACTAAATCGCAATTAGATTATTTTCCAAAGTCGTTCAGCCCTAGCTGTGACGGTATGGAATTTTTTCTTACTGCGGTGAAGCAACAAATCTCGCGGTTTGGCGGTTAAGACAACCTGTTACATTTTTGGAGAGGTGCACGTCAGGGTACGCCGAAGGGTACGCGCGCTACACAGCCTACGACGTAGCTACGGCGTAAGTTCGACGCAGAAGTATAAATTGGGCTTTAGGCTCTCTACAGAGTCAACGCGAGCGACGTGCTCCCTTTCATAGTCTACACGTCAGACGCAAGCAACTTGCAGTATCGCCCCCACCAACAACGCATAGTATTGCATGCAACGGTGCGTCGCGTATCAAAAACTGGGACGACACATTTTGCTACGCATAATGGCGGCTGAAGCTTAACGACGCGTGGCCTTGCAGGCGCGTATGCGTATCGATTCGTTGACTCTGTAAGAGCCCTTAACGTTACCCAAGGCCGGCGTTGGTTCAAACTAAACGCTGCTTCTTATAAACTCAATCTCTGCAAGCATGCCAGTCTAACATGCATTTGTAAATTTAATGTGTGCCAAGTTCAGTTTACATATATACACATGGTTTCCAACATTTAATGGCCAAAGTTTACAGAATTGAATGATTAAGGATTTTACATTTCAAAAGAGGTTTTTAATGGTTGAAAAAATTTAAGACAAATATTAGCATTTTAACTTAATTCTTGTAAAAAGCTAATTGTAAAAGTGAATAAAAAATATATATATATTTGACCCGTTTACAAGCATATAATGTGACCATTAACCAACTGTGATCATGCAAATGTGTCATTAAATTGAAATATTAACTTAAAATCTCAGGGGGTACTTAAATCTAAGGGGTTCAGGCTCAGCTGACAGAAAAAAAGAAAAAAAAAAGTTAGCCCTAAGAAATCTGAAAAGTATGCAAACTTTTAGACTGACAATTGAAAGTCCTAGAACTTTTTCTGAGGCTGGTCTGCAGGAGTAAGACTGTAATAAACACAGACTTTGAGAACAGCCCACATCAACCAGACCACAGGCAACGTGAGGAACTGCACGTTGACGGAAAGGGGGAGGCGCCTTATACACAGGCTAGAACGCAGGGCTTCCACGTACAGAATGACATGCATGTCCTCAGCAGTTAGCACTCACATTCATGGTACACAAGCATCTGACCTGTCTAAGTTGACTTATGGTTTACAATGTATGATAGCATAGTCAAATTACTCTTTAGCAATTCTAACCAAAACAAAGAAATATACACTCACTGACATCATTTTATCTGGTTTTAGAGAAATATTGTTAAGGATTTTGAAAGCCTATTTTATTTACAGATCTGAAATCCAAATAAAAGTAGTGTACATTTTTTACAAAGGTTAAAAAAAAAAAAAAAAAAAAAAAACTGAAACCATTCTGGTAGGTCATTTACCAAAAGGACCATAGATATTGTACAGAAAATGTGTGGCTCATTACACTAACCAGAATACTCCTTGGGGTTCTCCTTCTCTCCTCCCTTAAAGAACTTGATGGTGGGATATCCACGAACACCAAACTCTTGAGCGAGCTCAGCTTCCTCCGTGGCATCTACCTTAGCTAGTCTGATGTCAGAGCCTTCAGCTTTCAGCATACCAGCCGCTTTGGCATATTCAGGAACCAGGGCCTTGCAGTGCCCACACCATGGAGCATCTGCAATAGGCAAAAAGTGGTTAATTCAATACATCTTACATTTACTGAATGTTATGAATTTTACATCAAGCATTCATTTACTCACAAACTACATTAGCAGTAATTTGTCTGAATGAACAGGTTAGTCGGGTTCATGACTAAACAGCACGAAGTTTCAGTTGGGTGTCCAAATGCAGTGAAATTAGATAAAATGATAACTGAATAAATCAAACTTAACCCTCACTCCCTCAACACGTCATGGCTTTAACAACATGCCATGTAGTGAGAGAAGACCAAAGTTCATAATGCTTATGATGAAAATCAGTACGTGTCAAAAACTCCTTCACAATATTATCAAATAAAGAACTAATGTTAGACTGCACTGGTACGCTTTCCACTGTTCACAAGAGATTTTTATTTATTTTATTTTATTTTATTTTTTATTTAGCAAGAAAAGTTATTTTTCTGATGTACACGTCAACCTAGCTCTGTGGCGCTGGGAAGTCCCGCCCATATTACACGCTACCACGCCTCAAATTATGACGAAACACTCGTGGACACCAGTGATTGGTTAATTTGAGAGTCGATCACGACCATGCATCAGGATATACTTTAAGAACGGCCAATGAATTTAGCCCGGTAAAGACACATATAAACTAACAGCCCGGATACACACAAGTTTGAGAAGTCTTTTATGATTAGAAACTAATTGATGCTTGCCCATAACAAGTCAAACCTCGTCTCATTTGCATGAAGTGGTGGAACATAAATAAGGGCCAGGAAATCGAAAGTCAAAAACAAGTGAAAGTGCAAATCAGGGTTTAACCATTTCAACAAAAACGAAATTCAGAGATTCCGATCCAAGGCTGTTATCGCCCTGAATATGTATTTGAAACTACACGTCTGCTAACTTGGATTGAATGCATTATTCGCAAAAAGCTTTAACTTGCTCTTTTGTTTGTCAAAACAGAGTTTGAGTGACTGGCAATGACGTCTAAATAACAGTTACATTGCGTCCGCTTTTGTGAAAGCGTTCAAAATTGCACTCTTACGTTAAATTTAAGTAGCACACGTCTATGTTACTACAAGGAGATCGACTCATGAACAGAGATCAATTATTGTGGTTGCACGTTAAAATTAAGAATAAAACATAACTAATTTCACTGATAGCGTGTTTCGTTTAGCATTTTACTCATGCACAAACGATCGTCGTAAAACAAATAAATAACAAGTCAAACAAAGCTGGCGACTACTTACAAAACTCAACAAGGATATTTGGGTAAGTTTTGAGCGCCTCCTCGAAGTTACTTTTCTTCAGTACAAGCACGTCCTCCTCCTCGGTGATATCAGCCGTTATCACAGCGGCCAGTGCGCACACAACCAACAACTTCAGCATCTCGGATCACCTCCAAACGTGCCAGCTAATAATGAAACCGTGATGGAGACGGTTAACGCGTCTGCTATTCTTTCACCTTTAACAGTCTGAAGTGTCGCTTGATTTTTGTGTCTACCGCTAATAACGTGGCAATGTGCGCAGGAAACAGAGAGGAAGGCGCTGCTGCGCATGCGCATTTATGAGGCCGAACGCTGTTCGTGTTGAATTGTGAGTGGACCGCGCGTCTCCTAGCACCTGGAAGTGAATCTGCCCGTCTTGAATACTAATTTCCAAATCCTACTACGGCGAATGCTTAGCACATGAATATTATTATAGCGGTTGGTCACGTTGCGTAAACAGACGTGATGACCAGTCAACTGGCGAATTAACTCGGATCACAATTATTAATTTGACTTCTTTCCTCCAGGAAGGAACGCGAGCATCCTAATTAATATATTCATAAGCCAAGCATTAATTTATATGGATGTTTTCTTTGCATGTTTGTGGCTGTATTACATAAACATCCTAACTCCGAATCCTATCTGGTTAGTAACCAACCACGGCCATTTCACTTAGGAAATTGAACTTTTTCAAATCTTAAAATAATTAAAATGTTTTTGTAATACAGTCCCTGATTAGTAAAAGTTTTCGGTTCATGGGTTTATTGTAGGACAAAATAAAGTCAATGCACCTATAAGCAAAATAATATGAAAAATGTACAACAGAAAAGAATAATATCATATAAGGTCAATAAGACCAACACAGCCTAAAGATGTGCATGCTGTGGATTGCCAAACACGATAAAACAATGAGCTGACACAGGAAATGGTGCACTATCACTTTCACCACAATCTTTCTGTGGTTATACACTAAGAATCATTTGTCAACTATATTTTTTAGGATGTTCAGTTAGTGTACAACATAATTATGTGTCCCCTAAACTAAAAATAAGATGTTTTAAATAGTTTGCATAAGTAGTAGGCTAATAAAAGTCCAGAAGCATTTACCTCATTATTACGTTATAAAATCTTGATAAAATTAGTCTTTTCCCCAGTCCAATTTGAGATAAGAAAGCATGAATACACTTTTCATAAATTTAGTATTATAATTTAGTATTTCATAAATTTAGTGTAAATGATGTCAGCACTTAAGGTTTTAGCTAGAAAACTATTTCATGCTATAAACCTTATAATCAGGGCTTGACACACCTGCCAACCCGCCAAATGGCAGTTTTCCCCATGGTATCGATGTCAAAATTGAGGCCCGTGAAACTGCTAAGTGGCTAGTAACTTTGGAAAAAAGTTAATGTCAAGCCCTGCTTATAATCTTGTAGATGATCATCAATACATAATCGCACATGACTGCTAACAGTATTGCGAGTTTGACTTTTAGGTTGAGCCGTACACCACAAAGTGCTGAAATAAACACAAAAAGAAGCATTTTAACAGAAATGCAATGTCAGACTCTTTGTAACTTGCATTCAATTTCCTCAAAACCCACAAAGAAGCTGAAAGAAGAACACGAGTGGCCTGATGTATAAGCACAAAAAGGCATTGAAATGTGCACACACAATTTTCCATGCACATATCGGGAGTTATTAAAAAATAAACTTATGTAAATATGTGTGCATGGTCCGCACACTCTAGACCAGGGGTGTCCAACCTTTTTGTGAGTGAGGGCTCCCTCAAGGGATACAATAATCTAGAGGGCTACTTGTTGATATACTCCAAAAATATAGGCTACAATTTATTATACAGTTGTAATTGAAATTATTCAACATCCATTGCAAATATTTTTTGATTTATTGGAACAATTTACAGACTTTCAGCTGTTTGCAATGAACAAATCAAACAAAAGTAATTGAAATAGTTCAACACAACAAATGTTTCAAGTAGTTTCCCCAAATTCAACTGAAAATGCAACTTTTAATGACTTCTGCAGTGCAACTAATCAGGGGCTTCTTTAGTTGCACCAGGTGTGCTTGAGCTAGAACCTATTTTTACAGTCTATGGCTAGAACACATGAAATATCTGGACTGGCTAGGTTTGTTGAGTGTCATGTTTGAATGCATGTTAGAATTATGGCTAAGTCAAAAGAATGGTCCAAAAAGATATCATCACCCTTCACAAACAAAGAACAGGATACAAAAAGATAGTGAAGGCACTAGACACTGTTGGAAGCATAGTTTGCCTGTTCAAAGTTAAAGGAACTGTGGGTACACTACCTGGACGGGGCAGAAAAAGGGAGCTATCAACCAGATTTTTGAGAAGGAAGGTTAAAAAAAAACACCACTACTGACCCAAAAGTACAAGAAAAGTGCTCAAAATCATATAAATAAGCCACAGAAGTTTGGGGATTCTGTTCTGTGGAGTGATGAAACAAAACTGAAACGTTTGGCCCTATGGATCAGCAGTATGTCCAGAGGAAGAAGAGTGAAATGATCACTTTGCTTACAGTTAAAGGTGCTGTATGTAACTTTTTTACTCTACTAAAGCATAAAAATACCATAATACGTTTGCAGATATTTATAGGAAACAAGTTCACATACTCATTTCTCTGAAAAACACTTCTACAGCCAGTTATTTTACTTATTATTTTACACGTTCCGTGTTGTCTGCCGGTTTTTGTTTTGGTCTGTGTGATCTCCACTGCCTGTTCACCCAATAGTATTTCGACACCCCGGGGTGCCAGTTGGCAGGAAACACAGCATATTGCAGCCTTGGAAACGAGCAAACAAATTGGATGCAGATCCACACAGCCTAAAAAGCCTCGATATCCATCTAAAAATCTCTTTGAACGAGAGCATATTAAAACGTGGATAAATCAACTCATCAACTTAAATTGTGTAAGTCTCCTGGGCTTTCATTTTCAATTGCGCTCGTTCTGTCGCGTGTCCTCAAACTGGCAACCCGTGTGAGCGTCGAGTCTGAGGAGGAGGGGGTGGGGGAAACAATGATCTCTGATATTTTGAATTTGGATTGCAGTACCTATTACTAGCTGTCATTCTTACAGACAGCACTTTATGGTGGTAGCTCAGTGATGCTCTGGGGCTGCTTTGCATCCTCTGGCACTGGAAACCTGCAGCGTGTGGAAGGCAAGATGGATTCACTGAAGTATCAGGAAATCCTTGGAGAAAATATGCTATCAGTGAGAAAGCTAAAGCTTGGGTGTCATTGGACCTTCCAACAGGACAGTCATCCCAAGCATACCTCAAATTCCACCAAGGCTTGGTTGCAGAAGAAGTGCTGGAAGATTCTACAGTGGCCATCACAGTCATCTGACTTGAACCCAAAAACATTTCTGGTGGGATTTGAAGGCGGCGGTTGCAGGACACAAACCCAAGAATATAACTGAACTGGAGGCCATTGCTCATGAGGAATAGGCTAAGATTCCTCAGAAATGCTGCCAGAAGCTGGTGTCTGGTTATACATCTCATTTGCAACAGGTCATAACAGCAAAACGGTGTTCTACTAAGCACTAAAATGTCATGAAGGGTAATTTTGAGACTGCAGAAGTCATTCAAAGTTGCATTTTCAATTGAATTTGGGAAAACCACTTGAAACATTTGTTGTGTTGAGCTATTTCAATTACTTTTGTTTGATTTGTTCATTGCGAACTGCTGAAAGTCTGTACATTTTGCCAATAAACCTGATTTGCAGTGGAGGTTGAATATTTTCATTTACAACTGTAAATAGCCTATAACATGATTGTGTGTGTTTTTTTTTTTGTTTTTTTTTACTTTAAATCACCATCATTTGTCAAAGAAATAATAAAATATCTCAATATCCTGACTCAATAAAAATTAACGCTTTTTTAAAAGCAATTTTTCAATAAAAATGATTAACTTTATGATTAATTACATTTAAAATTAATTTAATAATAAAAAATAAACACAATTGCGAGTTTGAGGTGCCGCTGTGCAATGTGCCGCAGCAGCGGCAGCTGCCTTAGAAGGCATCTATAAAATATATGGCTATGTGAGAAAGTCCCTGGCAGCAAGAAATGCCACTGGAAGTAGCCTACTGCTGCGATGTGCCGCATTTTGCGCCAGCCCTTACTGCGTTACTTAAAAGTTACTAAGCCGTTTTGAACTAATTGTTTAACTGAATTATTAATTGTCGTTCAGACAATGATTTGCCGCCACCTACTGGAGAAATGAGAAATTAGTTTCTCTTGCCTACAGCTGATAGAATCATGTATGTATCGCTGCAGCCCGGAGACCTGCAGGTGGGAGGAGCTTACGCCGCAAGTGGGAGGAGCTTATGCCGCAAGTAGGAGGGATTTCACAAATGTGCAAGTAGGAGGAGTTTATGCCGCAAGTGGGAGGAGCTTATGCGGAAATCCCCAAGCTGTCATTGCCGAGGACAGCGGTGAATGAGTATGGCAGGAAGTAGCGACAGTAATGAAAATAAACGATCAAATATTACGTTCCTCGTCATGGTCTGATTTCTTACAGCTTTGTTGTTATTGTGTGTGTCCAATACCACTCACTGTCAATGATGAAGTCACGTCTTTACACCTTTTACCATACTTAAAGTGATGGTGTTTAGTCCTTATTCAAGCATATTTCTGAATATTAGCTACATATTCTACAATTCTACAGTATCAAGTAAATGAACATATTAAAATGTGATGCAATTGGACTCAGTGAAGTGAATGTGTAAATACATGAAAAACATTTGGCTAATGTAAAAAAAAAAAAAAAAGTTACCATCCATCTTTACTGCATCATTTTTTTAAATAGCAGACTAATGTTCTTCTGAACGTGTTACACATATATTACATTTAAATCTCAGGGTGGATAAATTATTTTTTTCAATGAATGAGATGAGAATCTTGCAGATGAGAATCTTGCGCTGGCCAGTGTTACACTCACTTATTCTGACACCTACTGGCGTGCGTCTGTGCAGCATCACGCAAAAATAAAGGTTTACAGTAACGGACGCGACTGTTAATACGTTATTCGTAGTGACCCATGATAGATTTATTTCGTGTTTTTCCTAGAATGGGCAGTTTGTGACTTTGCGAGATAAACAACATAAAGTAGCACTGGTATTACAAAACATTCAGTGACACATACCAATCAAATACAGACGTGACACAAATAACACGTTTATTAAAATATTAATGCACTTTAATTCGTTTAATTGATATTTTAAATAACGAGGCTGAATCCAGCTTCTTATTCGCAGCTTCTTATTGACGCTATCCGTTCCACCTTAAATGACGCGAACTTCCGCGTTTGCTGGTTTCTTATTGACGCTCAACTTAGGGACCGTGCGGTTTTTCTCTTTTTCGCGTTTTTTAACGGAATTGTGTTACTTTTGTGTCTATTTTCAGAAGAAAAGAATAATATATTTTTTAAAATGCAAATAACACTGATATATCAGCGAAAATGGACTGTAAAAATATAAAGGCACATAATTAGGCTACAGTATTCTTTAATAATTGTACATGTCATCAGCTCAATTTAGGGACCATGTGGTTTTTCTCTTATTTACACTTTTTAGGGACCCTGTTAATATTGTAGGCCTATCTATTTTCAGAAAATAATAATACATTATTTTGAAAGGTAAATAACAAATAATAATAACATAAAATGACTGTAAAAAATATAATGAGGCCTATACATCAATCTTTAATTATTGCAAATAACATAATTTAAATGTATTTAAAAATAAATATATTGAATACTTTTATTTATTTATTTTTATTATTATTACTAATTAAAATTTCACAAGGTAACCAGAGATTATGCTCCAGCTTGGATCCAGCCCCTTATGAAGACTGATTATATGATAAATATATATAAATTATCATTTTATCATTGCTTTAAACTGCACATTAATTTTGCTTAAAATGCATGCGTTTGTAAATACTAATTTGTTCTATCTTATAACTGTACATTCTGATATCTCATAAAATCCTACTGTGGTTTTGTAACAGAAATCTGCATTTTCTGTAAAGCTGCTTTGAAATATGTATTGTGAAAAGTGTTATACAAATGAATGTATGTATGAATTAAATTGAATTGACTTGAAAGAGCCATTGCATTGTTACTGTACATTTTAAAGTTATGGACCCAATCTGACAATACAGAAGAGTTATCACATTGTTTGCCCAATTGGGGGTGTTTCACTGATGCTTTATCCTGCATCTGTGCTTGAATATAATCATGCACAATTTCAGATATTTATACTGTAGAATTTTGAAATTATGGACCCATGAAAAAGGCCAAAATTACCCATTGCCCATTGGGGGGATCTATATCTCAGCTGCCTTTGAGGGTGCGTTAAAAGTTTTCTGCACAATTCGCGGCGCTGTTTCTAGGCAAACCTCAGAGGGTGCGTTAAATTGGACATTATCCCATTATAGTAGAGCTACTACTCTAACGAAATCCAAATTTTAAGCAGTTTTTACTGTAGAATTATTTTTGTATGATTTTTTAAACTTGGCACTTTACACAATGTATAATAATCCGCCTATTGCATTTTCTGCACAATTCGTGGCGCTATTTCTCGGCAACCTCATAGGGTGCGTTAAATTGGACATTATCCCATTATAGTAGAGCTACTACTCTAACGATATCCAAATTTTAAGCAGTTTTTACTGTGGATTTATTTTTTTATGAAGCTTTAAACCTTGCACTTTACACAGTGCACAATGAGCCGCCTAATGTATTTTCTGCCCATTTCGCGGCGCTGTTTCTCAGCCGCCTCAGAGTGTGCATTAAATTGGACAAGATCCCATTATAGTAGAGCTATTACTCTAACGAAATCCAAATTTTAAGCAGTTTTTACTGTGGAATTATTTTTTTATGAAGCGTTAAACTTGGAACTTTACACAGTGCACAATGAGCCGCCTAATGTATTTTCTGCCCATTTCGCGGCGCTGTTTCTCAGCCGCCTCAGAGGGTGCGTTAAATTGGACACTGTCCCATTATAGTAGAGCTACTACTCTAACGATATGCACATTTTAAGCAGTTTTTACTGTGGAATTATTTTTGTATGAATTTTTAAACTTGGCACTTTACACAATGTATAATAATCCGCCTATTGCATTTTCTGCACAATTCGCGGCGCTGTTTCTCGGCAACCTCATAGGGTGCGTTAAATTGGACATCATCCCATTATAGTAGAGCTACTACTCTAACGAAATCCAAAAATTAAGCAGTTTTTACTGTGGAATTGTTTTTTTATGAAGCTTTAAACTTGGGACTTTACACAGTGCACAATGAGCCGCCTAATTTATTTTCTGCCCATTTCGCGGCGCTGGTTCTCAGCCGCCTCAGAGGGTGCGTTAAATTGGACATGATCCCATTATAGTAGAGCTATCACTCTAACGGAATCCAAATTTTAAGCAGTTTTTACTGTGGAATTATTTTTTTATGAAGCGTTAAACTTGGAACTTTACACAGTGCACAATGAGCCGCCTAATGTATTTTCTGCCCATTTCGCGGCGCTGGTACTCAGCCGCCTCAGATGGTGCGTTAAATTGGACATGATCCCATTATAGTAGAGCTATTACTCTAACGAAATCCAAATTTTAAGCAGTTTTTACTGTGGAATTTTTTTTTTATGAAGTGTTAAACTTGGAACTTTACACAGTGCACAATGAGCCGCCTAATGTATTTTCTGCCCATTTCGCGGCGCTGTTTCTCAGCCGCCTCAGAGGGTGCGTTAAATTGGACACTGTCCTATTATAGTAGAGCTACTACTCTAACGATATGCAAATTTTAAGCAGTTTTTACTGTAGAATTATTTTTGTATGAATTTTTAAACTTGGCACTTTACACAATGTATAATAATCCGCCTATTGCATTTTCTGCACAATTCGCGGCGCTGTTTCTCGGCAACCTCATAGGGTGCGTTAAATTGGACATTATCCCATTATAGTAGAGCTATACTCTAACGAAATCCAAATTTTAAGCAGTTTTTACTGTGGAATTATTTTTTTATGAAGCGTTAAACTTGGAACTTTACACAGTGCACAATGAGCCGCCTAATGTATTTTCTGCCCATTTCGCGGCGCTGTTTCTCAGCCGCCTCAGAGGGTGCGTTAAATTGGACACTGTCCCATTATAGTAGAGCTACTACTCTAACGATATGCAAATTTTAAGCAGTTTTTACTGTAGAATTATTTTTGTATGAATTTCTAAACTTGGCACTTTACACAATGTATAATAATCCGCCTATTGCATTTTCTGCACAATTCGCGGCGCTGTTTCTCGGCAACCTCATAGGGTGCGTTAAATTGGACATTATCCCATTATAGTAGAGCTATACTCTAACGAAATCCAAATTTTAAGCAGTTTTTACTGTGGAATTATTTTTTTATGAAGCTTTAAACTTGCCACTTTACACAGTGCACAATGCACAATGAGCTTCCTAATGTATTTTCTGCCCATTTCGCGGCGCTGTTTCTCAGCCGCCTCAGAGTGTGCGTTAAATTGGACAAGATCCCATTATAGTAGAGCTATTACTCTACATTTACATTTACATTTACATTTAGTCATTTAGCAGACGCTTTTATCCAAAGCGACTTACAAATCAGGACTAAATTAAGCGAGTCATCATGAAGAGGCAAAAGACAACAACAACGCAAGAAGTGTTCAGAATACGAAGTTCAGGCATTATTCAGAGTAGCATAAGCATGATAAGTGGGATTTTAAGGGAAAGGTTTTTTTTTTTTTTTTTTTTATGAGTTTAGGTGCTCATGGAAGAGATGGGTTTTCAGCTGTTTTTTGAATGTTGTCAGGGATTCAGCATTCCGGATGAGGGTGGGGAGAGTGTTCCACCAGCATGGAACTGTGAATGAGAATGATCTGGAAAGTGATCTTGTGGCTTTCTGTGATGGAACCACGAGACGTCGCTTGTTGATTGATCGTAGGCGTCTGGTGGGGATGTAGGCTCGTAGGAGTGAGTGAAGGTAGGAGGGAGCTGAGCCTGTGATAGATCTGTAAGCAAGCGTCAATGCCTTGAACTTGATGCGAGCAGCGAGAGGTAGCCAGTGCAGAGAGATTAACAGAGGGGTGACGTGGGCCCTCTTGGGCTCGTTGAAGACAAGACGAGCTGCAGCATTCTGGATCATCTGAAGAGGTTTGGTAGCACATGCTGGAAGTCCGGCCAGAAGAGCATTGCAGTAGTCAAGCCTAGAAATGACCAGGGCCTGGACGAGGAGTTGTGTTGCGTGCTCAGTTAGGAAAGGTCTGATCTTCCTGATGTTGTGCAGCGCAAACCTGCATGATCGAGCTGTCTTTGAAATGTGATCTGTGAAGGTCAGCTGGTCATCAAACGTTACTCCCAGATTTCTGACCGACCTTGATGGTGTGATTGATGATGAATCAAGCTGGATGGTGAAGTCCTGCTGTAGAGACGGATTGGCAGGGAGGACGAGCAGCTCAGTCTTTGCCAGGTTGAGCTGCAGGTGATGTTCCTTCATCCATGTGGAGATGTCTGCCAGACAGCTCGAGACCCGTGCAGCTACTGTGGGATCATCTGGTCGAAATGAGAGGAAGAGTTGTGTGTCATCAGCATAGCAGTGGTAGGATAAACCATGTGCCTGTATGATGTGTCCCAGTGATGTAGTGTAGATGGAGAAGAGGAGGGGACCGAGAACTGAACCCTGGGGAACCCCTGTGGTCAGTTGATGTGCTCTGGATACCTCGCCTCTCCATGCGACTTTGAAGGACCTACCTGTGAGATAGGATTCAAACCAGTCGAGTGAAGTTCCTGTGATGCCCAGTGATGAGAGGCTGGACATAAGGATCTGATGGTTCACGGTGTCGAAGGCAGCAGACAGATCAAGGAGAATGAGGAGTGAAGATTTGGAAGCAGCTTTTGCAATCCGTAGGGCTTCTGTGACCGACAGTAATGCAGTCTCAGTTGAATGCCCTTTCTTGAAGCCAGATTGGTTGACATCCAGCTGGTTGTTTAGAGACAAGAAGGATGTTACTTGGTTGAAGACAGCTCTTTCAAGTGTTTTTGCAATGAATGGTAGGAGAGAGATGGGTCTGTAATTCTCTACAGTTATGTCTCTAACGAAATCCAAATTTTAAGCAGTTTTTACTGTGGAGTTATGTTTTTATGAAGCTTTAAACTTGGCACTTTACACAGTGCACAATGAGCCGCCTAATGTATTTTCTGCCCATTTCGCGGCGCGGGTTCTCAGCCGCCTCAGAGGGTGCGTTAAATTGGACATGATCCCATTATAGTAGAGCTATCACTCTAACGGAATCCAAATTTTAAGCAGTTTTTACTGTGGAATTATTTTTTTATGAAGTGTTAAACTTGGAACTTTACAGTGCACAATGAGCCGCCTAATGTATTTTCTGCCCATTTCGCGGCGCTGGTTCTCAGCCGCCTCAGAGGGTGCGTTAAATTGGACATGATCCCATTATAGTAGAGCTATTACTCTAACGAAATCCAATTTTTAAGCAGTTTTTACTGTGGAATTATTTTTTTATGAAGCGTTAAACTTGGAACATTACACAGTGCACAATGAGCCGCCTAATGTATTTTCTGCCCATTTAATGCCCATTTCGCGGCGCTGTTTCTCAGCCGCCTCAGAGGGTGCGTTAAATTGGACACTGTCCCATTATAGTAGAGCTACTACTCTAACGATATGCAAATTTTAAGCAGTTTTTACTGTAGAATTATTTCTGTATGAATTCTTGAACTTGATACATTACACAATGTACAATAATCCGCATATTGCATTTTCTGCACAATTCGCGGCGCTGTTTCTCGGCAACCTCATAGGGTGCGTTAAATTGGACATTATCCCATTATAGTAGAGCTACTACTCTAACGAAATACAAATTCTCAGCAATTTTTACTGTATAATTTTTTTTTTAATGAATTTTCTAACTTGGCATTACACAGTGCATAATAAGCCGCCTAATGCATTTTCTGCCCATTTCGCGGCCCTGTTTCACAGCCGCCTCAGAGGGTGCGTTAAATTGGACATTATTCCATTATAGTAGTGCTGTTCCTCTAATGAAATCCAAATTTTGAGCAGTTTTTACTGTAGAATTATTTTTTGTTACATTTTCTAACTTGGCATTACACAGTGCACAATAAGCCGCCTAATACATTTTCTGCCCATTTTGCGGCGCTGTTTCTCGGCCGCCTCAGAGGGTGCGTTAAATTGGACATTGTCCAATTATAGTAGAGCTACTCCTCTAACTAATCCACATTTTGAGCAGTTTTTACTGTAGAACTTTTTTTTAATGAATTTTAGAATTTTGCATTTTACAGTGCACAATAAGCCGCCTAATGCATTTTCTGCCCATTTCGCGTCGCTGTTTCACGGCCGCCTCAGAGGGTGCGTTAAATTGGACATGATCCCATTATGGTAGAGCTACTCCTCTAACGAAATCCACATTTTGAGCAGTTTTTACTGTAGAACTTATTTTTTATTAATTTTTGAATTTTGCATTTTACAGTGCACAATAAGCCGCCTAATGCATTTTCTGCCCATTTCGCGTCGCTGTTTCACGGCCGCCTCAGAGGGTGCGTTAAATTGGACATTATCCCATTATAGAACTGCTTTTCCTCTAATGAAATCCACATTTTGAGCAGTTTTTACTGTAGAATTATTTTTTTATGAATTTTCTAACTTGACATTACACAGTGCACATTCACAATAAGCCTCCTAATACATTTTCTGCCCATTTCGCGATGCTGTTTCTCGGCCAACTCAGAGGGTGCGTTAAATTGGACATTATCCCATTATAGTAGAGCTACTACTCTAACGAAATCCAAATTTTAAGCAGTTTTTACTGTAGAATAATTTTTTTTATGAATTTATGAACTTGACATTACACAATGCACAAAGAGCCGCCTATTGCATTTTCTGCACAATTCGCGGCGCTGTTTCTCGGCAACTTCAGAGGGTGCGTTAAATTGGACATTATCCCGTTATAGGACAGCTGTTCCTCTAATGAAATCCAAATTTTGAGCAGGTTTTACTGTGGAATTATTATTTTATGAAGCTTTGAATTTGACATTTCATAATGCACAAAGAGCCGTATTGCTCCTTAGGCCCATTTGGCGACGCTGTTTCTCGGCCGCCTCAGAGGGTGCGTTAAATTGGACATTATCCCGTTATAGGACAGCTGTTCCTCTAATGAAATCAAAATTTTGAGCAGTTTTTACTGTGGAATTATTATTTTATGAAGCTTTGAATTTGACATTTCGCAATGCACAAAGAGCCGTATTGCGCCTTAGGCCCAATTGGCGGCGCTGTTTCTCGGCCGCCTCAGAGGGTGCGTTAAAGTGGACATTATCCCGTTATAGGACAGCTGTTCTTCTAATGAAATCCAAATCTTGACCAGTTTTTACTGTACAATTAATGTTTTATGAAGCTTTGAACTTGACATAACAATGCACAAAGAGGCGTATGTGTGCATTGTGTAATGTGTCATGTTAATTGATTGATGGGTTAATGAGTATGCTCCCAATTATTGTGGATTCCTCTCAGGTGTGTTTGTCATGTGTCCATGCCATGTGATATTTAAGCTGCACCTGTACCAATAAATGATTGATTGTGTGTTCTCACTGCAACCTGTAAAGCATGTTTATTCTCTGTCTTTAGCTCTGTTTAACATGTCAAGTTAAAAAAATCATATGTAGCAGGGATATGTTGTTACACCAGATTATAAACCATTTTATTTATATTTTTATTTATTTTTATTATTTGTTTTGGGGCATTTTATTTTGAAAGAAGTTTGTGTGCTCTTACTAAGGGTAAACATCGCAGTATGCACGTCGGCTGACGTCATGCGTAGGAGCGAGCTTCAAACAGCAGTGCAATCGGAGGTTTGTCCTCTTTCCTGCAATGTCTCTTGAGGAGAGGTACGATTTCATGAGCTCCGTGCACTTGATGTTAAATTGAGTTAAAAGTGTTCATGTCAGGTTTAAATAATCATTTGTGAAAGAGTATTCATTGAGATGTTATATTTGACTATTAGTTCGAGTCATTAACTTGTTAAAGTAAGTTTATTTTTGTGCTGTTAATGAGTGAATAGTGCGTTGCGTGAAATGGCGGCGGGGTGTGTGCGTCACAAGTGAGAGATGTGTTAGTGGCTAAGCGTCTTGATTAAATTTTATATATGTGTGTGTATAGAGATGTGTATATTTGGTACGCATACTAAATATATATTCTATTTTATTAATAGATATTGTACATCGCATTTACTGGTTTCTGTAGTTAACTTACTGGTGTATTTAAACATGTATTTTGTGCTTAACAGGTACAGTTAAAAGAGCTGCGGTTTAACAGTGCCTGTCTGTTTATGTGTTTTATCACACAGGTATGTTAATTGAGATCTAAGAAACACTGTAATGCTGTTTTGAATTATTTGCATACAATGACATTTTTGTGAATATATTAATATTATTATTATTATCATTATTAATTATACTATTGCTATTATTACATATATTGTGTATGTGTGTGGTGAAGTGTGTGTCGCTCTTTCCTGCAATGTCTCTTGAGGAGAGGTACAGTTAAAAGAGCTGCGGTTTAACAGTGCCTGTCTGTTTATGTGTTTTATCACACAGGTATTGTAATTAAATTCATCTTTTGCATGACCAGCTTTGAGTGGAAAATCCTTTTATTTAAAATATTCAAAATAACACAACGCAGAGGAACAACCGCTACAAAACTGGTGCCGTGACCCTTCGATTGGTTGATCGTTGTCGACCGCTGGGATTGCTGACGTCGAGTCTGACTGGAGCTGTGGGGTGCTGGTGGAGAGACGGGACTTCAGTTAACTGTTGCTGTTTCTTCGGTGGCGTCAGGATGTCAGACGGGTTTTGCTGTGTCTAGGTGGAGACTGCTGATGAAGTGTGTCACGGGAATTCGACGCTGAGATCGCATGTTCAGACTGTTGGTCTGGTGAGTTGTGACTAAGCTGGATCAAGCAAGCAGCGTGCTGGATCATTGAAGAGTGTCACCAACTTACCTGTTTTTCACTGAACTGTGTGGATGAAGGTACTTTGCATCATCAATTGACTGGATCTTTGATTGGAGGACTGAGAAACAAGTGAATTTTTTTTCTCTCTTCTTTATTTGTTTCTTCTTTCTCTCTTTTTCTAAGGACAATTGAATATTTTTTTTTTTTTTTTTTCTGAGTTAAGACTGGTTCATTACCATTGATTTGTTTGGTTAATATTTGTGTGTTTTGAGAGTGTATTCTGACACCTGAGGGGAATGGCTGTTAGACACAGTGATTTGGGGTGGGACAATACATTTACAGCTGGTAGAGGGCGGGGCAGTCTTTTAGATACGCCTGACAAAACTAAGCTGTTTGAGGATCCGGAGTACTGTAGCACAGGCCGGGGTAGAACAATTGGTGGTTCTGCCTATGAAACAATCGATATGCGGGGTAGTCCAATCGCTGCAGCCAGTAACTATGAGTTCGCTCCACAGGAGTCAGAAATGTCTGGTCAGATGAGTAACCTCATAAAACAAATTGGCAGTGAGATTGGGCAATCAATTAGAGAAAGTATGATGAGGCCTGAATTTCCTAATTATCCATCTGCTAAGAGGTTCCAAGAAGGTTTCAGTGGCCATGTGACTGACCAGTCGAATAGTACTGTAATTGATGCTTCAAAAATGAATTTGATCCTGAAAGCTGAGGTGGCAGCACCACCACATTTTAGAGGAGAAAGTTCGGACAAATACTCAATCATGGAATGGGAAGATATGATGAGGGTATATTTGAACAAACTTGAGGTGAAGGATTCTGAAATGGTCGATGAGATAATGAACAGAGTTATGGGGCGGGCCAGAGATGTAATGAGAGTATGGCTGCGCAATGTTTCAACGGCCCCTACTGTTGATTCTGTATTTTCTGTTTTGAAGCAGCACTTCGGGGACCAGAGCAGTTCGGGTATTCCGTTGGCTGACTTCTATTCTGTGAGGCCATATCCCAGAGAGGGTGCTTGGGATTTTTGGATACGATTAAACAAGGCTGCGGATGTAGCTGAGCAAAGTTTAAAATGGGAAGGTAGGACTCTGGATAACAGGAGCAAAGAGGTAGCAGTTATGTTCATTCGTAATTGCCCTGACAAAGAGTTAGCTTTTGTTTTCAAGAGTAAACCTGTACAGTCATGGACTGCATCAGAAGTCCAAGAGCAACTTGATGAGTTATTGAGAGAACGCAAGTTGACTAATCAAACTGTCAAACAATTTACCACAGTTGTCTCTGAACCAGAAGTGAACGTGACTCCACCACCATCTAAGTCTGAACAGGGTGCAGGCGTGAATGACGAGAATGCACTGGACAAAGTCTTAACCTTGCTAGAAAAAGCGTTAGTGTGCAACGCTCAGTCTACACGGGGCCCCTGGCCTAAACAAACAGGGAATAGAAGTCGAGAATGCAGAGTGTGTCGGAGCAGTGAGCACAGCACGACTGCTCATTGTAAAATGTATAACTTGTGTTTCAAGTGTTTTGCAGCTGGACACGTGAGCTACAACTGTGACCGAACAACGTCCAGGGTGGGCTCCGGTCGGCAAACTGAAGTCACACCACAGGGAAACTAGACAGCTCCCTTCGGGCAGAGGACGAGGTGGGGCTGTGTAGTAATTCCTCTGGTGAGACTGATATTGAGTCCGTTTATTCTTTCTTCCGTGAAAGCATTGGCAAAACAAAAACAGTAGTATTTCAGAACAACATGCAAGTTGACCAAAGTAGCAGTTTGTTTTATGCAAGTGTGTTATTGCAGGACAAAGTTGAGCTTCAGGGGATGCTGGACAGTGGCTCCATGGCGACTACTCTGAGCGCTGACGTAGTTCCTCGACTCAGAGACGCTGGGGTGCTGGACCAGGATATCCTGAGTTCTTCTGATATTGTCCTGGTGGGTTGCGGTGGAAAACAAACTAGCCCGGATGGTGTATGCAATCTGAAGCTTGAAGTTTATGGGGTCAGTTTCAGTGTACCGGTTCTGATTGTGAGGGGTCAAAAAGACCCAATTATACTCGGCACAAATGTCTTGAAGCCTCTAATAAGTCAGATGAAGCATACAGAGCAGTTTTGGAGGGTGGTAAATAGACCAGACACGGCTATACAATCAGAAAATAGCCAATTTTTGCGCATGCTTTCTTGTATTGAGAGATGGAGGGGTGATTTGATTCCCGACAAGGTGGGTACTCTGAGACTGAGGTCAGCTGTGACACTCCAGCCAAAAAGTGAACACCTTGTTTGGGGTCGTTTGCCCCCAGGGTCGGTGCTGTCCGTAGGGAGCACAGTAGTCATCGAACCAAGTACTTCACGTTGCGTTCATCGGAATGTGCTGGTTGGGAGGGTTGTTTCACCCTTGTGGGGTGATGGTTGGCTGCCAGTAAAAATGATCAACCCGACCAATGCAGAAATTTTGTTGAGGAAAAATGCGAAGGTGGCTGATGTGTATCCTTGTGTTGCGTTAGAGGACCTCGAACAAACGACTGACTGGGTGGTTAGCCAAAATGCGGGTGCGGTATGTTCTGACAGGTCGTGTGGTAGTCTAACGGTGAGAGACTCTACATCTGGAGAAGGTTCAGTAGGTGACAGCAGGTTGGATGACCTGGGACTGAACAATCTTAATGTCAAAGATTGCGAGGTGTCATCCTTTTGGCAAAACAAGCTGGTTGACCTAGTCGAGAAATATGAGTGTGTGTTTTCCAGGCACAGTTTGGACTGTGGTGAAGCAAAGGGGTTTTGTCATCGTATCAGAGTTACAGATGACAAGCCCTTTCGCCTTCCATACCGCCGTCTTTCTCCCGCCCATTACTTGAAGTTGAAAGAGACCTTAGACGAAATGGAGGAGAAGGAAATTATAAGGAAATCGAGCAGTGAGTTTGCGTCTCCATTGGTCTTAGTGTGGAAGAAAAATGGTGACTTAAGGATATGCACTGATTTCCGATGGTTAAACGCTCGCACGGTGAAGGATGCTCATCCTCTTCCTCACCAAGCAGATGTCCTTGCAGCGTTGGGTGGGAACGCGTACTTTAGTACCATGGATCTGACCTCTGGGTATTATAACGTCCCGTTGCATGAAGATGACAAGAGGTTCACGGCGTTCTGTTCACCATTGGGGCTCCATGAATATAATCGATTACCCCAGGGATTGTGCAACAGCCCAGCCACATTTATGAGAATGATGCTGACTGTGTTTGGTGACTGTTGTGGAAAATTCAGTATTTCTTATAATCATTCGGTTCCAAACTGTTTAATCATATGTTTCTGTGAGGTTTTCTAGCAGCTGAGGAGGGACAGGGAAGCGAGAGGCAATTTAGGTCGTAGATGAAGGCCTTTGGGTGTCTCAGGGACAAAGAACAGTGTGGCCTGGGCCAGGGGGGGTAGAAACCAGTCCGAACCAGCAGGAGATAGGGGGTATCTTTCTGGAAGTTTACAAGAAAGCTGGAAGGAGGAGTTTTTGCCAAGAAACTGTATAAGATCTGTATGTTTTATTATGTCTAGTAGGTATTCTATTTCAAAGCTGGGTGGCTGCGGCTTTTGTGAAAGGAATCCTCATTGAAATAAACCTTTTCTCTTTATTACAGTTTTGCCTCTTGAATGTTTCTTACACCTCTGATGCTGTTTGATACTAACTTCTCAAAATTGCCATTACAACTTGGTGTCAGAAGTGGGGTCCTGTGCGGATCTTCTTCTCCTGGTCCTGAAGAACGGTTTTGACGGAAGTGTAGGCCTACAATCCCGGCGGCATCAGGCAGCCGTCTCATACCCCGACGGTTTGAGATAGTGACTCAACAGGTTAAGGGAAAGAGAGAGACAATTCCGGCGTTTCAGGACCAAGGGAGGAACTCCCACCAGGATCAGAAAGAATCCGCGGCAATTACAGAAAAGAGAAAGCATCTCTGGGTAAGAAACGGCAAAATTGTTTTATTGATGTTAAGTGTGATTTGATAATTGTGTGTGAACGTGAACCATGTTTGGCTGAATTTGCTTTGGGTACGAGCGAGAGGTGATTCAGGGAAATCACAACTTTTTTGGGGTAAGGGCTGAGGAATTCGGATCAGTTTCTACCTCACTTAGCTCGTTGGTGGACGGAAGGGCCACAGGTGATACAGGGGAATCACAGATTCAGGAGAATCACAGGTGCTGGTTAATTAGTTTTGCTCAAAGTCTCTGTAACCCAAAGAAATCTTGCAAAAGTGGACGGAAGAGCCACGCCAGATTAATTAGGTGAATCAGAATCAATCGAGCGCTGGAAGGTGCTCATGAGAAGATTTTGAGTAAAACATAATTACAAAAGCACGGCATATTTGCCGAAACCCGACCGGTTTTGGGTGAGATAAAATCGGGTCTGTTGAAGACGTTTGACAGATACTAAGACACGTGTCGAAAGAGTAAAATCCTGAAGGGAAATTCAGCCAAAATGGGGTCATCTAACAGTAAATTAGATCATTTTTATACACCAATTTTCTGTCAAATGAGAAATAATTATGGTGGTAAGTGTATGGCTGACATACAGAAACTGATCAAATATCACGATTTTCCCGAAGCGGGGACCTTGAGTAAAATAAGACTAAATATAGTAAAAGAGTCAGTAGAAAAGAACGAGGGAAAACAGAGTAGCTGCTGTGTGTGTGTTAAACATGAGTGCAAAGAATGTGGACAGACAATAATGTGTTGGGTGGAAGAAGCTGACAGGCGAGAACGAGAGCAAATACAAAAAGAATTGGCATGTAATGTTGAGAATGTTGTGTGTGTAAAAACAGTTCCACTGGAACAGAATGCTACTAATGAACCGAATGTATGTGCTTTTCCACATGTGACTGAGATGGCAACGGCTCCGCCGTCTGCCTACAATACAGCTCACTACCCAGTAGCAGAGATACCGGCCCTCAGGCTCGATCTGGACCGCTTTCCACCAGCCCCGAGAACAGCCCAAGAAGCACGACTTGCAGAAGCACGAGCACAAATTGAACTGGCAGAGGCAGCCCAAAGAGCAGCGCAGGCAGAGACAGATGCAAGAGAAGCGCGAGAGGGGGCAGAGGCCGCAGAGCGAGTGGCACACAGACTAACAGCGCAGTTTCATGCACAGTTACACGGGCGTTTGAGTGCAACGCTGTGGCACGCTACTCACGCTGAAGAGGACAGAAAGGAGAAGAAAAAACCCCTCACAATGGTGGTTATGCAACAACGACGACCTAAACAACCCAACAAACCTGCATCTTCCTGCTCAAACCCTGCTGGTCGAAAAGGACAGAAAGGAAGAGCTGCTGGAGGAAAATGGAGCTGTTATGTTTGTGCCACAAATGCCCACTCGCTCCGAGACTGTACAAAATGTAGAGTGTGCAAGAAGGACGGACACTGGAGCAGAGCGTGTCCCACCATGAAGTCGGATTGAACCGAGGGGGGCTGGAGAGCGGGACGGAAAGAGTCCGGTTCTGGCCAATCTCTGGCTACAGCAAAGGGAAGTGAAAATATTTTTACTAACACACACACACACGACGCACACACAAACACATACACTGATTTTCTTTCTGCTACCTGCAATGAAAAAACTGCTTGCAAATCTTTTTGTGTGTCTGATGAAACTTTGAGAAAAGCTATGACTGATACTTTGAGCAGTGTTGTGAATGACGAATGTATGAGATTGTACAAAAGTACAGGGTTTCCTGAAATGCCAATTTACCCGTTATTAGTCAAAGGGGTAATTATTGAATTTTTGGTCGATTCTGGTATCAGTCTGTCCACGTTACGACCATGTGATTTACCATGTTTTCTACGGGAAAGTGTAAATTAAATTTGTCCCTCTGTGCTGATTCTTATGGAATTAGCATTGAGGAGGCACCACAAATTACTTGTTCTAAATTTGAGCCGAAGTGGGCTTGTGTCTGGCAGGTAACAGATATTGATTGGGCAGAAAAGATTTTGAAATTGGCAAAAGATCGTACAGACCCAGTCAATACAGAGTTTATGACAAATGACAAAATGCATTGTACATCACATGTCGTAACAGAGCGAGATTCAGATTTTGAAAAGATGTGGTTTAATTCTGTGAAGAATGAAAGTGTGAAATTTGACCAGATTTTCTGGGCAGAAAGTGTGTGTGCGCATTGGCTGCAGTGTGACAGTCAGAAAGTTTGTTATCTAAATGACAGAGAACACTGCCTGCCACTTATCTGTCTCCAAGGCCATAAGCCAGCAGTGGAGAGATGCAGGCCTTTTTGTGAGAGAGTGTCTATCGGCCACAGACTGGGTGAGAGTTGACACACACACAGCAGAGAGTCAGAGTATGGGGGCATTTAAATCAAAATGTGACTTTGAGGTTGGGGGTTCAGAGAAATGTGACTGCTATTGGGAAAATGTGACAGGACAAGGAGAGGGGGATATTTCTGCCTCAGAAATTGATATTTCTTTGGCACAAATATCACCAAACTTGTGTGAAAAAAAACAAATATGATGTGGGGCTGATAAAGGATGTGAGCCAGTTGTAATCACACCAAAATCTGATTTCAGACCATGTAAGGCACAATATCCACTGAAACGTGAAGCAATAGAGGGTATAAAACCAGTGTTTGACGCTCTGTTGAAAGAGGGTGTAATTAGGCCTTGTGATGGTTCACAAGTTAGAACCGAAATTAACCGTACTCCTTTCTTATGTTGATGACCTTTTGATCTGTTCAGAAGGTGAGTCTATTTGCAGGGCTGACACTGTGACTCTCCTGAAGCATCTTGAAAGGGAGGGGCACAAGGTCAGCCTTTCAAAGCTGCAGTTTGTGAAACAGGAAGTGACATTCCTGGGGCATGTTATCAAACCAAACAGCAAAGCACTGTCACAGAAAAGGGTGCAGGGCATAAAAGAAGCCCCAAAGCCTGTAACAAAAAACAGTTGCTGTCATTTTTGGGGATGTGTGCTTACTGTCGTACATTCATTCCCAATTATGCCATTTTAGAACAGCCTTTACGAGCCCTGACAACAGGGAAAGGGTTGAAGTCATGTGACAGACTTGTTTGGACAAGTGAAGCTGAGACAGCATTTGATAACATGAAAGCACAATGAGATATCTCGATTGTTAGGCCTTCTGGTTGTAGACCATCCATTGTTTAGATGGTTGATGAAAAGCATGACCTTATGACTTCTGTTCTCCTGTAGACGCATGGTGACCGATGAGACACGTAGCCTATTTTCAACAAAACTCGACCCCGTGGCAGCGGGATTGCCACACTGTCTCCGGGCGGTGGTGGTAGCTGAACTGGCCATAATGGCCTCAAGAGAGTTTGTAGGCTATGCTGATCTGACTTTAGGGGTCTCACATTTGGTGTCTTTGATTTTGCAGGAGCAGAGAATGTCACATTTGTCTACAGCTCGATTGAGGTATCATAAAATTTAGTTTGACATGCGAAATGTCACTGTTAAAAGGTGTGCACACCGCGTCCAGATTTGTTGGACGTTCCGCTTGATAATTGTGACAATGTCCTTTTTGTGGATGGATCTGCGTCGAAGAATCCACAAACAGGACAGAATAACGTAGGTTATGCGGTGACGACTGAATTTGAAACTGTAAAATCTGGCAAATTACCATGTCATTACTCTGCACAGGCAGCTGAACTAGTCGCTTTGACTGAAGCATGTAAACTGATGACTGACAAGTGTGTAACGATTTACACAGACTCGCGTTATGCTTTTGGGGTCACGCATGACTTTGGTGCTCTGTGGAAGCACAGAAAATTTTTAAAGTCAGACGGACGACCAATACTGAACGCTACGTTAGTATCTGACCTTTTGGAGGCCATTATGCTGCCAGACAAGATTGCAGTTTGTAAATGCGCAGCGCATACTAATGATAAAAGTTTCGTATCAACAGGCAACGCCAGAGCTGATATGGCTGCGAAGGCAATGGCAACAAACCAGTCTGGAACGGATACCATTGGCGCCACCTGCGTACAACTTGACAATAACCTTAACAACGACATTTCTCCTTGTTTACAGAGCATGCAGTCTTTTTCCACAGGAGCTGAGAAAAACAAATGGAAGACGGCAGGCTGCAGCCTTGTTGATGGTGTATGGACATCTGTCGATGGAAAGCCGTGTCTGCCCAGCCATTTTTTTCCACATTACGCTAAATTAATGCATGGGATGGACCATGCATCCAAGGGGGGGATGATTATGCAAATGAAAGAGTTGTGGTTTACCAAAGGTTTCACAATATATGCTGAGAATTTTTGCAAAAGATGTGTGATTTGCACCGCATATAACGTTGCACGGGGTATTAAAACACCACTGGCAAGCCAGCCAGCCCCAGAGGGGCCATTTGAATATTTAATGATTGATTTCATTGAACTAACCCCGTGCGGAAATAAGAAATATTGTTTGGTTATGGTGGATATGTTTTCAAAATGGATTGAGACGTTTCCCACCTCGAAACAAGATGCGGCAGCAGTTGCAAAGGCACTGCTGACCGAAATTGTACCCCGTTGGGGCGTCCCAAGGAAGATCAGCAGTGATAACGGGCGACATTTTGTCAATGAGGCAATCAAACAGGTGGGCAAGTTCTTAGGGATTGATATGAGAACACATTGTGCCTATCACGCTGCCAGCGGGGGCGCTGTTGAGCGTGAAAACCAGACGGTAAAGAACAAATTGGCAAAATGCTGTGAAGAAACAGGGCTCTCGTGGGTGAACGCACTCCCCACTGTGTTAATGTACATGAGAATGAAAAAGAGAGTCAAAACAAATTTGAGCCCATTTGAAATCCTCTTTGGTAGACCACCATTCATGGGTATAAAGGGGGGAAGAAGGAGGCTTCCATCAACAGATGTGTGTGAGAATGAAATGTTGAATTACTGCAAAGAGATGTTGTGTTTGTGATCTAACAGTTCTGTGCAGGTGAAAGAAATACCAGGGGCAAAGTAGCAGAGACGTTCCTGCACAAAATCAGACCGGGTGATTACGTGGTGATCCGCGACCTCAGGAGGAAGAACTGGAGGGCGAAACGGTGGCTAGGACCATTCCTAGTCTTGCTGATCACGCATACGGCGGTGAAGTTCGGAGAACGAGCCACGTGCGTGAATGCCAATCACTGCAGGAGAGTTCCACCCATATCAGGAGAGCAGCAGGAGGAGGAACCCCGACGACAAACAACGACGACAAACAACAACAACAACGGCGAAACCTATCGTGCTGCCAGGGCCACCCGAGATCGAACGGGCCTCTGGAGAGGAGCTGGCCTGGATGAGAGACGAGGGGACAAGCAAAGGTCAGACTGAGACAATTGAAAACTGGGTGGTCAGACTGCAGAAGTAAAACCAACCACGAAGAAATCAACTTTAAGTGTCCATTCGATAAACCGTATCAAAGTTCACCGGCGGCAGTTTGGGTTTGTGGTAATATCATATCACCGTTTGCAAAAAGGACTGGTCAGGGTGCTGTTATCAAGCTTTAATGAATGTGGGAACTTCTGTGTATCTGCCAAACAAGGTGGTTGAAGTTAAAAAACGAAAATGTTTAGAAAACCCCTTAGAATATGTTGAATGATTTTCTGTGCAACTTATGGAAATTAATGTGCTGCCAATAATAATGATGAAGATTATGATTTGGCTATTGTGATTGAATCCGCCACTGGTGGACAGTAAAAGAATACAGAGAACTGCTTATCAGTGGCTGTGTTTACATTCCTGATTGGGACACACTGCTTCAAGGGTGTGCAGTAAGTTGGAGCTGTTTGCAAGCTCAATGATCAAACTATAGGCAAAGAGAGTGTTTTAACCTGTTAACTGTCACTGGCCCACCGGTGGGCCCATTTGTCATTGCATGTTTAAAACAATTATATCCTATACTTAACCTGATCTAATATTGACAAACAATATATCGTTGGAAAGCTCTAAGTGTGTACTTTTCATATTTGACCACTGTTTTGCAGGAAATATTATGTAGTGACAAACATTTATCAATTTGTGACAAGAGAAATTAGCGAAAAAATCAAAACTATACCAGGAGTTGTGACCTTTGTTATGAAAAACCAATAAACACACTTACAGTGACTTAAAGTTCAGTTTTTATGCTAATAATCCAAACTAAATATATTTTCTAGTATTTGTCCAAAAATATTGAGAATACAATCGAAAATTTATATATTTTTAATGGTTGATGTACAGTAGCAAGTCTTCAATGAAAACTGTAATGCATGTCCAGTTGATGCATGATCATACATGAAATTCACTTTTTCTGGGAGGTTTCTGTATCAGCACTCTAGTCAATGTGTATGATAAAGGCTTCTGATCAGAAACATCTACCTTTATCCAAAAACGATCAGGCAAGTCATTCAAGTAAGTCTCAATAACCAAAACAGAGCAGCTAGAGCTGTATCTAACCCTCGTGAGTCCCCAGCAACGCAGCAGGCCAATGGCCTCTTTGAAACCTGACTTTGACAAACTATTATCCAATCAAAAGCTAATTGCCTCCTGTTGCTAATCACATGTCCACCTGCAGTTTGAAAACTGCTGCTGAATGTTTGTCAACGTAGTGTACAAATGTAAACCTGCAAGGGCTAGGAGCAACCATTTTATTTGCACTTCGACACTCCACACTTCATGGTCATGACATGGATCCGAAGAGACAGAAAACGACATTTTATACACTTTTAGAAGTTGTAGATGAGCTTTGCAAATCAAGTGATGAAGAGCGGGAGGAGTCCAGTGATGACGAACCAGACATGCTTTTTCCAGAAGCAGAATTTTCAGATACCTCACTAAATCGGTAAGTTCATACATTTATACCATCTTTACTAATATGCAGTATGTTAGAGAGCAGTGTGTAAATTTGACATGATGTGTAATTATGTATTATATTTAGTTTATTTTTTGCTAAATTTATACATTTCATTATAGTCATTACTAATGTATGTAATGGAACATACAAATGTGCATATAAATTTGATGTGTATTATATTTATTCTCTTGAAATGCACTGCTATAGTTTTTCATTTTTATATGCCAATATGTATTGTTTATATATGCATATTATTGCATATTATAATACAGGTGTCAAGACGATACTTCTGATGAGGACTGGACTGCTGAACAAAGATGCCAACCATCATCATCGGAATCACTTACTTCAGCTGCTCCTAGTAATTTCGGAGACAGAGGGAGAGGGAGAGCCAGAACCAGACGGAGAAGCAGTGAAACAGGGAAAGGACGAGACAGAAGCAGTGAGAGAGGAGGAGAAAGAGAGAGAAGCATTGAAAGAAGAAGAGAAAGAGAGATAAGTAGTGAAAGAAGAGTAAGAGAGAGAAGCAGTGAGAGCAGAAGAAACGGAGAGAGAAGCAGTGAAATAAGAAGTGGAAGAGGAAGAAAAAGTGAGAGAGGAAGAGGAAGAAGTGAGAGAGGAAGAGGAAGAAGTGAGAGAGGAGGAGAAAGAGAGAGAAGCATTGAAAGAAGAAGAGAAAGAGAGATAAGTAGTGAAAGAAGAGTAAGAGAGAGAAGCAGTGAGAGCAGAAGAAACGGAGAGAGAAGCAGTGAAATAAGAAGTGGAAGAGGAAGAAAAAGTGAGAGAGGAAGAGGAAGAAGTGAGAGAGGAAGAGGAAGAAGTGAGAGAGGAAGAGGAAGAAGTGAGAGAGGAAGAGGAAGAAGTGAGAGAGGAAGAGGAAGAAGCACCAAGAGAGGGACAGACAGAGGGCGTGGAAGACAGATCCAATCTTTTTCATCTGGCACTGAAGATAGATGGCATACATCAGATGAGCCAGATATTTCACCACGTGAACCATTGTTTAGACCTGCTCGAAATCCTGGGCCTCAGATTATTTCAACAGAATCCTACAGTCCTCTGGAGCTATTTCAACTGTTCTTTTCATCATCTGTTTGCCAGACCATAATACAAAATTCAAATGCCTACACTGAGCACCTGAATACCACTAGGAGACCAAGGCAAGACATATGTCAGAAGGACTTGTTCTCCTTCATTGCAGTTGTCATCTACATGGGTCTGGTAAAGCTACCGGCAGTGACAGACTATTGGAATGGCTCCAGGCTTTATAGTATCAGCTTCCCAGCATCAGTCATGTCATGCAGAAAATTCTGTGCTATCTCTTCAGCACTTCACCTGAGTAATCCAAAAGTGGATGCTGAAAACCTGAAGAAAAAAGGTACACCTGCCTATGATCGGCTCTGCAAACTAAAGCCATTATATGATCAGCTTCGTGATGGATGCAAGAGCTACTTTCATCCACACCAGAATATCAGCATCGACGAGAGAATGGTGGCATCTAAGGCAAGGATTGGTCTAAAGCAGTACCATAAAGATAAGCCAACAAAGTGGGGGTACAAGCTCTTCGTACTTGCAGACTCAAGCCATGCCTATACCTGGGATTTTTTCATTTACGAAGGCAAATCCCCCGTAGCTCAAAGCCAACAGAACAAAGGGCTGAGCTACGACTCAGTGATGGCTCTAGTAGATGAAAAAGTCTTGGGGTCAGGCTATAAACTATACGTAGATAATTTCTACACTAGCCCAATGCTTTTTAGGGATCTCCTTGCAAAAAACTTCTGGGCCTGTGGAACCATTAGGTGCAACAGGGTGGGCTTCCCTAAAACCACCCTCAACAAGCTGCCAAAAACTGCACCCCGTGGGAGCATGAGGTGGATCAGGGATGATCAACTTCTCTTTGTGGAATGGAAGGACACAAGAGAAGTCCTGATGTGTTCTTCCTTTCATTCAGCCAATGGAGACCAGACCGTGCAAAGGAGGGTCAAAACTCCAGATGGGAAATGGACAGAAAAGACTGTTCCCGTTCCTGCTGCAGTGTTGGACTACAATAAGTGAGTCAAACATTTTTTCTGGAATTGCTGATTTGCTGGAAATGCAAAAATGTTAATAGCTATTTTATGTATTGATTATTGTTATGCTTGCTTTACACACAGGAACATGGGAGGAGTTGATGTATCCGATGCCCTCATTGGGTATTACACAGTGCTGCGGAAAACTAGAAAGTGGTACCACACTTTGTTCTACCACTTTTTGGACATTGCGGTGGTGAATTCATTCATAATCCACCAGCAGCTGGCTGCACTGCAGAACAAGAGGGCAAAAAACCAAAGAGAGTTTCGAGAAGCTCTAGTTTGTGAGCTGGCTGACTGGATGCCACCACCTGCTCCACCTGCTGCTCCTACTCCACCTGCTGCTCCTGCTTCCCATCACTCTGCACACCACAGACCAAAGCACATTGCACAGTCCAAGCGTGCTTCTAGAAGGAAATGCAAAGCGTGCCACAAGAAGACCCCAGTCATCTGCTCAGCATGTAATGTGGCTCTCTGCTTCTTGCCACATCGAGATTGTTTCAACAATTGGCATGATAAAAATAAGTAATAAGACTTTTCAGTCTTCCCATCACTCTGCACACCACAGATCAAAGCTTATTACTGAAAAGTTGTAAATAATTATATATAGTGATGTACAGTTGTATGAAGTCATTTATAGTAGTAATAGTTGTTGTTTCAACATATTTGTACATCTTTCATTATTATTTCATTATCTTTCTTTCATATATATTCATTGAAAAAAAAATCAATTAATGAACTGTTTATACTCTAAAAAAATATTTTACATCTTGAAAACAATGTTTTGAATAAAAAAAAAAGGATATCAATCTGTGTTGTGGTGTGATGTCAAGTGGTAACAAGTGTCCTTTAGGAATCATCAACTGGGCATGAATGTCACCTAGTGGCCTTTGTTGGTATAACAGCTCATAAAAATCTCATTTTTTAAGATATTAGTCTCAAATTTGGAACACAACTTCTTTAGAACTATGGCTTTTATTTCATATAAATTTTAGGGTGAACCAAATTTTTATTTATATATTATTTTAATAAAATATAAAAATTTTATTGCAGTACTTTTTTATTACAATAAACTTAAACAGCTATAACTTTTTTGTTATTTATTTTTTTAAATTACAGACACCTGTGCAATAAACCTCAAAGTCTCTTCTTTAAAACAAGACCAGAATGAGGATTATATTCAAAAGCGTTCCAGAATTACATTCATTTGAATTTCGACAACAACTTTGCAGGCCTACACTCAAAAATGGGCGTGACAGTTAACAGGTTAATTATGGTCAGCAGGGCCATTTAGCCTGTAATTGTAAATGGACACTCAGAAAAGTAAGTAAATAAGGGAGAAAAGAAAGTTAAAGGAAAGTGAATTGATGAATACAGGTTGATGTAAAATTACAGATGACTCCAACAAATGAGTTGCAAAATATTTTAAAAGTACCCAATAACTGATGGAGAGCAATGTGATGATTATGACAGCGATGACGTGTGTACAGACATGAGTTAAATGTGTTTTCTTTCTTTTTGTTGCCTTCCTGGGACCAGGAAAGGGATTTACTAAACTTTGATTGTTTAGGTGTTGATGTCAATGATTGACTGTTCTATTCACTGTTTTTATTATTAGGGCCCAAGCCCTGAAAGGGCGAAGGCCCTATTGTTTTCGTTAGGATTATTAGGGCCCAAGCCCTGAAAGGGCGCAGAGCCCTATTGTTTTTCTAAGGATTATTAGGGCCCAAGCCCTGAAAGGGCGAAGGCCCTATTGTTTTCGGTAGGATTATTTGTTATTATTATTAGGGCCCAAGCCCTGAAAGGGCGAAGGCCCTATTGTTTTCGGTAGGATTATTAGGGCCCAAGCCCTGAAAGGGCGAAGGCCCTATTGTTTCCGGTAGGATTATTAGGGCCCAAGCCCTGAAAGGGCGAAGGCCCTATTGTTTTCGTTAGGATTATTAGGGCCCAAGCCCTGAAAGGGCGAAGGCCCTATTGTTTTCGGTAGGATTATTAGGGCCCAAGCCCTGAAAGGGCGAAGGCCCTATTGTTTTCGGTAGGATTATTAGGGCCCAAGCCCTGAAAGGGCGAAGGCCCTATTGTTTCCGGAAGGATTTTTTTTTTTTTTTTTTTGCCTTTTTTTTGCCTTTTTGCCACTTTTGGGGCCCTTAACATGCTCAAAAACTCTTGAAATTTTGCACACACGTCAGAACCCGCAGCCATCAGGGCCGGACTGAAGCTGGTACCCGGGCGTGGCAGGGGGGCTCGACAGCGCCCCCTGGAATGGTGTCCGAAAACTTGGTCCATAAATCAAACACGCTTGCATTTAATAATATGAAACTCAGTACACATATAGATCTCATCGGGCCGAACAACTTTCGTGCTCTAAGTTTTACAAAAGCCCAACAGGAAGTCGGTTATTATACGTTGTTTGGAAAACGCATACAATGGAATGTGAAATACTCCTCCTAGGAAATTCATCCGATCGCCACCAAACTCGGTGTGAATGAAGTCGAGACATTGAGGATGAATTCTTGCGAACAGATTTTTGATATCTCGAACGGTTTGGCTGTGACGAGGAAACGAATTTATGGCGAATAATGGGACACAGGAAGTGTGTTATAACTTCTGCATACATTAACTGATCTTGATCAAACTTCCGCAGTGTGTTCGTTGTAAGAGGCCGATCACATGGATGTGACTATTGTGAGTCAAAGTTATAGCGCCACCAACTGGCAGCAGGAAGTGTGTCCCTTTCAAAATGCTTTGAAATCACCCTCTTATTTTTACCCGATTTGCTTCAAACTTTATGTGTATAATGTAAACACACGGCAGATGTAGACCTGTGAAAGGATTTTTGATATCTTTAATACTGTTGCCATGGCAACGCTTCAAACTTTAATATTCTTTTTTGATGCTTTTGAGACTCTTAACATACTTGAAATTGGATGAAACTCGACAGACACATCACATTTATTAGCCCGTAGACATGTGCAAAGTTTCAGAAACAGGCGTGGTGAGGGGCTCAGTAGCGCCACCTTTAGTCATAAGTGGGGGCTTAGTTTTACGTAGAGTCACAAAAATCGTTATGTATATTGTTCTCATCGAGCCGGACAACTTTCTAATTTAGAGTCATTAGCTCCGACCAACAGGAAGTCAGATATTTTGGTTTGAATGTGACTTTTTGGAGAATTCTCTCTCTCTCTCTCTGTATCTGTGTCTCTGTGTGTGTGTGTGGGGTGTGGGGGATTTGTCTGTTAGGAGAAATTTGCTTTTATAATTGTTTTCAAGGTTTCAGGGGCTTTTGGGGCCCTTAACGTGCTCGAAAACTCTTGAAACTTTGCACACAGGTCAGAACGTGCGGCCATTAGGGCCGGGCTGAAGCTGGTACCCGGGCGTGGCAGGGGGGCTCAACAGTGCCCCCTTGAATGGGGTCCGAAAACTTGGTCCATAGATCAAACTAGCTTGCATGAATAAATATGAAACTCAGCACACATATAGATCTCATCGGGCCAAACAACTTTCGCACTCTTAAGTTATACGCCAGCCCAACAGGAAGTCAGCTATTATGGGTTGTTTGGAGAACGCTTGCTGTGGAATTTGAAACACTCCTCCTAGAGAATTCATTAAATCACCACCAAACTCGGTGTGCATGAAGTCAAGACATTGAGGATGCTAAATTGCGGACGGATTTTTGATATCTCGAACGCTTTGGCCGTGGCGAGGACACGAATTTATGGCGAGAAAAGAGAAACACAAAGTGTTATAACTTCTGCACACATTAACTGATCTTGATGAAACTTCAGCAGTGTGTTCGTGGTAAGAGGCCGATCAGATGGTTGTAACTATTGTGAGTCAAAGTTATAGCGCCACCAACTGGTAGCAGGAAGTGTGTCAGTTTCAAAATGTTTTTGACAAAAGTGGGGGGGTTAGTTTTACCCACAATTACAAAAATCAGTACATATATTGGTCTTATCGAGCCGGACAACTTTCTAATATACAGTTATTAGCTCTGACCAACAGGAAGTCAGATATTTTGGTTTGAATGTGGATTTATTTGCAAATTCAGCCTCTGCTTTTTACCCACTCCTGCTAAGTGTTTTTTTTATTCACACCAAACTTTTCAACATGATGAAAATACATTAAAGATGCTAAATTGAGAACGGTTTTGACATGGCGAGGGATTCAAATAATGTCAAAAAAGGAATCAGAAAACATCTCATATCTTCTTAAAATTTAATTATACACCATTTATTTTTATATAAAATTATACAGATATCAGAACTAAACCGAAACAGAACTAGTTTTGGGTTTATTCAGTTTTTTCAATTCAAGAATTTTGTACAAGTTTAAAATCAGCCAGAATGCGCTATTTAGTAAAAAATAAATAAATCATACATAGGGCTATACTGCCCTCTTGTGTTCAAAATCAGGTAGGCCCATTGTATATTGTATTTATATATAAATATAATAGCGATGTGACTGAGAATTTTTTCCCACTGGTTAATCGATGTGTGACACCGCGGCGGGGGCTTTTAAATCGCTAACTTAAAGGGATACTCCACTTTAAATTGAAAATTCTGTCATCATATACTCACCCTCATGTTGTTTCAATCCTTTATTAATTTCTTTCTTCTGCTGAACAGAAAGGAAGATATTTAGAAGAATGTCAG
This sequence comes from Rutilus rutilus, assembly GCF_951802725.1. Lineage (NCBI taxonomy): Eukaryota > Metazoa > Chordata > Actinopteri > Cypriniformes > Leuciscidae > Rutilus > Rutilus rutilus. The sequence continues at coordinate 19,746,997 of NC_140217.1, read as the reverse complement.
TAACCAGACAGTTTCTGGTCTCATTGACTTCCATAGTATACATTTTTTTCCTACTATGGAAGTCAATGGGATCAGAAACTGTCTGGTTACTGACATTCTCCTAAATATCTTCCTTTCTGTTCAGCAGAAGAAAGAAATTCATAAAGGATAAAAACAACATGAGGGTGAGTATATGATGACAGAATTTTCAATTTAAAGTGGAGTATCCCTTTAAAAGCAAAAGTGAAATACGGACGTCCAGTAGGAATGAACTAAAAAACATTCACTCTGTTCTGCTCGTTCCTCGCTGTAGACGCGTTATTGCCCATGCAGCCGTGAGCATTTTAGTTTCATTTAAAAAACAGCGCCATTTCGGGGGTGGGATTGCTTGAATGTTTTTTTACAAAAGCACAATGTTGTGTTTTATTGCGAGTGTACATAAATATAAGTAAACACAGTGCAGTTTAAATGATGTCCTGTATGAACAAACCGACGGAGTAGCCTATGTTTTTATGTTTCCACTGTTCGATCGTGCCCACGCCTCACACACACACACACACACACACACACACACACACACACACACACACACACACACACACACACTGTGCATTCCAGCATTGCAATCTTGACATCGCAGCCGGTTCATTACAGCCGTAATAAAATATAATAATAAATATAAATAGTCAACCTATTTGCAGCAAATGATAGTAGATTTTAGATCAATATATTTGTTTTCCTTACAATTTTAATTAACACTAACTTTATTCTCATCTGAATTATAAATAATTTATTTCTGTATAAAATAATACTACCATTAAAAAATACATTTGATTGTCTTTTTTAATCAATGGAGAATGTGTGACTTAAAAATAAACAGATTAGTGCTCGGTTTGAGGACAAGAAATGAAAACCAATGCAATATGATGAATGTCCAAAAACGTTCGCTCTTCTCTGCCCGTTCCTCGCCTCGCCATATATATATATATATATATATATTTTTTTTTTTGTTACATGTATATAATGTATATATATATATATATATATATATATATAGCTGCGAGCAGCGATGGAGGGCCCAAGCCGGTGACACCGCCACCCCGGTGGCTTTAGTGTAACTAAAGGCACCAGGGTGGCGGTGCCACCGGCTTGGGCCCGCAATCGCTGCTCGCAGCTATATTTATTATTATTATTATTTTTCTTACGACTATTCAGGCATTTTTGGGGCTCTTAACATGCTCAAAAACTCTTGAAACTTTGCACACGAGTCAGAACCCGCGGCCATCAGGGCCGGGCTGAAGCTGGTACCCGGGCGTGGCAGGGAGGCTCAACAGCGCCCCCTGGAACGGGGTCCGAAAACTTGGTCCATAAATCAAACACGCTTGCATGTAATAATATGAAACTCGGAACACATATAGATCTCATCGGGCCGCACAACTTTCATGCTCTAAGTTTTACGCCAGCCCAACAGGAAGTCGACTATTTAGGGTTGTTTGGAAACGCATGCTTAGGAATTTGAAACACTTCTCTTAGGGAATTCACCCGGTCAGCACCAAACTCGGTGTGCATGAAGTCAAGACATTGAGGATGAAAAATTGCCAGGGGATTTTTGATATCTCGAACGGTTTGGCTGTGGCGAGGAAACGAATTTATGGCGAATAATGGGACACAGGAAGTGTATTATAACTTCTGCATACATTGACTGATCTTGATAAAACTTCAGCAGAGTGTTCTTGCTCAGAGGCTGATCACATTGATGTGACTATTGTGAGTCAAAGTTATAGCGCCACCAACTGGCAGCAGGAAGTGTGTCACTTTCAAAATGCTTTGAAATCACCCTCTTATTTTAACCCGATTTGCTTCAAACTTTATGTGAATAATGTGGACACACGGCAGATGTAGACCTGTGAAAGGTTTATTGATATCTTAGATACTGTTGCCGTGGCAACGCATCAAACTTTAATATTCTTTTTTGATGCTTTTGAGACTCTTAACATGCTTGAAATTGCATGAAACTCGACAGACACATCACATTTATTAGCCAGTAGACATGTGCAAAGTTTCAGAAACGGGCGTGGTGAGGGGCTCAGTAGCGCCACCTTTAGTCAAAAATGGGGGCTTAGTTTTACATAGAGTCACTAAACTCGCTATGTATATTGTTCTCATTAAACCGGACAACTTTCTAATTCACACTTATTAGCTGAGAGCAACAGGAAGTCAGATATTTTGGTTTGAATGTGATTTTTTGGAGAATTTTCTCTCTCTCTCTCTCTCTGTCTCTGTGTGTGTGAGGGGTGGGAGGGAATTTCCAATTGATTTCAGTGTGTTTCAAGGTTTCAGGGGCTTTTGGGGCCCTTAACGTGCTCGAAAACTCTTGAAACTTTGCACACAGGTCAGAACCTGCGGCCATCAGGGCCGGGCTGAAGCTGGTACCCGGGCGTGGCAGGGGGGCTCAACAGCGCCCCCTGGAACGGGATCCAAACACTTGTCCATAAATCAAACACACTTGCATGTAATGATATGAAACTCGGTACACATATAGATCACATCGGGCTGAACAACTTTCGTGCTCTAAGTTTTACACCAGCCCAACAGGAAGTCGGCAATTATGGGTTGTTTGGAGAACGCTTGCTGTGGAATTTGAAACACTTCTCCTAGAGAATTAATTAAATCGCCACCAAACTCGGTGTGCATGAAGTCAAGACATTGAGGATGCTAAATTGCGGACGGATTTTTGATATCTCGAACGCTTTGGTCGTGGTGAGGAAATGCATTTATTGCGAGAAAAGAGAAACACGAAGTGGTATAACTTTAGCATACATTAACTGATCTTGATGAAACTTCAGCAGTGTGTTCGTGGTAAGAGGCCGATCAGATGGATGTAACTATTGTGAGTCAAAGTTATAGCGCCACCAACTGGCAGCAGGAAGTGTGTCACTTTCAAAATGTTTTTGACAAAAGTGGGGGGGTTAGGTTTACCCACAATTACAAAAATCAGTAAGTATATTGGTCTCATCGAGCTGGACAACTTTCTAATTTGCAGTCATTAGCTTGGACCAACAGGAAGTCAGATATTTTGGTTTGAATGTGGATTTATTTGCAAATTCAGCCTCTGCTTTTTACCCACTCCTGCTAAGTGTTTTTTTTTTTATTCACACCAAACTTTTTCAACATGATGAAAATACATTAAATATGCTAAATTGAGAACGGATATTGAATATCTCAAACGGTTTTGACATGGCGAGGGATTAAAGTAATGTCAAAAAAGGAATCAGAAAACATCTCATATATTCTTAAAATTTAATTATACACCATTTATTTTTATATAAAATTATACAAATATTAGAACTAAACCTATTTTATTCTGTTTTTGCAATTCAAGAAGTATGAAAAAGTTAAAAACAGGCTATTTAGTGCTATTTGTTTCAACGAAAAAGCAAACATAGGGCTATACTCCCCTCTTGTGTCCAAAAGGATATCAAAATAGTATATAAAACGTTTTACTAGGTAGGCCTATTGTATTTAAATATAAATTTATTAGGTATATGACTGTGAGGATATTTTCCCATCGGTTAAGCGACGTGTGACACGAGCGGGTGCTTTTAAATCGCTAATATAAAAGTGAAAGTAAAAAAACGGACGTCCGCACGGACATTGATAATGGTGCACGTTGGAAAGAATGATACTTTTAAACATAACACTAAACCGCCATTAGGTGTCGCCAGGCGACCATCTTAATGAGCGAGTCATTGATTCATTCGTTGAAACGATTCATTCCAATGACTGAGTCATTCATGATTGAGACAGATGTTTATGGATTGACCATTGAATCTTTGAGTCAAGCGATTCGTTTCAAAATGCTGAATCATTCAGTAATGAGAAAACAAGTTGCTGTGATCTTTGTTTAACTATTTTTGCTGCTGAAACAGAACAAAAACAGTCAATATTGCATCTAAAATGTAAGTGACTTAATTGTAACTGTTTATTAACCTGTTGTATGAAATCAATGTCACAGTTTCAATTGTGATTGTATTCAGGAAATAGTTGCCTACTCGTCAAGTGAGGTTGCTTAACTCTATCATATGTTATAAAATATATAAAAACTCCATATTTGTAATTTTTATAGTCAGTATGTTGTTAACTGGGTTGCTTTTTTGTGTGCTGCGCTCATTTATTTACAATTCTCCTGGAGAAGCAGCATGAGCCTCAGCAGTGCAACCTTGTTACCATTGATCAGTAATACATTTATTATTAACTGCTGATTGCAACTTAAAATGAATGTAATGAAATTAGAATAATCTCTCGTTTTAGTGATTAAGTTATTAATAACTTATTAATAAATTGATAAGTTATTTTTTTGTTATTGACGTTCTAATCAGGCTATACTTTGGTCGGGCAAGTAAAATTCTCTTTCAGGTAGGCCTATTGTATTTATATATAAATATATTAGGGATGTGACTGTGATAAAAATTTTCCCACCGGTTAATCGACATGTGACACCGCTGAGGGCTTTTAAATCGCTAACTATAGTATACTATATACTAGTAAAATACAGACGTCCGCACAGACATTGATAATGGTGCGGAGTAGAGCGAGCATTTTCAATGTATTCCTATGGATGTAGGAATTAACTAAAACATTTTATTTATGTTTTTGTGTCCACTGTTCAACCGCAACCGCGTCACACACACATTCCAGAATTGCAATCTTGACATTCATTATAGCCCTAATACAATATAATAATAAAAATAGTCAACCTAACATAAACGAATTACACTGCTCTGTTTAAATAGTCAGTAGTACAATCTGTACCATTCACAGTAAGCAGAGCTCCACTGTGATGTTTCCAAGCACATTTTTGCGCGCGTGAAGAGGATGATTTTTTCCATCGATATTGGAACACGAGTGAAGTACAAAGCCTATAATAAAGAATAGTTTAGCATCCAAATACATCGCAAAAAAAATATATAAATATACATCGCAAAATAAAATATATATATGTGTGTGTGTGTGTGTATATATATATATATATATATATATATATATATATATATATATATATATATATATAAATATAGCTGCGAGCAGCGATGGAGGGCCAAAGCCGGTGGCACCGCCATCCCCGGTGCCTTTAGGTAACTAAAGGCACCGGGGTGGCGGTGCCACCGGCTTGGGCCCGCAATCGCTGCTCGCAGCTATATTTTTTTTTTCAACCTTTCGGGCACTTTTGGGGCCCTTAACGTGCTCGAAAACTCTTGAAACTTTGCACACGGGTCAGAACCCGCGGCCATTAGGGCCGGGCTGAAGTTGGGACACGGGCGTGGCAGGGAGGCTCGACAGCGCCCCCTGGAACGGGGTCCTAAAACTTGGTCCATAAATCAAACACGCTTGCATGTAATAATATGAAACTCGGTACACATATAGATCTCATTGGGCCAAACAACTTTCGTACTTTTACTTTTTACGCCAGCCCAACAGGAAGTCGGCTATTATGGGTTGTTTGGAAACGCATGCTGTGGAATTTAATGTACTCCTCCTAGGGAATTCATCCATTCGCCTCCAAACTCAGTCAGCATGAAGTCAAGACATTGAGGATGCTAAATTGCGGACGGATTTTTGATATCTCGAACGGTTTGGCTGTGGCGAGGACACAAATTTATGGTGAATAATGGAAACAGGAAGTGTGTAATAACTTCTGCATACATTAACTGATCTTGATTAAACTTCAGCAGTGTGTTCGTTGTAAGAGGCCGATCACATGGATGTGACTATTGTGAGTCAAAGTTATAGCGCCACCAACTGGCAGCAGGAAGTGTGTCCCTTTCAAAATGCTTTGAAATCACCCTCTTATTTTTACCCGATTTGCTTCAAACTTTATGTGTATAATGTAAACACACGGCAGATGTAGACCTGTGAAAGGATTTTTGATATCTTTAATACTGTTGCCATGGCAACGCTTCAAACTTTAATATTCTTTTTTGATGCTTTTGAGACTCTTAACATACTTGAAATTGGATGAAACTCGACAGACACATCACATTTATTAGCCCGTAGACATGTGCAAAGTTTCAGAAACGGGCGTGGTGAGGGGCTCAGTAGCGCCACCTTTAGTCATAAGTGGGGGGGTTAGTTTTATCAACAGCAACAAAACTTGGTATGTGTATTGTTCTCATCAAGACGGACAACTTTCTAATTGACATTAACTACCTCCGACCAACAGGAAGAGAGATATTTTGGTTTGAATGTGGATTTTCTGAAGAATTTTCTCTCCCTCTCTCTGTGTCTCTGTGTGTGTGAGGGGAGGGGGGGATTTGACTATTGCATTTATATTGTTAATCAAGGTTTCAGGGGCTTTTGGGGTCCTTAACGTGCTCAAAAACTCTTGAAACTTTGCACACAAGTCAGAACCCCCTGCCATCAGGGACGGGCTGAAGCTGGTACCCGGGCGTGGCAGGGGGGCTCAACAGCGCCCCCTTGAACGGGGTCCCAAAACTTGGTCCATAGATCAAACACGCTTGCATTAATTAATATGAAACTCGGTACACATATAGATCTCATCGGGCCGAACAACTTTCCCCCGGTCAAGTTTTACGCCAGCCCAACAGGAAGTCGGCTATTATGGGTTGTTTGGAAAACGCTTGCTGTGGAATGCGAAGTACTCCTCCTAGAGAATTCATCCAATCCCCAACAAACTCGGTGTGCATGAAGTCAAGACATTGAGGATTCTAAATTGCGGACGGATTTTTGATATCTCGAACGGTTTGGCCGTGGCGAGGAAACGAATTTATGGCGAGAAAAGAGAAACACGAAGTGGAATAACTTCTGCATACATTAACTGATCTTGATGAAACTTCACCAGTGTGTTCGTGGTAAGAGGCCGATCAGATGGATGTAACTATTGTGAGTCAAAGTTATAGCGCCACCAACTGGCAGCAGGAAGTGTGTCATTTTCAAAATGCTTTTGACAAAAGTGGGGGGGTTAGTTTTACCCACAGTTACAAAAATCAGTACGTACATTGGTCTCATCGAGCCGGACAACTTTCTAATATACAGTTATTAGCTTCGACCAATAGGAAGTCAGATATTTTGGTTTGAATGTGGATTTATTTGCAAATTCAGCCTCTGCTTTTTACCCACTCCTGCTAAGTGTTTTTTTTTTATCCACACCAAACTTTTTTAACACAATGAAAATACATTAAAGATGCTAAATTGTGAACGGATATTAAATACTTCAAACGGTTTTGACATGGCGAGGGATTAAAATAATGTCAAAAAAGGAATCAGAAAACATCTCATATCTTCTTAAAATTTAATTATACACCATTTATTTTTATGGAAAATTATACAAATATCAGAACTAAACCGAAACAGAACTAGTTTTGGGTTTATTCAGTTTTTTTCAATTCAAGAATTATGTACAAGTTTAAAATCAGCCAGAATGCGCTATTTAGTAAAAAAAAAAAAGTCATACATAGGGCTATACTGCCCTCTTGTGTTCAAAATCAGGTAGGCCCATTGTATATTGTGTTTATATATAAATATAATAGCGATGTGACTGAGAATTTTTTCCCACTGGTTAATCGATGTGTGACACCGCGGCGGGGGCTTTTAAATCGCTAACTTAAAGGGATACTCCACTTTAAATTGAAAATTCTGTCATCATATACTCACCCTCATGTTGTTTCAATCCTTTATTAATTTCTTTCTTCTGCTGAACAGAAAGGAAGATATTTAGAAGAATGTCAGTAACCAGACAGTTTCTGGTCTCATTGACTTCCATAGTATACATTTTTTTCCTACTATGGAAGTCAATGGGATCAGAAACTGTCTGGTTACTGACATTCTCCTAAATATCTTCCTTTCTGTTCAGCAGAAGAAAGAAATTCATAAAGGATTAAAACAACATGAGGGTGAGTATATGATGACAGAATTTTCATTTTAAAGTGGAGCATCCCTTTAAAAGCGAAAGTGAAATACGGTCGTCCAGTAGCAATGAACTAAAAAACATTCACTCTGTTCTGCTCGTTCCTCGCTGTAGACGCGTTATTGCCCATGCAGCCGTGAGCATTTTAGTTTCATTTAAAAAATAGCGCCATTTCGGGGGTGGGATTGCTTGAATGTTTTTTTACAAAAGCACAATGTTGTGTTTTATTGCGAGTGTACATAAATATAAGTAAACACAGTGCAGTTTAAACGATGTCCTGTATGAACAAACCGACGGAGTAGCCTATGTTTTTTTGTTTCCACTGTTCGATCGTGCCCACGCCTCACACACACACACACACACTGTGCATTCCAGCACTGCAATCTTGACATCGCAGCCGGTTCATTACAGCCGTAATAAAATATAATAATAAATATAAATAGTCAACCTATTTGCAGCAAATGATAGTAGATTTTAGATCAATATATTTGTTTTCCTTACAATTTTAATTAACACTAACTTTATTCTCATCTGAATTATAAATAATTTATTTCTGTATAAAATAATACTACCATTAAAAAATACATTTGATTGTCTTTTTTAATCAATGGAGAATGTGTGACTTAAAAATAAACAGATTAGTGCTCGGTTTGAGGACAAGAAATGAAAACCAATGCAATATGATGAATGTCCAAAAACGTTCGCTCTTCTCTGCCCGTTCCTCGCTTCGCCATATATATATATATATATATATTTTTTTTTTTTTTGTTACATATATATAATGTATATACATATATTTATTTTTTTTGTTACATTTTTATATATATGTATATGTATATATATATATATATATATATATATAAATATAGCTGCGAGCAGCGATGGAGGGCCCAAGCCGGTGACACCGCCACCCCGGTGGCTTTAGTGTAACTAAAGGCACCAGGGTGGCGGTGCCACCGGCTTGGGCCCGCAATCGCTGCTCGCAGCTATATTTTATTATTATTTTTTTTTCAACCTTTCGGGCACTTTTGGGGCCCTTAACGTGCTCGAAAACTCTTGAAACTTTGCACACAGGTCAGAACCCGCGGCCATTAGGGCCGGGCTGAAGCTGGGACACTGGCGTGGCAGGGAGGCTCGACAGCGCCCCCTGGAACGGGGTCCGAAAACTTGGTCCATAAATCAAACACGCTTGCATGTAATAATATGAAACTTGGTACACATATAGATCTCATCGGGCCAAACAACTTTCGTACTTTTACTTTTTACGCCAGCCCAACAGGAAGTCGGCTATTATGGGTTGTTTGGAAACGCATGCTGTGGAATTTAATGTACTCCTCCTAGGGAATTCATCCATTCGCCTCCAAACTCAGTCAGCATGAAGTCAAGACATTGAGGATGCTAAATTGCGGACGGATTTTTGATATCTCGAACGGTTTGGCTGTGGCGAGGACACGAATTTATGGCGAATAATGGAAACAGGAAGTGTGTTATAACTTCTGCATACATTAACTGATCTTGATTAAACTTCAGCAGTGTGTTCGTTGTAAGAGGTCGATCACATGGATGTGACTATTGTGAGTCAAAGTTATAGCGCCACCAACTGGCAACAGGAAGTGTGTCCCTTTCAAAATGCTTTGAAATCACCCTCTTATTTTTACCCGATTTGCTTCAAACTTTATGTGTATAATGTAAACACACGGCAGATGTAGACCTGTGAAAGGATTTTTGATATCTTTAATACTGTTGCCATGGCAACGCTTCAAACTTTAATATTCTTTTTTGATGCTTTTGAGACTCTTAACATACTTGAAATTGGATGAAACTCGACAGACACATCACATTTATTAGCCAGTAGACATGTGCAAAGTTTCAGAAACGGGCGTGGTGAGGGGCTCAGTAGCGCCACCTTTAGTCATAAGTGGGGGGGTTAGTTTTATCAACAGCAACAAAACTTGGTATGTGTATTGTTCTCATCAAGACGGACAACTTTCTAATTTACATGAACTATCTCTGACCAACAGGAAGAGAGATATTTTGGTTTGAATGTGGATATTCTGAAGAATTTTCTCTCCCTCTCTCTGTGTCTCTGTGTGTGTGAGGGGAGGGGGGGATTTGACTATTGCTTTTACATTGTTAATCAAGGTTTCAGGGGCTTTTGGGGTCCTTAACGTGCTCAAAAACTCTTGTAACTTTGCACACAAGTCAGAACCCCCTGCCATCAGGGACGGGCTGAAGCTGGTATCCGGGCGTGGCAGGGGGGCTCAACAGCGCCCCCTTGAACGGGGGTCCCAAAACTTGGTCCATAGATCAAACACGCTTGCATTAATTAATATGAAACTCGGTACACATATAGATCTCATCGGGCCGAACAACTTTCCCCTGGTCAAGTTTTACGCCAGCCCAACAGGAAGTCGGCTATTATGGGTTGTTTGGAAAACGCTTGCTGTGGAATGCGAAGTACTCCTCCTAGAGAATTCATCCAATCCCCACCAAACTCGGTGTGCATGAAGTCAAGACATTGAGGATTCTAAATTGCGGACGGATTTTTGATATCTCGAACGGTTTGGCCGTGGCGAGGAAACGAATTTATGGCGAAAAAAGAGAAACACGAAGTGGTATAACTTCTGCATACATTAACTGATCTTGATGAAACTTCACCAGTGTGTTCGTGGTAAGAGGCCGATCAGATGGATGTAACTATTGTGAGTCAAAGTTATAGCGCCACCAACTGGCAGCAGGAAGTGTGTCACTTTCAAAATGCTTTTGACAAAAGTGGGGGGGTTAGTTTTACCCACAGTTTTAAAAATCAGTACGTACATTGGTCTCATCGAGCCGGACAACTTTCTAATATACAGTTATTAGCTTCGACCAATAGGAAGTCAGATATTTTGGTTTGAATGTGAATTTATTTGCAAATTCAGCCTCTGCTTTTTACCCACTCCTGCTAAGTGTTTTTTTTTTTATTCACACCAAACTTTTTTAACACGATGAAAATACATTAAAGATGCTAAATTGTGAACGGATATTAAATATTTCAAACGGTTTTGACATGGCGAGGGATTAAAATAATGTCAAAAAAGGAATCAGAAAACATCTCATATCTTCTTAAAATTTAATTATACACCATTTATTTTTATATAAAATTATACAAATATCAGAACTAAACCGAAACAGAACTAGTTTTGGGTTTATTCAGTTTTTTTCAATTCAAGAATTATGTACAAGTTTAAAATCAGCCAGAATGCGCTATTTAGTAAAAAAAAAAAAGTCATACATAGGGCTATACTGCCCTCTTGTGTTCAAAATCAGGTAGGCCCATTGTATATTGTATTTATATATAAATATAATAGCGATGTGACTGAGAATTTTTTTCCACTGGTTAATTGATGTGTGACACCGCGGCGGGGGCTTTTAAATCGCTAACTTAAAGGGATACTCCACTTTAAATGGAAAATTCTGTCATCATATACTCACCCTCATGTTGTTTCAATCCTTTATTAATTTCTTTCTTCTGCTGAATAGAAAGGAAGATATTTAGAAGAATGTCAGTAACCAGACAGTTTCTGGTCTCATTGACTTCCATAGTATACATTTTTTTCCTACTATGGAAGTCAATGGGATCAGAAACTGTCTGGTTACTGACATTCTCCTAAATATCTTCCTTTCTGTTCAGCAGAAGAAAGAAATTCATAAAGGATTAAAACAACATGAGGGTGAGTATATGATGAGCGAAAGTGAAATACGGACATCCTAAAAAACATTCACTCTGTTCTGCTCGTTCCTCGCTGTAGACGTGTTATTGCCCATGCAGCCGTGAGCATTTTAGTTTCATTTAAAAAATAGCGCCATTTCGGGGGTGGGATTGCTTGAATGTTTTTTTACAAAAGCACAATGTTGTGTTTTATTGCGAGTGTACATAAATATAAGGGTGTATTCACACCAGGAAAGTCCGATAGTTCACTTGCTTTGGTCCGGACCAAATAGAATGTTGATTTTTTTTGTTTGGTACGGTTCGTTTTCACACTGCTCTTTTTACAAGTGAACCAAAATGTGTAAACAAAACCACACGTGTGCTAAGGTCGTCCATTCATTGGACAGGAATTCTCAAGCAGGGAAAAGCAGGAAGTGCAAAAAAAAGCAAAAAAAAAAAAAAAACCAGGAGATATTTCGTAATGTAATCGCCTATTTGTTATTTTACTGATTTGGTGTTATTCTTTACAAACGCAATATGAAGAAACTATGGTAGTATAGATAAAAGCCCGCCCGCACTGACAATTGATTGCTTGGGTCCTTACATGCGCTTCGTGAGGCACACTAGCTGGCACACACACGCAAGGTCTCTCGCTCCCTCTCTCTGCCGTGCGCGCACTCTTGCTCGCTCGCTCTAGATTTCCGGAGATTTTAAATGATTTGCGGGCATTCATGCGCTTCTATCGACATGCGGGAGACTGCCGGAACTTCCGGGAGACTTTGGATGTCTGTATAATAAGACACCATTATGCCAAAATGTCAGTTTTGTTAAGTATCCTCATAAGAGCAGTCAAATAAAAAGATGCAGTTTTCTGCAGTTGGGTCGGTTCATGTTCACACCGTAAATGAACCGTACCAGAGTTCGTTTGGAACCGTACCGAGACCACCTCTTCAGCTGGGTCTCGGTTCGATTGTTTGGTCCGCACCCGAGTTCGATTGCTGTATTCACACCTGCCCAAAAGGTCCGCACCAAGGGGGGAAACGAACTAGAGTTCGATTCAATCGAACCAAACAAGGCAGGTGTGAATACACCCTAAGTAAACACAGTGCAGTTTAAATGATGTCCTGTATGAACAAACTGACGGAGTAGCCTATGTTTTTATGTTTCCACTGTTCGATCGCGCCCACGCCTCACACACACACACACACACACACACACACACACACACACACACACACACACACACACACACACACACACACACACTGTGCATTCCAGCATTGCAATCTTGACATCGCAGCCGGTTCATTACAGCCGTAATAAAATATAATAATAAATATAAATAGTCAACCTATTTGCAGCAAATGATGGTAGATTTTAGATCAATATATTTGTTTTCCTTACAATTTTAATTAACACTAACTTTATTCTCATCTGAATTATAAATAATTTATTTCTGTATAAAATAATACTACCATTAAAAAATACATTTGATTGTCTTTTTTAATCAATGGAGAATGTGTGACTTAAAAATAAACAGATTAGTGCTTGGTTTGAGGACAAGAAATGAAAACCAATGCAATATGATGAATGTCCAAAAACGTTCGCTCTTCTCTGCCCGTTCCTCGCCTCGCCATATATATATATATATATATATATATATATATATATATATATATATATATATATATTTATTTATTTATTTTTTGTTACATATATAATGTATATATTATATTTTTTTTGTTACATATATATATATATATATATATATATATATATATATATATATATATATATATATATATATATATATATATATATAAATATAGCTGCGAGCAGCGATGGAGGGCCCAAGCCGGTGACACCGCCACCCCGGTGGCTTAAGGCACCAGGGTGGCGGTGCCACCGGCTTGGGCCCGCCATCGCTGCTCGCAGCTATATTTATTATTATTTTTCTTACGACTATTTAGGCATTTTTGGGGCCCTTAACATGCTCAAAAACTCTTGAAACTTTGCACACGAGTCAGAACCCGCGGCCATCAGGGCCGGGCTGAAGCTGGTACCCGGGCGTGGCAGGGGGGCTCGACAGCGCCCCCTGGAACAGGGTCCGAAAACTTGGTCCATAAATCAAACACGCTTGCATGTAATAATATGAAACTCGGTACACATATAGATCTCATCGGGCCGCACAACTTTCATGCTCTAAGTTTTACGCCAGCCCAACAGGAAGTCGACTATTTAGGGTTGTTTGGAAACGCATGCTTAGGAATTTGAAACACTTCTCTTAGGGAATTCACCCGGTCAGCACCAAACTCGGTGTGCATGAAGTCAAGACATTGAGGATGAAAAATTGCCAGGGGATTTTTGATATCTCGAACGGTTTGGCTGTGGCGAGGAAACGAATTTATGGCGAATAATGGGACACAGGAAGTGTATTATAACTTCTGCATACATTGACGGATCTTGATAAAACTTCAGCAGTGTGTTCGTGGTCAGAGGCTGATCACATTGATGTGACTATTGTGAGTCAAAATTATAGCGCCACCTACTGGCAGCAAGAAGTGTGTCACTTTCAAAATGCTTTGAAATCACCCTCTTATTTTTACCCGATTTGCTTCAAACTTTATCTGTATAATGTAAACACACGGCAGATGTAGACCTGTGAAAGGATTATTGATATCTTAGATACTGTTGCCGTGGCAACGCATCAAACTTTAATTTTCTTTTTGGATGCTTTTGAGACTCTTAAGATGCTTGAAATTGGATGAAACTCGACAGACACATCACATTTATTAGCCCGTAGACATGTGCAAAGTTTCAGAAACGGGCGTGGTGAGGGGCTCAGTAGCGCCACCTTTAGTCATAAATGGGGCGGTTAGTTTTATCAACAGCAACAAAACTTGGTATGTGTATTGTTCTCATCAAGACGGACAACTTTCTAATTGACATTAACCATCTCCGACCAACAGGAAGAGAGATATTTTGGTTTGAATGTGGATTTTCTGAAGAATTTTCTCTCCCTCTCTCTGTGTCTGTGTGTGTGTGAGGGGAGGGGGGGGATTTGACTATTGCTTTTATATTGTTAATCAAGGTTTCAGGGGCTTTTGGGGTCCTTAACATGCTCAAAAACTCTTGAAACTTTGCACACAGGTCAGAACCCACGGCCATCAGGGCCGGGCTGAAGCTGGTACCCGGGCGTGGCTGGGGGGCTCAACAGCGCCCCCTTGAACGGGGTTCTAAAACTTGATCCATATATCAAACACGCTCGCATGAATTAATATGAAACTCGGTACACATATAGATCTCATCGGGCCGAACAACTTTACCCCGGTCAAGTTTTACGCCAGCCCAACAGGAAGTCGGCTATTATGGGTTGTTTGGAAAATGCTTGCTGTGGAATGTGAAATACTCCTCCTAGAAAATTCACCGTGTCCCCTTCAAACTCGGTGTGCATGTAGTCAAGACTTTGAGGATGCTAAATTGTGGACGGATTTTTGATATCTCGAACGGTTTGGCTGTGGCGAGGAATCGAATTTATGGCGAGAAAAGAGAAACACGGAAGTGGAATAACTTCTGCATACATTAACTGATCTTGATGAAACTTCAGCAGTGTGTTCGTGGTAAGAGGCCGATCAGATGGATGTAGCTATTGTGAGTCAAAGTTATAGCGCCACCAACTGGCAGCAGGAAGTGTGTCACTTTCAACATGCTTTTGACAAAAGTGGGGGGGTTACTTTTAACTACAGTAAAGAAAAAATAGTTTGTATATTGTTCTCATCAAGCCGGACAACTTTCTAATTTACATTCAATAGCTCTGGCCATCAGTAAGTCAGATATTTTGGTCTGAATGTGAATTTTTTTGCAAAATCAGCCTCTGAATTTTTAGCCACTCCTCTTAAACTATTTATTTTATTCGTACCAAACTTTTTCAACATGATGAAACTACATTAAATATGCTAAATTGTGAATGGATAATAAATATCTCAAACGGTTTTGCTATGGCGAGGGATTAAAGTAAAAATCTTCTAAAAATGTAATTATATACCATTTATTTCTATATAAAAGTATACAAATATCACAACTAAACCCATTTTATTCTGTTTTTGCAATTCAAGAAGAATGAAAAAGTTAAAAACAGGCTATTTAGTGCTATTTGGTTCAACAAAAAAGCAAACATAGGGCTATACTGCCCTCTTGTGTCCAAAAGGACATCAAAATAGTATATAAAACTTTTTACCAGGTAGGCCAATATTGTATTTAAATATACATTTATTAGGTATGTGTCTGAGGATATTTTCCCACCGGTTAATCGACGTGTGACACGAGTGGGTGCTTTTAAATCGCTAATATAATAGTGAAAGAAAAATAATGATAATGTTGCACACACAAATCACACACATGTGGGAAAGAATGATGCTTTTAAACAACACTAAACCGCCATTAGGTGTCGCCAGGCATCCATCTTAATAAGAGAGTCATTGATTCATTCGTTCAAACGATTCGTTCGAATGAGTCGATCATGATTAAGACAGATGTTTATGGATTGATCATTCAATCTTTGAGTCAACCGATTCGTTAAAAATGCTGAATCGTTCAGTTATGAGAAAACACGTGATGCGTGATGGTTCTGCCGTGATCTTTGTTTAACTATTTCGCTGCTGAAACAGAACAAAAACAGTCAACATTGCATCTAAAATGTAAGTGACTTAATTGTAACTGTTTATTAACCTGTTGTATGAAATCTAGGGGTGGGAGAAAAAATTGATTCTTAGATGCATCGCGATGCGGACGTGGACGATTCTGAATCGATTCACAAATGTCAAAAAATCGATTCTCTAAAAAAATATTTTTCTAATAACGTAATATTGACGGAAGGCAAAAGGCGGAACTCTAAGCAGACGTGCGTGCAGTCTGTGGCGCGCACATAACAGAGAAGTTTCTTCTGCTCACCAAGGCTGCATTTATTTGATTAAAAATACAAACAAAAACAGTAATATTGTAAAATAGTATTCCAATTTAAAACAGCTGCTTTCTATTTTAATATATTTTAAACTGTTATTTATTCCTGTGATCAAAGCTGAGTTTTCAGCATCATTACTCCAGTCGTCACTGTCACATGATCCTTCAGAAATTATTCTAATATGATGATTGATGCTCAAGAAACATTCATTATTATTTTAAATGTCGAAAACAGTTGTGTACAGTCTTTGATGAATAGAAAGTTCAAAAGAACAGCATTTATCTGAAATCTAAAGCTTTTGTAACATTAAACACTACCGTTCAGAAGTTTGGGGTCAGTAATAATTTTAATTAAATTTTTTGGGGAAAGAAATAAAATAAATCAATACTTTTATTCATCGAGAATGAGTTACACTGATCAAAAGTTACAGTACAGACATTTATAATGTTAAAAAAAATTATATTTGAAATAAATGCTGTTCTTTTGAACTTTACATTCATCAACGCATTTTGAAAAAAAATCTGTACACAACTGTTTTCAACATTGAAAATAATAATTAATATTTATTGACCATCAATCATCATATTAGAATGGTTTCTGAAGGATCATGTGACACTGAAGACGGGAGTAATGATGCTGAAAACTCAGCTTTGATCACATAAATTAATTACAGTGTAAAATATTTTAAAATAGAAAACAGCTGTTTTAAATTGGAATAATATTTCACAATATTACTGTTTTTGTTTGTTTTTTAATCAAATAAATGCAGCCTTGGTGAGCAGAAGAGACTTCTCCTAAAAACATTAAAAATCTTCCTGACCCCAAACTTTTGAACGGTATATATATATATATATATATATATATATATATATATACACACATATATATAAATACATATATATATATATATATATATGTTTGTTTAATATATATATATATATAAATATAGCTGCGAGCAGCGATGGAGGGCCAAAGCCGGCGGTACCGCCACCCCGGTGCCTTTAGGTAACTAAAGGCACCGGGGTTGCGGTGCCACCGGCTTGGGCCCGTAATCGCTGCTCGCAGCTATATTTATTATTATTATTGTTGTTCAAGGGTTCGGGGGCTTTTGGGACCCTTAACAGACTCAAAAACTCATGAAACTTTGCACACAGGTCAGAACCCGCGGCCATTAGGGCCGGGCTGAAGCTGGTACCCGGGCGTGGCAGGGGGGCTCAACAGCGCCCCCTAGAACACAATCTTAAATCTTGGACACATACAAGAACGTATTAGTATGAAACTCGGTACACATATAGATCTCATCGGGCCGAACAACTTTCGCACTCTAAGTTATTAGCTCTGCCCAACAGGAAGTCAGCTATTATGGGTTGTTTGAAAAACGCATGCTGTGGAATTTAATGTACTCCTCCTAGGGAATTGATCCGATCCACACCAAACTCGGTCAGCATGAAGTCAAGACATTGAGGATGCTAAATTGCGGACGGATTTTTGATATCTCGAACGGTTTGGCCGTGGCGATGAAACGAATTTATAGCGAGAAAAGATAAACAGGAAGTGTGTTATAACTTCTGCATACATTAACTGATCTTGATGAAACTTCCGCAGTGTGTTCGTTGTAAGAGGCCGATCACATGGATGTGACTATTGTGAGTCAAAGTTATAGCGCCACCAACTGGCAGCAGGAAGTGTGTCACTTTCAAAATGCTTTGAAATCACCCTCTTATTTTTACCCGATTTGCTTCAAACTTTATGTGTATAATGTAGACACACGGCAGATGTAGACCTGTGAAAGGTTTATTGATATCTTAAATACTGTTGCCGTGGCAACGCATCAAACTTTAATATTCTTTTCAGATGCTTTTGAGACTCTTAACATACTTGAAATTGGATGAAACTCGACAGACACATCACATTTATTAGCCGGTAGACATGTGCAAAGTTTCAGAAACGGGCGTGGTGAGGGGCTCAGTAGCGCCACCTTTAGTCAAAAATGGGGGCTTAGTTTTAAGTAGAGTCACAAAAATCGTTATGTATATTGTTCTCATCAAGCCGGACAACTTTCTAATTTATAGTCATAAGCTGTGACCAACAGGAAGTGAGATATTTTGGTTTGAATGTGATTTTTTGTAGAATTCTCTCCCTCTCTCTCTCTGCCTCTGCGTCTCTGTGTGTGTGAGGGGTGGGGGGATTTGTCTTTTGAGTGAGATTTGTTTAAAATTCCTGTTTTTCAAGGTTTCAGGGGCTTTTGGGGCCTTTAACGTGCTCGAAAACTCTTGAAACTTTGCAC